>NW_027472580.1:40866598-41466598 GCF_030347505.1 Rhynchophorus ferrugineus | reverse complement strand
TTTAATTGGTCAGTAGAATGTGACGTCAGAGGTTAGTCACGTGATATGTATGAAATCGCCGACTAATGAAATGCTCCCCTTATAATATTTTCATTACAGGTGCCCGTAATGGTAATTTAAACTAACCAATGAAATTCAGCGAAATGACGTTCTCAGCGCCTTTCTGCTGAGACCACGCAAAACAATTTTGAAATTATTTGTATTAAGTTAATGCTCTATATATTACACTATGGTTGAATACTTGGTGGTCTAAATGGTCGTAGCGGTGACTACATTACTTCCCTCCAAGTAGAGCTACTGTGGGGCGTACTCTATGTGATGTAAGTTCCTGAGCACACCCGCAATTCCGTAATCAATCATCCAGGAACTGCTTATGAGATGGGGATCCAACTTTAGTCAGGAGTTTTTCCGGATAAACTGCCCTCGACGGTGTAGCAGGACGTAATTCGTCTTGGGGCGTTCCGATTTGATTTAGGGTACATATAAGTGTGATGCCTTACGTGTCTCGTTTCGAGGTATAAGGGTGTTCGTGCGTTGATGTTATGCATGATGGCCTTCTATGGTCTTCGTCCATCACGCTACTCTCGTGGGAAATCGTCGACCATTTTATGTTAATAGGTTTCTTGCGCTATCCGTCAATGAACTTGTGGAGCACGTGGATCCTTTTGAGCTGGTGTATCCGTTAGGCACTTCGATCACGTCGGGGTCACCAATTATAAGAACGTTCATCTTATCGATCGGAATGTGTGGCTGTCGACCCATTTTTTTTCTCAACTCTTACTACTATTTTTATAGAAAGAATTTGCAGGGGAACAGAAAACACTGGTTTAATAAAACCTAGTTTATTTCGGTCTTAAACACTATATGTGGTCGTCGGGGATATGGACTTTATATTAAGATAGGTTAAGGAGGTACAGAAGCGCTATTAAAGTTGTACTGTTATAACCAATCTACCAGCGCTTTCAACCTTTGAAGTTAATATAGGTGAATAAATGGTGGCCTAAAATGTCGTAGCGGTCGCTACAAATTTTGGTTTAGACATATTAGTGAGTCTAGTTCTTATTACTTAATCCATGTCGCAACATGATAACAAAATTATTTGTGCATTGATTGATAATAATTATTTCAACAGCACGAAATAACTTAATAACTAATCTTTTCACAATAGCCAATATTTATTACACGGTACAATTGGTTTGATAGGTTAAATAAATCAAAAGGGCAATCTTAAAATATTTTTTTCGATTTTTTGAATATTTAATACCGTACGATTATAGACAAAAGCTCAGTGATGTGATATGCTTTACTGAATTAACTCATTTATCCAACAGTTATTCTAAATATTCTAGAATACGCTTCCCTTCCCTAGATTCTTCTATTTCCTCATGGGTGTAGTAATAAGGAAAATGAGACAAACCCTTCTCTTTACAATGTGACTGCATACTAAATGACAGCTAAATAGTAAACCAAGGCAAGTGAGTGAGTTTTCAGATCGATAACGCATTCTCTATACCACTATTTCTAGTATTTTTAAATAATATAATATTCTACAACATTTTTGGTAATTTCTTTGCAAATTGCATTAAACTCATAATTTGGAACTTGTTTTTATATTCTCATTATGCTTCGAAACGTGGGTGAATGCAGAGAAAATACTGTAAAGTCGATTAAATACTGAATAGCGTTCATAGATAGTTCTAAATAAAGTTTGAAGGCGGCTCTACTACATATTGGAAATAAAAACCATCCATTCCGATTACACACATAATTTAAAGTAAGGGGTGCTACGATAAAGTGTCTGCAATTTTGGCGATGATCTAATACAATGAGCATTATTCAAAAATGTGTGGCGATCTAAAGATAATTTGTTACAAAACTGCCACAAGATTGGAGCTGGAATGTCTCTCCTCAAGTCTTCCTCAAAGTTTAAAACCGTCTATACTTGTGTTATCATAAGATATATTGTTGATAAATATGTATATCTATATGTCTATAACATAAAATTAATCAATAAAAGAGCAAAAATAGGTTAAACAATGTATATTCAATATTCATATTAACATTCGGTTCGGCAATATTGAAGATTATTTTTAATAATAATATAAATTACAAGCAGCATTATTTAGAGTTTAACATAATATATTAACGAGTTAAATGTTTAGATAAAGTTGCATTGTTCTTGGCCTATTTATTTAAATCTTCGATGTCACCTTAGCAGATAGGTCATCTTTAGCTGGTATTTTATAACTACCTATTGTTTTCTTCCTCTCACTATGTCCCATATGTCCGAATTAAAATTTTATGAAACTATTTTAGGCAATATTCATTTTAATTATTGATGCACCAATTAACGTATATTTTACCTGTAATGTTCGGTTGGTTCTTTATTATACGCTGAAACACGTTTTCTAATGAGACCTGAAATTAATCATACCATAAAATTTTAGAGATAAACCTTAACAACCTTTAGAATTTCCTTTAGTACAATGATATACTATGTCTCCAGAACTATATCAATTAATAACAGTCCTTAAGTAAGAACAATTTTTCTTTTTTATTTTTTCTTCACCACGCGTCAAATTATATCAATATTATGATTAAGAAATTCTAAATATTCTGTAAGTAAATAAAACTTGCCATAACTCTTTAATAATTCCAACAATGCGGGAAAAACTGAAACTAACACAAAACACTGCTTAAAATTATATAAGTTCGCTTAATAATATTTTAATCCCTCACTTTCCGTTTTAATGTTATTTCAGATGCAACAAACAAACATTCACTTAGTTTTAACGAACACACTATCCTTTATTTTATTTTATAAGCTTATAAAAAAAGCCTTTATCCCCAGCGAGATTCGATTCCAGTACGTTATTGTCGGCGAGCTAAACTCTTAGCGTGATGGCAAACCGCTGGGTTTATTTATGTACTTTGTGTCACTGATCTGACGGCTATTCCAATTTGCTTGATTTGGTCGTTTTTTGTTTTATTCGAATATATTTATTTGCAGCGCATATTACACAAAAATATTAGGCCTAAAAATTCTTCCTCGATATAAATTTTAACCGTGCCAAATTTCACGCCTCCAGTTGCCCCCGTTTTCCTCAAAAAGGGAAGCAAAATTTTCGCTAAGATAATTTAATGTAACCTTTTAATTACTATTTTTTAGTTGTATACTATATCGCGATCTAAAAACAATTTATTTAAAATAAATATTCAGGTAAGTTTTTGCTTAAGTTAGTAAATACTGTAGTATAATTTACGTAATCAAACGTATAGGTGATACGAGAGTTCGATTTTCGTCGACTGTAATTGTACTTCTGCCAGAGCGGATACAAGCGATGCCATATAATCTATAGTTGATATTGAAGCGAAAATATTTTCACGGAAGTGTTGCGTAAATAGGACGGTTGAAAGCTTACATCGATATAGTGGTTTATCCACGTTACGTAACTAATAGGAATGATATTGATCAATACACAAAATGTGTACAGAAAGTGCGTTATTTGATATTTATCGTGGCTATATTTTAAATATATGAACAATTTCAATATTTATATATTTTCATTATGGTTAGTAGACTTCGCTATGGTTCGCTTCGCTTTAAATTATGTTTAAACGCAAAATTTCAAATAAATAAGTAATACCCTTGGTATTGTGTATTTACTTTTCCAGTCCCTATTATGATGAACGTGCAATGCACACAAGAGGAAAAGCCAATGGCCACGCTAGATACGCTGCCACCAAGAGCCAATGCAAACCACTTTCGGTGGCGTTTATGTAGGCTTCAAATTATCAATACATATACAATTACATAATACAGTTACTACATATCAGTTACTTTGGCCACTTTTTTCACGCGTCACTTTCTGGCTTAATGGGGGAAATGGGTGTAGAACGGCATATTTCGGGTCATTTTTGTATTTGTTTAGCCAATTAAGAATACATTTATTTTATTTCTATTTTGAGAATGTAATGTAAGTTTTTTTAAAGTACACAATAATGAAATCGGCTGCCGATTTATGTACACTCTGAAGGTCACAATTTCCATCCCAAACATATTTTTCAAAAAAAATGTTTTTTTAATTTGTGTCGTCTACGTTTACTAAGTATTTAGAATCAACGACTTTTTACAATCTTTTATATTTACATGCAATAAAAAATAGTAAAAGTGATAATTTTTCTTAGTTTCTAGTTCACACATACAACTATGTACATAAAGAAGATATGTGTAAAATTTCATAGCGATTGCTTAAAAACAGTAAGAGCTCGGAGGTACACATATTCGAAAAATGTGTTTTCTAGAAAAGCGTTTGAAAGTTAGAGCAGCAATAGAGGTAAGTTTACGGCAGTAATTGATTAATTTAAACAACTTACTAATTAGTCAGCTATCTCAGGCTACATTGCAGTCCTTTAAAAGCTTCATATATGTCATTTCATATACTCTGCTTCACGTCACTTCTTGCTGGTGTCCTTTTCGAGCTTCTTTACTGTCTAGAGGATTGCATCGGTTTTCTCGGATTATGTGTCGATTGTCAACTTTTTGGACATAACTGAAACTTCCGCTACCACCCAAAGTTCATTCATTAAATAAGCACGCCGCGAAATATGTCGACACCTCAAAAATGTTTAAACCAGAATGTACATATTTTGGAGCCAATCGCCAAACTGTTGAGTTGAAGCTTTCATGCACATTTTGAGTATGACCGTCTAAACATCTCTCGAATAAATCATCTCTCTTCTTCTTCTTTCACTATTTCTTCTTCTTCTTAATTTTCGCTACAGTTACTTAACTGTCGATTCATATACCGATTTCCGTGAAATGATCTTCTACGAGGTCTAGTACTACGTATAGAACCACCACTTTTTATAAATAAAGCGCAAGTTGGAATTGGTTTTAAAATGCAATTAAAAATGCCTATTATTAAAAGAAACAAAGAACATTTCCAATACCGCCCCGTACTACGTAACGCGCCCCACCCATTAGACCGGTGGACGCTCACCAAAACGCTTGTAACTATTAAATTACTTCGAATTTTACTTCAAAATTTTCAGAGTATTCTAAAAGAGTTGTACTATTGATTTATGAAACTAAACTTTTTTTAAGCCTTTACATCTTAAATTATAATTTAAACTTTCTAGTTTCAGTCATAAAACTGTTATGTTTAGTTTAAAGTAATTTAAGAATTACAGCAAACCTACTAGGATACAAGTAAATAATTAAATAGACAAGGATGAAATAAATAAAGATACATTGATAAAAAAATAAACACATGGAGGATAATAAATAGCGAATAGTAAATAGAAAGTAATAAACAAAGAATATCAAAAAAAGTAAATTATAAATGGAGATTTAATAAATAATAAATTAAAATAGGGACTAAAGAGGGAAAACTGGAATATTATGTGAACAAACTCAGCACTTAATAAAACTTAGGTTGGGCGGCACAAACACACAGTAAAATAATAAAGGTATAAATTAATAAAATAAAAATTAATAAAAAAGGTAGTGGCTCTGACTGTCACGTCTTCACAAATCAACCCTTATGAAGTTCTAACGTCCCTTGAGCATATTAAGATATTACGTCTGACAAATACAGTCCACGAAATATTATCTACTATATGTTGCCATTTATGGCAATAATTACTGTTGCTGTGTATCCGCAAAGGCGACAAATCCAACATTTAAAAAGGAGGGACAATCCCGCATTACCAGATCGCTATTCCGAATTATGTATAATTTTCTAGAATGGTAATTGCATTTGTCCGTGTTTTAATAAAAAAATATCTAGAAAATATAAACAAATAAAACTCTCCTTTACAATGTCCAAATTATTTAATAAAGATATTATCAAATATGGGCGGGTATTTTTTTTAGTATTTTAGAATCTCTTTTGTATCATGTAAGTCATATCTAGACTGTACCATCATTGCTTAAAGTGGGTTTCGAATCACAGTCCTTAGAATTAGACCTACTGATTGGCCACTTACCAACTTAGAAATGATCGTTCCAGAGTCTAGTTACTAGGGGATTTTGCATTCTTGTGTTATAGACAACCACAAACATAAATTTACAACCATCAGGGGTGCCAATATAACGGTAATATTAATATCGATAGTTATACTTTTAGTTGCACATTACAATATCGATATTAAAAATACAGGGTGTTTGGCGGAGAGTATCGAAATTTTGTTCTGGAATTTCTATAACCCCATTCACTTTAAACAAGTGATTTTTTCCGGGAAAAGTAGGCTTAGAAAGTTAGAAGAAACAAGAACTTAGAAGAACATATTGTTATAAATAAAAACAGACACTTTATATTCCCCGATTTATCGATAATATTAATCAATTGTACCCCAACGAATTTAAACCCGCGATTATCCCAACAGTAGGAGGATCGCCTTTACCACTGCAATAATAAAACCTTCTTCTGCGAGTATTAATAATGGTTATTGTATACATTTTTCATAATTAATTTATAAAACATCCACATATTTTCGTATGAGCAATGAATTATTCAAAAATTTGTTCGCTAAACTCATCGCTTTGTCATTTTCAATATTAACCTTAATTAGTCATTGTATAATTAATAAAATATATGGGGTTTACAAAGTTACTAGGTGCTTGGAGGAATTCTGATCATATTTCTGAAAATATGGCGACATTATGTTGAAAGAACGACGTTGGTTTGGTAACAATCTAATCATCGATCGTTTCCCGCACTTCTTCTAAATTCCGAAATCGCGTGCGAGCCTAGTTATATTGCATCGATGACAAGTGAAATGGCTTTACGTCTTTTACTCCCTATTGATGAAACATTATCATCACCATCATTTCGACCATCGCACCTGTTTGAAAGTTTGAAAGTTTTTTAAGTGTTTGAATTAGGTTTACGACCATGGTAGTTTATGGCTTTCGTAATTTTTTGGTCCTCCAATACATTCTTTAGTGATGACATCAACATCACCACTTTTAAAAATTTTAAAACAAAACCGAGAACACTTACATACTGCCATATTGCCATCAAAGTTCATTGTTAGTTTGAGGAGCATCAAGGTATAATGAAACAATTTCTCTGTCCAGCTCAATAGCTAGATCTCAACATAACTGAACTGTTATGGGGAATTTCAAAGTCGAAAGCGAGGAGCAGATTTCCATTTCCAACATCATGAAAAAGCAACTGACAGATGAAGTAGTACAAGATTAGGACAACATTACATTGAAAATTATTCAAAAACTTTACGAACATATCGAAACTCCGATTCTGCGAAGAAATGCAGCTGTTTTAAACGCAAATAGTGACCCAGCACATCGTTAATAAATAAAATCTGTGTATATGTCAGGTTTTCATCCCCTTTATTTCTTATATTTATGTATTATGTTGTTATCATTGTCTGTCATTATCTAAAACAAGAACTTTGATTAAATATTCAAACTAAAAAGGTTATTAATAACAGCTGATTTTTAAAAATTACACCGATGTTAATTCAAAACTCTAAAAAAAATTTTCAACTACCAATATGTTATATATAATCATCAAAAATATAGTGCAAATTTGCCAGCGAAAAGGTGTATGTTATAATATTTAAGATATCGAATAGTAATGGTTTAAAATGAATTAATAAGAGTTTGAGATAGTGCTCCTTTTCCAGACACATTAAGAGAATTGCTTCACAATTATTGCACAATATATTTTCCATTTCGATAACAATTTCACTAATAAGGGGTTATGAAATTCTGATTATGTAAGTGTCCTGCAAAACTGATTAATATTCCTCGGTAAAGGAACACCACAAACATATCGGTTATTAAAGGGAAATAATTTGAAATTGAAAATTATAGCGAAACAATCGAAATTGCTATCGTGCCCGTAGAAGTCGGCCATTGGTCCGTCGAAATCAAATATATATGTTCGAGTGGCTTGGTATGGTCTGGTTTAGGCATAATGCAGGGTTCTCGTGTCCCTGTTGTCTATTCAATTTCCTATATTGGCCGAGGCAGCACAGCTGTCTTTAATGCTGAAAATGCGAGCCTCTAGTCAATCGATATGATGCATGCCCTCGTTATTGTCGTTAGTGTTTCATTTTGTCTTTCGTGTAACGTATATCTTCTCTGAAATATTGCCTATATTTTGCTATATTATTGGTATAATATAAACTTTATTTTTCTCTACTTCCGTGTTCTACTTGTTCCTAGTTCTACGTGTTTGTGTATATAATGAAAGATGTAAAATCGATATGTAATGATGACTTATGAAGCGAATTAAATTGACTTACTAAATCGTATTTCTGGTGTCTATAGCTATAAAGCTTAAAACAATTCTACTGGTCTTTATAATTAGCTATTTTGCTTTTGTTCATCGATTATTGATGTCTTTTTATTTCTTCTTAATTTGACGTTTCTGTTCTGATTGTCGACACTTGACTGCTCTGACTGTTCTTTTGCTAATTCTTGTTCTGTTCTTCTTGAAGTTTATGGCTATAGCCACCATAAAGGGTCCTCTACCATGTCTAATTTCTTACACACTTCGTCTAGCCCCGGTACCTGAACCCCCATTATCCGGAACGCTCTAAAACGAGCCGATAAGACATCATTTTTGCTAGCCACTTGTTTTCTGTTTGCTAGGTAGTTTTCTTACCTTGAGACGAGAGTAAAAGACCTCGCCATCCGTGCCTATACAAGTTTCTATTGGCTAGGACTGCACATACGAACTTGTTCTAATGTAACCTGACAGTTTTCACAACTCGCGTCCTTTTCTATCACGCCTCTCGTACCACGGTCTTTGTTGTGGCTAGATGTCATTTTTAGGTTAATTTAGTATTTACATTTTGTTGAGGTAATATAATTGTTTTATAGGCAAAATTAGCAGCAGATAATGCGAAAATAAGTGTATAAGGTATGAATTATTAATAAAATATTATCATTCTATAACACTAATTTTGAAGATTATTATGGAACAAATTATATCTTAAATAATATGGAAACAGAACTTATTTGAAGATTATAATAAAGGCAAGAATGAAATATGGTTATGTTTATATACGATTTCTGTCTATTTGATATTATACTTATATCTTTCTGATTTTACAAATATTTCAAAAGAAGGAAAAAGCTATAACGAAGCTAATGAAGTATCATGAATTTTCAGCACTACTGTAAACAGCGTACTGTAAATATAAGGTGTATTTAATAGAAAGTGGTTGGAATAAATTGATAACATAGTATTTGAAGCTTTGTGATTTATTATTGCTTTTGGTTTCTATAACTCCTCGGAGCAGATAAATAATGACAAATTATTATAAAAGGAAGAATATATATTAAAGGAGCCATAAGAAAAAGATAGCAGGTTATTCGTTTGTATACTTCTTTATTATATTTAGATCGAACTCTTCTCCACACCACCTATAAGGTAGAATTCCAGGCGCGTTTTTTTTTAAATTTTGTGATGGTGTCCCCTGTAGGCCTAATCCACCTTTCCTAAGTATTGATTAATATTCCTGACTGGTATTTACTGCTAAAAATAAAAAAAACAATGAAATAATATATTGCACTTTTAGTAAAACATATTTACTTTTTTACATTTGGGTGCTGGAAAGTATTGCTCTGTTTCCATCTTTCGTTTTCCTTTTAAATCACTTTTTTGTTGAAATCTCTGAAGCATAACCTCTATGTACTTAAGTATTTGACTTTGTAATTGTTGATCGATTGATTTCAATGTGTTAATTATACTGAAAACTCTGTTGTCAAAGTAATTTTCTGTCATTGGTTCTTTCGCTTCTCCCTTTATATCTTTTTTTGCAAGATTCTTCTAGTTTCTTGTTTGTTCTTCGATTTAATTACTGACTGCTCTCCTAGAGCACTTGCTACATTACCTGCAAAGTAATTAGTGCCCATTTTCTCTTCATGCATACGTACCAAATGCACAATCTTTCAGAGAGTATTCTTTATCATATACTCTGGACAGCTACAGACATACCTATGCATTTCAATTTTACTTCCATTATTCTATTCATAAAACTCACAGTAAAATCTTCTTTTTTATAATACTATGCATTTCACTTGGAACAAAAACCATACTAACATAAAGCACAATTATAAGACAAATGATGGAAATGAGTTGATGTAGTGTTTTTTTTAATAGGATAGATCATCGTTATTAATGATATTTATCCTTTGCATTTGTGGGTTATCTATTTGTCTTACGTCTGACAAAATTCTCTTGTTACACCAGATTTCAATTTTTCAATAATAATATTTTTCTCAGATTTGAGAGGTTATCTTTACAATAATCTTCAAATAAGTTCTGTTTCCATATTATTTAACATATCCATTGTTCAATAAAAATCTACAAAATTAGTGTTATAAAATGCTAATATTTTACTAAAAATTCATACGTTATACCAATATTTTCGCATTATCTGCTGCTAATTTTGTGAATGAAATAATTATTTGAACTCAACAAAAGACGTAAATATAAAATTAACCTAAAAATGGCCATAAATATCCTTTGTTCCATAACAATCTACAAAATTATGTTGTTATGAAATGATAATATTTTATTAATAATTCATACCTTATACACTTATTTTCGCATTATCTGCTGCTAATTTTGCCTATGAAATAATTATATTACCTCAACAAAATGTAAATAAAAAAATTACCTAAACGTGACATCTAACCGCAACTAAGACTATGGTACGCGTGGTAGAAAAGGACACGAGTTGTGACAACTATCAGGTTAGATTAGAACAAGTGCGCATGTTTAGTCCTAGCCAATAGAAACTTGTATAGGCATGAATGGTCTTTTACTGTCGTCTCCCATTATCCGGATCGCTCGAAAACGAGCCGAAGAGACATCTTTTTTTCTAGGCATATGTCTTGTGTTTGCTGGGTACCTTTCTCGTCTTGGCCTAGCTTCACCAGACATTCGATACAGTGCGATATTTCATATTGTCTCAAGTCAAAATTATTTTTTCATGTCACAAATTTTATCAAAATCAGTTAAACGATCTAATAAATTAAACAAAGTTTATACAAAGAAAAATTTATACAGAGAAAAAAAAATTTCGTAAACTTAAAGTAAAATGATATTCTTAAACATAAATAAATATAATTACTATTATTAAATGTAAAACTAATACGAAGAAAAATTAATTTTTAATAGGTTTCAACAAATATATATTGAATTAAAACACCCAAAAAGTTGATAAAAAGAGGATTTACTTAATGGTTGCTAAAGTAATATAAAAACAGTCTTTATCTACTTACAAATATATTTTTTGTTCAAATATATTGATATTACATTTTATTAAACTGCATACAAGTTTATAATTTTAAAGTTGATAATAAATTATTAGTTTATTTGGTTTTGCTAAATATGGTGCCAAGATAACTTATTTTTATTAATTTCCAGTCAAAATTATTTTATCATTAATCAATTACAGATAGTTTGATTTAAACATAAATAAATAATCCATAGAATAGAAAATCTAAATGTCGTTATGTTACTATGTATGTTTTTATTTTACATAATTTAAATATCGTATCAAACTATATATTTATATGACATATGGCACGTATATCACCAAAACGTAGAAGGTCAAACATTTATTACATTTATTAAAGTATTTAAATATATTAAGGTAACTTGATTTAAAAATATATACTTCTCCATCAAATGTTTACTGATATATATGTTTTAAGGAATATTTTTATTCAACTTCCATTCGGTAACTTAAGTTTTTTTTTACTCAAAGAACTAATTGCACGATTTACCTTAACTGTTTGATATAAAAAAACGACCAAAACAAATAACGTGTTGTATTTCAACCATCGAACATCCTTTCCATTAGACGGAGTGTGTATGTTTTAGAATGATCGATAAAACATATATCTTCCTCATACATCCCAAAACCTAAACAAACTACTCAACTGACATATTCTCCTTCGTTTTTGTTTACCCAACACTTTCCGCCGAAAATTTAAAGGTTTCTACTTCAATAACAGGCGGCTGTGCTCGTGACTGCTTTGATAAGAAACAATTGTAATCCTACATGATATTCTAAATTTATTGATATATTATAAATTATGTATTGTGTAGGACAGAATTAACAATTAATATTAGCTTAATAATATTAGTTATACAGGGGTTCACATATTATTATTCAGCATGGAAAAATCTAGAGAGGTTATCAAATCATAATTAAATAGTTCAATCCTTTATGAGTCTGTTTTTGTTTCGTTAGGCATATTAATTTGGCTAAAACGATCTGAAGCTATAAAATATTATTAGAATAAAGTAATTGTCTTCGACATGAGGTAATACAAACTGGAAATTAGATCATCTCTATTTATGTCAATATTACAAGACCACGAAAAGAGTTTAAAATTTAGAATCAATATACACTAGTGTTGGGAACAATCAACTAAAATCGACTATCTACTGTTCAGTAATTGACTAGGTTTTACTATCGACTATTTTAGTCGCTATTTTTCGTTTGACTGTTTTTTCTAGTAACTGTTTTTAGTCGCTATTTTCGGTCCGACTGATTTTCGATTCTACTAGTTCATTTGACTGATTTTAAACAATGTGGCTGTATCGTCCTTGTTACGACCTTAATGAGAAAGTAATGCGCCGAACTTATGCTTATATAGATTTATATGTAATATATGTGGTTTTATGTTTCTTTTTTGTAGTTTGCTTGTGAATAACTATATATTGTAAATTAATAAAGCAGCATTATGGAACGCTAGTTTTCGAGGGCAAAAAAATAATACGTAAAAAATATTACTTTTTTGATAAATTTTCACGATTTTTGTCCAAGCCTCTTGTTTGTCGAAAAAGATTTGAAGAATTTTTTACAGTAGCAGTTGTTAAATTTCTTTCAAAAATATTAACCGTAAAGAGATGAATAAAGTATATTAAATATTTGTAATAAATACATTTTCCGATAGGAAAATTCTACTTTAATATTCAACAATTTATTTTGTTGGCTATTAAGAAGAACACCACAGTTTTTATTTGCTAACGAATGGACTATCTCAACAGAATATGTTCAACTTTTAAAGCCCATTGAAATAATGACCACCGAGTTATTCGGTGAAAGACATCCCAACGATGTCTTTAATTATACGGTTAATAAGAGGACTGCAACATTCTATCAAATCCAGGAATTTAACAAGTGAACGGGGAAAAAATGACAAAATTGTGTATTAGATGTCAACAATAAAAGACTGGCAGTTTTAGAAATGAATATGATATGCGGGAAATCCACATTTTTAGATCCTAGATTTAAAAAAGCAGGATTTGGTAATGCAAATAATACTGAGGCGATACAAAAAGTTATTACCAAAGAGGTGTCTTCCATTCTAACTTCAAAAAATACAAATATAATTCCACATCTCGAAATTCAAGACAAAACTACTGACCAAGAATGTATTGGCATCTGGAGATATTTTGATAAAAAATGGCTAGAATGAAAGAAATAATTACTCCAAGTACTGCAGCAGCTTTACAGATTTAGCAGTATTTGGAAATTCCATTTATTAGGCGTTTAGAAAACCCATTGGATTTTTGGCAAACCCCTAAAATGAAACTATCTGTATATCAGTTACACGTAAAATATTCCTCTATACCCGCAACATCTGTCCCCTGGGAACGAGTTTTTTCAAAATCTGAGCAAATAATTAACGATCGAGTAAATCACCTCAAGGGAGAAAAGTTGAACATGATAATATTCACAGTAATTTAAAAATATTTCCGTTCAAAAATAAATGAAACTTTTATTTAAAAAGTGTTTGGTAGCTATTGTACAGTCATTTTTAGTTTCATTATGGATTAAATTTTTCATTGATTAGGTATATGTTTACATTTTATTTAGTAGTTATGGTTATTGAAAATATTTAATTTTTAGGTTTTATTTAAGTTGTATTGTACTATTTATATTTATTATGCTATGTTATTTAAAAATAGCAATTGATATATTAAAACAGGTTAAAACATTGTGGTGTTATTATTTAATTTTTTTTACACATCCACGGAACATTCATTATAAACGTAATCCTACTTCCTTTAAAATTATATTATTTATTACATGATAATAGAAATTAGTTTTTTTTCCTTTTTTTAAGTTATCAGGTGAATGAATATTTGTCTCGCTTATACTACCATTGAAGAATATAAAGACATTTAAAATTAACTGCTCCAAGCATTGATCTCCGTCATTTCCTATCTCACATTTTATACAGACAAGAATTCGTACATCTTCGTCTGACATCACGAATGGAAAAAAACACAGTCGGACCGTGCATTTTACTGAAAATATTAATTACTATTTTCAGTCGCTATATTTTTGACTATCGACTGTTTCGACTGCTTTTAGTCAATAGTTCCCATCGCTAATATACCCGTTTGAATATTGTAAAGGAAATTATAGCAGATTTTTCCAACAAACTTTAAATATGCTAATTCGATAATAGTCATCCATAGATGATTTAATCACTTTTAAACATCACCTTAAAACTTATAAAGCGCTAACATAATATTACTAGAACTGCAATTTGGGAGAAACCGTGTTTTTCCTCCTTAAAAACGCCTATATTACTATATATGTTACATTCTAAACATATACAATTTATATGCAATTTTCGTAAAATCATTAAAGAATGGTATAACTCGTGGTTGAATTCAACGGAGTCACAGCAGAAATCATATTGAAAAGAAGAGGTAGTAAACATTACTAAAACTATCCAGGAATAAGTCTCCTGTCAATAGTCGTAAGATTAATTATGAAAACCATGTATATGACACTTCAAAGAGTTCACGAAGAATCAAGTCCAGAAGAGCACATGAGATTTAGATGAAACAGCTTCGATAATATATGGATTAAGATCATATAAAGCTAACAGAAAAATAACAAGACTAAAATTATCCTAGACTAAGCGCAGTTGTGGTGGGGTCGATTGTCAACTATAGCGAGATTTAGCGTTGAACAATATTTATTCTGTAAATATATATATTTATAAATCCAGCAGCACCAATACCATAACATGGATCATTGATGCAACCATACACACGCACATATTATAATACATCAGCATGTCAATAATTCGTCGCATCTCGCAATGCAGCGCATCAATTTTGGATTTTCTTCTTCTAAATTCCGAAATCGCGTGCGAGCCTAGTTATATTGCATCGATGACAAGTGAAATGGCTTTACGTCTTTTACTCCCTATTGATGAAACATTATCATCACCATCATTTCGACCATCGCACCTGTTTGAAAGTTTTTTAAGTGTTTGAATTAGGTTTACGACCATGGTAGTTTATGGCTTTCGTAATTTTTTGGTCCTCCAATACATTCTTTAGTGATGACATCAACATCACCACTTTTAAAAATTTTAAAACAAAACCGAGAACACTTACATACTGCCATATTGCCATCAAAGTTCATTGTTAGTTTGAGGAGCATCAAGGTATAATGAAACAATTTCTCTGTCCAGCTCAATAGCTAGATCTCAACATAACTGAACTGTTATGGGGAATTTCAAAGTCGAAAGCGAGGAGCAGATTTCCATTTCCAACATCATGAAAAAGCAACTGACAGATGAAGTAGTACAAGATTAGGACAACATTACATTGAAAATTATTCAAAAACTTTACGAACATATCGAAACTCCGATTCTGCGAAGAAATGCAGCTGTTTTAAACGCAAATAGTGACCCAGCACATCGTTAATAAATAAAATCTGTGTATATGTCAGGTTTTCATCCCCTTTATTTCTTATATTTATGTATTATGTTGTTATCATTGTCTGTCATTATCTAAAACAAGAACTTTGATTAAATATTCAAACTAAAAAGGTTATTAATAACAGCTGATTTTTAAAAATTACACCGATGTTAATTCAAAACTCTAAAAAAAATTTTCAACTACCAATATGTTATATATAATCATCAAAAATATAGTGCAAATTTGCCAGCGAAAAGGTGTATGTTATAATATTTAAGATATCGAATAGTAATGGTTTAAAATGAATTAATAAGAGTTTGAGATAGTGCTCCTTTTCCAGACACATTAAGAGAATTGCTTCACAATTATTGCACAATATATTTTCCATTTCGATAACAATTTCACTAATAAGGGGTTATGAAATTCTGATTATGTAAGTGTCCTGCAAAACTGATTAATATTCCTCGGTAAAGGAACACCACAAACATATCGGTTATTAAAGGGAAATAATTTGAAATTGAAAATTATAGCGAAACAATCGAAATTGCTATCGTGCCCGTAGAAGTCGGCCATTGGTCCGTCGAAATCAAATATATATGTTCGAGTGGCTTGGTATGGTCTGGTTTAGGCATAATGCAGGGTTCTCGTGTCCCTGTTGTCTATTCAATTTCCTATATTGGCCGAGGCAGCACAGCTGTCTTTAATGCTGAAAATGCGAGCCTCTAGTCAATCGATATGATGCATGCCCTCGTTATTGTCGTTAGTGTTTCATTTTGTCTTTCGTGTAACGTATATCTTCTCTGAAATATTGCCTATATTTTGCTATATTATTGGTATAATATAAACTTTATTTTTCTCTACTTCCGTGTTCTACTTGTTCCTAGTTCTACGTGTTTGTGTATATAATGAAAGATGTAAAATCGATATGTAATGATGACTTATGAAGCGAATTAAATTGACTTACTAAATCGTATTTCTGGTGTCTATAGCTATAAAGCTTAAAACAATTCTACTGGTCTTTATAATTAGCTATTTTGCTTTTGTTCATCGATTATTGATGTCTTTTTATTTCTTCTTAATTTGACGTTTCTGTTCTGATTGTCGACACTTGACTGCTCTGACTGTTCTTTTGCTAATTCTTGTTCTGTTCTTCTTGAAGTTTATGGCTATAGCCACCATAAAGGGTCCTCTACCATGTCTAATTTCTTACACACTTCGTCTAGCCCCGGTACCTGAACCCCCATTATCCGGAACGCTCTAAAACGAGCCGATAAGACATCATTTTTGCTAGCCACTTGTTTTCTGTTTGCTAGGTAGTTTTCTTACCTTGAGACGAGAGTAAAAGACCTCGCCATCCGTGCCTATACAAGTTTCTATTGGCTAGGACTGCACATACGAACTTGTTCTAATGTAACCTGACAGTTTTCACAACTCGCGTCCTTTTCTATCACGCCTCTCGTACCACGGTCTTTGTTGTGGCTAGATGTCATTTTTAGGTTAATTTAGTATTTACATTTTGTTGAGGTAATATAATTGTTTTATAGGCAAAATTAGCAGCAGATAATGCGAAAATAAGTGTATAAGGTATGAATTATTAATAAAATATTATCATTCTATAACACTAATTTTGAAGATTATTATGGAACAAATTATATCTTAAATAATATGGAAACAGAACTTATTTGAAGATTATAATAAAGGCAAGAATGAAATATGGTTATGTTTATATACGATTTCTGTCTATTTGATATTATACTTATATCTTTCTGATTTTACAAATATTTCAAAAGAAGGAAAAAGCTATAACGAAGCTAATGAAGTATCATGAATTTTCAGCACTACTGTAAACAGCGTACTGTAAATATAAGGTGTATTTAATAGAAAGTGGTTGGAATAAATTGATAACATAGTATTTGAAGCTTTGTGATTTATTATTGCTTTTGGTTTCTATAACTCCTCGGAGCAGATAAATAATGACAAATTATTATAAAAGGAAGAATATATATTAAAGGAGCCATAAGAAAAAGATAGCAGGTTATTCGTTTGTATACTTCTTTATTATATTTAGATCGAACTCTTCTCCACACCACCTATAAGGTAGAATTCCAGGCGCGTTTTTTTTTAAATTTTGTGATGGTGTCCCCTGTAGGCCTAATCCACCTTTCCTAAGTATTGATTAATATTCCTGACTGGTATTTACTGCTAAAAATAAAAAAAACAATGAAATAATATATTGCACTTTTAGTAAAACATATTTACTTTTTTACATTTGGGTGCTGGAAAGTATTGCTCTGTTTCCATCTTTCGTTTTCCTTTTAAATCACTTTTTTGTTGAAATCTCTGAAGCATAACCTCTATGTACTTAAGTATTTGACTTTGTAATTGTTGATCGATTGATTTCAATGTGTTAATTATACTGAAAACTCTGTTGTCAAAGTAATTTTCTGTCATTGGTTCTTTCGCTTCTCCCTTTATATCTTTTTTTGCAAGATTCTTCTAGTTTCTTGTTTGTTCTTCGATTTAATTACTGACTGCTCTCCTAGAGCACTTGCTACATTACCTGCAAAGTAATTAGTGCCCATTTTCTCTTCATGCATACGTACCAAATGCACAATCTTTCAGAGAGTATTCTTTATCATATACTCTGGACAGCTACAGACATACCTATGCATTTCAATTTTACTTCCATTATTCTATTCATAAAACTCACAGTAAAATCTTCTTTTTTATAATACTATGCATTTCACTTGGAACAAAAACCATACTAACATAAAGCACAATTATAAGACAAATGATGGAAATGAGTTGATGTAGTGTTTTTTTTAATAGGATAGATCATCGTTATTAATGATATTTATCCTTTGCATTTGTGGGTTATCTATTTGTCTTACGTCTGACAAAATTCTCTTGTTACACCAGATTTCAATTTTTCAATAATAATATTTTTCTCAGATTTGAGAGGTTATCTTTACAATAATCTTCAAATAAGTTCTGTTTCCATATTATTTAACATATCCATTGTTCAATAAAAATCTACAAAATTAGTGTTATAAAATGCTAATATTTTACTAAAAATTCATACGTTATACCAATATTTTCGCATTATCTGCTGCTAATTTTGTGAATGAAATAATTATTTGAACTCAACAAAAGACGTAAATATAAAATTAACCTAAAAATGGCCATAAATATCCTTTGTTCCATAACAATCTACAAAATTATGTTGTTATGAAATGATAATATTTTATTAATAATTCATACCTTATACACTTATTTTCGCATTATCTGCTGCTAATTTTGCCTATGAAATAATTATATTACCTCAACAAAATGTAAATAAAAAAATTACCTAAACGTGACATCTAACCGCAACTAAGACTATGGTACGCGTGGTAGAAAAGGACACGAGTTGTGACAACTATCAGGTTAGATTAGAACAAGTGCGCATGTTTAGTCCTAGCCAATAGAAACTTGTATAGGCATGAATGGTCTTTTACTGTCGTCTCCCATTATCCGGATCGCTCGAAAACGAGCCGAAGAGACATCTTTTTTTCTAGGCATATGTCTTGTGTTTGCTGGGTACCTTTCTCGTCTTGGCCTAGCTTCACCAGACATTCGATACAGTGCGATATTTCATATTGTCTCAAGTCAAAATTATTTTTTCATGTCACAAATTTTATCAAAATCAGTTAAACGATCTAATAAATTAAACAAAGTTTATACAAAGAAAAATTTATACAGAGAAAAAAAAATTTCGTAAACTTAAAGTAAAATGATATTCTTAAACATAAATAAATATAATTACTATTATTAAATGTAAAACTAATACGAAGAAAAATTAATTTTTAATAGGTTTCAACAAATATATATTGAATTAAAACACCCAAAAAGTTGATAAAAAGAGGATTTACTTAATGGTTGCTAAAGTAATATAAAAACAGTCTTTATCTACTTACAAATATATTTTTTGTTCAAATATATTGATATTACATTTTATTAAACTGCATACAAGTTTATAATTTTAAAGTTGATAATAAATTATTAGTTTATTTGGTTTTGCTAAATATGGTGCCAAGATAACTTATTTTTATTAATTTCCAGTCAAAATTATTTTATCATTAATCAATTACAGATAGTTTGATTTAAACATAAATAAATAATCCATAGAATAGAAAATCTAAATGTCGTTATGTTACTATGTATGTTTTTATTTTACATAATTTAAATATCGTATCAAACTATATATTTATATGACATATGGCACGTATATCACCAAAACGTAGAAGGTCAAACATTTATTACATTTATTAAAGTATTTAAATATATTAAGGTAACTTGATTTAAAAATATATACTTCTCCATCAAATGTTTACTGATATATATGTTTTAAGGAATATTTTTATTCAACTTCCATTCGGTAACTTAAGTTTTTTTTTACTCAAAGAAGTAATTGCACGATTTACCTTAACTGTTTGATATAAAAAACGACCAAAACAAATAACGTGTTGTATTTCAACCATCGAACATCCTTTCCATTAGACGGAGTGTGTATGTTTTAGAATGATCGATAAAACATATATCTTCCTCATACATCCCAAAACCTAAACAAACTACTCAACTGACATATTCTCCTTCGTTTTTGTTTACCCAACACTTTCCGCCGAAAATTTAAAGGTTTCTACTTCAATAACAGGCGGCTGTGCTCGTGACTGCTTTGATAAGAAACAATTGTAATCCTACATGATATTCTAAATTTATTGATATATTATAAATTATGTATTGTGTAGGACAGAATTAACAATTAATATTAGCTTAATAATATTAGTTATACAGGGGTTCACATATTATTATTCAGCATGGAAAAATCTAGAGAGGTTATCAAATCATAATTAAATAGTTCAATCCTTTATGAGTCTGTTTTTGTTTCGTTAGGCATATTAATTTGGCTAAAACGATCTGAAGCTATAAAATATTATTAGAATAAAGTAATTGTCTTCGACATGAGGTAATACAAACTGGAAATTAGATCATCTCTATTTATGTCAATATTACAAGACCACGAAAAGAGTTTAAAATTTAGAATCAATATACACTAGTGTTGGGAACAATCAACTAAAATCGACTATCTACTGTTCAGTAATTGACTAGGTTTTACTATCGACTATTTTAGTCGCTATTTTTCGTTTGACTGTTTTTTCTAGTAACTGTTTTTAGTCGCTATTTTCGGTCCGACTGATTTTCGATTCTACTAGTTCATTTGACTGATTTTAAACAATGTGGCTGTATCGTCCTTGTTACGACCTTAATGAGAAAGTAATGCGCCGAACTTATGCTTATATAGATTTATATGTAATATATGTGGTTTTATGTTTCTTTTTTGTAGTTTGCTTGTGAATAACTATATATTGTAAATTAATAAAGCAGCATTATGGAACGCTAGTTTTCGAGGGCAAAAAAATAATACGTAAAAAATATTACTTTTTTGATAAATTTTCACGATTTTTGTCCAAGCCTCTTGTTTGTCGAAAAAGATTTGAAGAATTTTTTACAGTAGCAGTTGTTAAATTTCTTTCAAAAATATTAACCGTAAAGAGATGAATAAAGTATATTAAATATTTGTAATAAATACATTTTCCGATAGGAAAATTCTACTTTAATATTCAACAATTTATTTTGTTGGCTATTAAGAAGAACACCACAGTTTTTATTTGCTAACGAATGGACTATCTCAACAGAATATGTTCAACTTTTAAAGCCCATTGAAATAATGACCACCGAGTTATTCGGTGAAAGACATCCCAACGATGTCTTTAATTATACGGTTAATAAGAGGACTGCAACATTCTATCAAATCCAGGAATTTAACAAGTGAACGGGGAAAAAATGACAAAATTGTGTATTAGATGTCAACAATAAAAGACTGGCAGTTTTAGAAATGAATATGATATGCGGGAAATCCACATTTTTAGATCCTAGATTTAAAAAAGCAGGATTTGGTAATGCAAATAATACTGAGGCGATACAAAAAGTTATTACCAAAGAGGTGTCTTCCATTCTAACTTCAAAAAATACAAATATAATTCCACATCTCGAAATTCAAGACAAAACTACTGACCAAGAATGTATTGGCATCTGGAGATATTTTGATAAAAAATGGCTAGAATGAAAGAAATAATTACTCCAAGTACTGCAGCAGCTTTACAGATTTAGCAGTATTTGGAAATTCCATTTATTAGGCGTTTAGAAAACCCATTGGATTTTTGGCAAACCCCTAAAATGAAACTATCTGTATATCAGTTACACGTAAAATATTCCTCTATACCCGCAACATCTGTCCCCTGGGAACGAGTTTTTTCAAAATCTGAGCAAATAATTAACGATCGAGTAAATCACCTCAAGGGAGAAAAGTTGAACATGATAATATTCACAGTAATTTAAAAATATTTCCGTTCAAAAATAAATGAAACTTTTATTTAAAAAGTGTTTGGTAGCTATTGTACAGTCATTTTTAGTTTCATTATGGATTAAATTTTTCATTGATTAGGTATATGTTTACATTTTATTTAGTAGTTATGGTTATTGAAAATATTTAATTTTTAGGTTTTATTTAAGTTGTATTGTACTATTTATATTTATTATGCTATGTTATTTAAAAATAGCAATTGATATATTAAAACAGGTTAAAACATTGTGGTGTTATTATTTAATTTTTTTTACACATCCACGGAACATTCATTATAAACGTAATCCTACTTCCTTTAAAATTATATTATTTATTACATGATAATAGAAATTAGTTTTTTTTCCTTTTTTTAAGTTATCAGGTGAATGAATATTTGTCTCGCTTATACTACCATTGAAGAATATAAAGACATTTAAAATTAACTGCTCCAAGCATTGATCTCCGTCATTTCCTATCTCACATTTTATACAGACAAGAATTCGTACATCTTCGTCTGACATCACGAATGGAAAAAAACACAGTCGGACCGTGCATTTTACTGAAAATATTAATTACTATTTTCAGTCGCTATATTTTTGACTATCGACTGTTTCGACTGCTTTTAGTCAATAGTTCCCATCGCTAATATACCCGTTTGAATATTGTAAAGGAAATTATAGCAGATTTTTCCAACAAACTTTAAATATGCTAATTCGATAATAGTCATCCATAGATGATTTAATCACTTTTAAACATCACCTTAAAACTTATAAAGCGCTAACATAATATTACTAGAACTGCAATTTGGGAGAAACCGTGTTTTTCCTCCTTAAAAACGCCTATATTACTATATATGTTACATTCTAAACATATACAATTTATATGCAATTTTCGTAAAATCATTAAAGAATGGTATAACTCGTGGTTGAATTCAACGGAGTCACAGCAGAAATCATATTGAAAAGAAGAGGTAGTAAACATTACTAAAACTATCCAGGAATAAGTCTCCTGTCAATAGTCGTAAGATTAATTATGAAAACCATGTATATGACACTTCAAAGAGTTCACGAAGAATCAAGTCCAGAAGAGCACATGAGATTTAGATGAAACAGCTTCGATAATATATGGATTAAGATCATATAAAGCTAACAGAAAAATAACAAGACTAAAATTATCCTAGACTAAGCACAGTTGTGGTGGGGTCGATTGTCAACTGTAGCGAGATTTAGCGTTGAACAATATTTATTCTGTATATATATATATATATATATATATATATATATATTTATAAATCCAGCAGCACCAATACCATAACATGGATCATTGATGCAATCATACACACGCACATATTATAATACATCAGCATGTCAATAATTCGCCGCATCTCGCAATGTAGCACATCAATTTTGGATTTTAGTTTAAAACGTGAAAAATCTCTAATTAGTATCACTAATGTTTTGAAGAATATTGCAGACATTTGGCAACAGCCCACTACTACCAACCTAATTTTATAGATTGATATCATTACTTGTTCCGATGCATCAGAGAGCGTTCTATCTCTTGACATTACCCTCACTTACCTTCAAGGGTGATACACAGATTTTAATGGCCTCCAACTTTTCGATACCACTTTTGTAGTACGATTTGTGCTTTGTTTCAAAATAGGCCTCAATTACGTCGATCACTTCTTCATTCAAGGAAAATTTCATCCCAGTAAGCATTCTTTTAAAATCTGAGAACAGGAAATAGTCGCTGGGAGCCAGATCTGGAGAATACTGTGGATGAGAAAGCAAATCGGAGCCCAATTTATGGATTTTTGCGATCGTTTTCACTGACTTGTGACACAAAGCATTCTCTTCATGAAGCAGCACTTTCTCATTCTTCAAGTGCGGCCATTTTTCGGCGATTTCGTCCTTCGATAATACTATATAATAGTCGCTGTTGATGGTCCTTCCTTTTTCAAGGTAGTTAATGATTAAATTATTCCATGCGCATCCCAAAATACAGACGCCATAAGGAGCGGGTTCATTGTGTGCATCCCACTCGGAAGACTGTCAATTCGACTTCGGAGTAAAATGATGGAGCCGTATTTCAACCATTGTCACATATCGACGTAAAAACTCGGGTTTATTGTGCTTGGTCATCTTCAAACACCGCTCCGAATCATCAACTCGTCGTTGTTTTGGTCAAAAATGAGCTCATACTTTGCACAGAGCTTTCTTATACCCAAATATTGGTGAATTATATGATGTACACATTCAGTTGATATCTCTAGAGCGTCTGCTATTTCACTCAATTTTAAATCAATTCGGTAATTCAAAATCATTTTGGTGATTTTTTAAATGTTTTCGTTGGTAACAACCTCTTTTGGATATGGTAATATGTGTTGGGTATATTTTTAACAACAGCAGTACTGATTACTTACGCTTACAAAACCTGAAAAATGAAGGTAAAGAAACATTATGTTATGACAATCCATCTTTTAAAAAATCATTTTTTAAAAAATTTCGAAAACGATATATAGATATATTTTTTTAATATTGATATTTCGAAATATCCATATTTTTCTCTGTGGCCGACACTCCTACGCCATCCAAGCCAACAAGCCCCGCTTGTTAATAATTGTTTATGGTATTAGTATTTTTATATATAAATGGACAACCTTCAGGCCTTAAGATGCTTTGGTTACTTATATTTTACTTAAAATATAACTCAGCTATAAAACAACCTCATCAGTTTTAAAGATCGACATATTCAACAAACAATGGAGGATATTTTTTTACAAGCTCGATGCTCGTCTCCCCCACATTTCTTTTGTTTACGAAACATATAAACGGCATTACGCATAATAGGATGTTTTATATGTTTTCGTTAGAGGAATTTCATTTTCAGCGGCAGCTACGAGCCACTTCGGGCTTTCGTTTCGTTTTGTTTACGTTCTTTGCTCGACTCGAAACTTTAACCGGTGTTTTCCGTAGGAAACATGATATATTTTCAGATTTGTTTCGATAATATTTGATCAATACAGCAAATGAAAAATAGGACTTTCGTTTAAGACCTTTTTTTTACAAAAACGTGTAAAATTTCGATATAGTAAAAAATAATAAATATAATATTTTAGCATCCAATAATACATCGATTCTAAGAAATAGTTTTATTTCTTACTAGATAAAATACAAATGTTCAACAAAACATTATATTGGTCACAATTTTGATAATAAACAAGGTATTACAACGGTTATTACAATAACATTCGGCTATCAATTACTTCAACAACATACTATTCAAGAAATCCTAAGAAACTATATTCTTTCTAGTCAAGGCGCCTGTATTTATATCCAAAAGTGTACATCTCAGCATTCCCATCGCCTGGTCCCGATACCACGCCCGCCTCGATGAGCAAATGAGTTAATCAGGTGCCCTTTACGTAATTCCTCAACAATGCCGTTCTATATTTTCTTACACGATATTTTGATATAGATGTATATAAACAATTATAACATTTCAACCTTGAATATATTATTAGATTTCTGGAATCTAATTTAATAAGATATATAGTATATTCTTGACTTTAATATATACCATACTTATAATCTAAATAAAATAAATAAACAAATATGTTATCGAATATAATTTATTTTAACATTGTAATATATCTAAGCCATATATTATCGAAGAACTCAAAACTACAATTAATTAGAGTTGTTTTATTATATTTGCATTGAACTTTATTCCACACTAGTATACGTAGAGTTCTAGGCGCATTTTTTATGTAGTGGTATTCCCCGAATGTCTAATCCATCTAATTTACAATTGTATATCTGAATAATGTATTTTGCTTTCATTACAGAGCATACTTACCATTTAGATTCAGTTCTTGTTTCCTTCGATGCAATATTGTATTGTAGAGTCATTTTGGTATTACTGTATTTCTCCTTAGTTTATTTTATCATTACCTGTATACATCTTTCGTGATAAGACTAGATTTAGTTACCGCATTTTCTTTAATACATATGCCATATCTACAAAAGAGTTAGTATTATTTTTCTCCTCATAAATTTTAACCAAACATTCATGAATATTCTGAAAAACAACACACATACACATAAAGCTTTGACACTCTATTACACAATTTCGTACAGTTAAAGTTAAATTAATTATATACTGACCTTTAGTTGTTTCCTCTTTCATCATCCTGTCTTGGTAATTACCAGCATGAATCATAAATCAACAGTCATAATGTCTTATTCAATCACTGTTACTTTCAGAAACATTACTCAGTAAATAACTAAACTGTTTATTTCCAATCTACCAAAAACTTCTCAGGATTCTACCATTTGTCAATTTCTTCTTCAATATGTCTGATCGAGCTTATCCTAACCGAAGGTGTTATTGTCGACAATGCTTGTTTCCATAATTCCAGACAGTTCTGATTTGAATATCCATCTCGACCTGAATGTCTATTGTAATAATTCTTTGCAATACCCCTTATCAACCCAATTGGATTAAATATGCAATGGTAGGGAGGAAAGCATAATACTCTGTGGCTATAACGTTCAGCAATCGTATCTACCATGTATCTTTTCTCAGGATTATTTCTAAAAAAAAATAAATTGCATAAAATGCAATTAAATATTTCATTTATAGTTACCAAGTAACAATATGAAATATTTCATTCTTTAACACGGTTTCTTTATAACTTATTTTATCTACTTTAAGCTATTCCTTTGTTGATGCATTCCTATTTAGCAGCCTTTGTTGATGCACCTGTTGGGATCTTCTCCATCAGTTTACTATGATATGGTGAATTGTCCATAACAATAACTGATGGTTTCTCCAAGTTCTTAAAAAAGCTGATTTTTAAACTGCAAAAAGAAGTTATCATTCATTTCTCCATGGTAGCCACCCTCGGATTTAAAAGTAAAAACTGTTTCTGTACCAGTAATGAAACCATTCTTTTTCTAGCATGAAGAACTATATATCTGCAATGAATTATTAATAAATGTCATAATGTTATTCCAACGTTTACTCTTTTCCATCAAGTTTTGTTACCTTTACACTACATTTAGTATCATCTTGCCATGAGTGACCCACTGTACCATACTTATTACCATATTTTACTTACCACATTTGTTACCATAACTATTTAATGTATTGTATGTATATATTATGTATGTATTCTTATATAATTGTTTTATGCTTTTAAAAATTGTATTATTTTAAAAGCAATGTCTGGAAGTTTCATTAACATGGATTTTCGTGTGTCTTCTTTACACCACTTAAACCCTATATTACCCAACAGTGTATGAAAGGATGTTCTACATCCCTCAAATAACTGCATATCTTTGGGCTTTTTATGGACAATTTCAAGACTAACAATTTTCTCTCAAATAATTGTATTAAACTATGTGTCGATTAGAAAAACTACTTACTGTTTTTATACATTTCGTATATTTGATCTCCGATACAGTTAACATCAAGCTGATCTTGATTCGTCATCCGTTTGGAATAAAGACGGTTTCGTTTTGGTGAATTTTGGTTTATATTGTTTTTTATTTTTTGAGATATTTTAGTGACCGTGTCCGTGCTAATATTCAGTCCAGCTGAAATGATATTTTCAATAAAAACCGCGACAATTAATAATTACCAGTAAAATTGCTTATCTCTCTAACATATTATACTGGCATGGAAAGGCCTCCATTATCTTGTTCCTGCTCGAAATAACTGATTGCTATCAGTTTTTGACTTTGGCTCTGTAACGGCTTCGGCAGTTTAAACCAGTGTAATAATAAGCGGTGATTTGAAATCGATTAAAATGAATCGTTAAAACAACGCTTGCCGGTTGATAACCCATAATTATATGTTGTAGAATTTTTCAGACATTTGACAAATAGACGCTTTCTGTTGGCTTATTAGGTTACATGTTCAAACTTGTCAAACAACATTCTCTCCCTTTTTTAATACAATAAAATGAAAAGCAAAATATTATCTGGCTGTATAATGAATTTACAACTTTCGACAGCCACATATTGATGACATGCGTCACTACTGTTTTGAATATATTTACTACCGCGTGACTTATACGATCTAGGTTGTTCAAAAAGAAAACGGTGTGCTGTTGTTAAATTTGAATATGTAACAAGTGACGTAGTTAGTTATATGTTTCGTTTATTTTATAATAAAATTAAGCCAGCAGTATCGTGTGTGATCTTGCTTCAACGAGTAACCATTTTTATCGGTAAAATAAAATTGCTTTAAAGTAAAATAAAAGTTTTTGTTCCTAAAACCTAGACGTTTCATACATTTTAATAAAGAACTAACTAGACCGAATTCTAAGAACTAATATGCATATAGAGAATGTCCGTGTAGAATATTTTTCTTTTCAATAGTTTTTTCGATATAATGGGCCGCTTAATTTCGAGCTTTTTATGTATTCGAATCCATTATTTCCAATAATTCAAATAATAATTTCCAATGTATCTATTTACATTTCAAAAACTAACCCGTCACATAGGTTACATGCTTGATCGATGACATTGTGCCACTTTTCTGATGAAACCATAATTCGTTCACTCTGTCAAGCGTGAAAATTATCTGATAACGAAAAACTATTCTGAACTCGAGGAAACTTTTGTTAGTTGAGTTTAACCTCATGAAATATTCCCATTTGTAACTGCAAACAGTTGCACATCTACCACAATGCTCACCTTAAAGAAAAATGATGGTAACCACCTAGTAAAAATCAACATTGAATAAGTCGTTCCCTCCGATATATCAATAATTTAGACTAAAGAAATGAATGTTTAATCAAACCTTCTGCATAAAAAGAAGCAATCCGTGTTGGGAAAACTGGGAATATCAATGGGAATGATGAATGATTGATCGGAGTTAAAATATTTAAGGCGATTCATTTAATATTGAGATCATTACGAAATCACGCCTAATAAGACTTTTTTTAGTAATCATAGAATTTTTTGAAGCACATAAAGTACAACTTATAACAATATTATTCTTCATACTCAAGGAATGTCCCCGTTCATAAAGTATCCCAAACAAGTAACCAATGATCCATAGCCCAACCGCTTACAAGACCACCGTAACATATCACTTGTAACATTCTTAACATATGTTGTTCTATTCGTATTAAATCAGTCTGTATCTTATTGTGGTTTGATAATTTAATTGCAAATAAATTGCATTCAAATCAGTGCGTAAAAAGCGTACACTTTTTTTCTGGTCGATTAACATAATAAATTGGTTTTTCATTGCCAGTTCCACGAAAACTCCCCAGACATGCTAACAAATGAATTTTAAAGACAAAAAATATAATGGTTAATAGGAAGAAACTGCTGTTGTCTAAAAAAAATCTATAACCCATACAAAATATAGTTATGAAAATATCCGATGATAAATAATATAAATAAAATACAAATTCTTGTAAACAAATTGTATTTTAAATGCATCCTGATATTTTAAGAATAGTTACTTACACCATCTTTATCATACTATCTTACATCATCTTTACTTATCCACTCTCTTGTTATCGTATAAGCATTGCATCCTCGTATAACAATCGATCAGGAAATGGATTCGAAATATTAAACCTTTTGATCTTGGAAAGCAGCGAAGTTTATTTATCAGAAGAATATCTCTTAGATATATGGTTAATAATTAAGTTGATTAATAAAAAGCAATATGTAGGTTAATCGATAGCGACTAGTAATAATATATTAATTAAAAAAACCTAGCAAAGAAACAGCATTATTGCTGTTTCTCTTATATTCACTGTTAACAAATCTTAACGATTGGTATCTATCTAATATATGAGTCTAATGTAAAGAAAAGAAACATATCGAAATATCTGAAGTGTGGGAAAATGCTGCAAAAGGTTCATATCTTGCAAATATATTATGGAAAATATTATTCGATAATAAAACATTATTTGGATCTTGGAAAAGTTTCGTATTTCGGTGCAACAAATGCTTATTTCTAAACGAATTCATAAAAAAAATACAAACTAATGCATATTACTATTCCCTGCTAAAAAATTAAAATGCATTGAATAGTACAAACCGAGAAAGCGTCATGTTTACCTGTATAACAAATTAAAATAATTAAAACTTCTTCAAAATAAATCGTATTCTTTGATGGCCATTGACGATCCACTGAATCGATATTCGCCCTGTTTGCTCAACAGTTTCCCTTCGAAATACCAAAGGGACCGATCTAATAACGACCGGAGAAGTGATAATGTTGGCATTTATTCCGATGCAAACAATGATGGTCCTCGAGAACAGAAAAGTGGGTTTTAAACGGCACTCGTGGTAAATTAATTTGACGTCGCTGCTTTTCGAGGCCAGTTTTTATTTTCATCAAATAAAACTACTTGATTGAACAATCAATTGAAGTGCGGTAAATAAAAATCGATTCGTAAGGCAAGATTTTAAATTATTAGCAAGAATAAAACTATAAGTTTTAATTATAAATTTCAAACTATTTACAAATTTGATTTAATAACTTCAACTCTAGCTTATCTACCATATTCTGAAAATCAGAGAAGATAAGCTAAGAATGCAAAATCCAACAAGAAAAATCATCTTGATAAATCATGGAGTGTCTTATAAGATAATATTTAAAACACTAAAAAAATCTTCCAATAATACTTAACATAACACACTAATATATTAAAGAATGTAAAAACACAAATAAGATTTATATAAAAATGTATTGAGTAAATACTAATTTCAATCTGATATGTTGTTTATAATTTCTCCAACGTACAAATAACTTTTAAAACAATTGTTTCAGACAGAATAATTTTACTGATGATAAGCAACAAATTAATTTCAACGTTGAAGATAGAATAACTCTAAGAATAATCATCCATAAAAAATGCTTAATAAAATATTGAACCGACTTCAAAAAATAAACAAGGTACTCGCTAAAAGGTAAAATATAATCAAACTTACATTTTTAATACAAAACGGTTTAAAATGAAACATGTACATGCTGTAATAACTAAATAAAAATAAACAAAAAGCTTAGTCAACCTATCTGCTACACGTATTTTATGCCACTGCCATATACACAAAATTTACCTCGATAACACCCCCCCTTCGTCCGAATAGATCCTGACTTGATTCCAATGAGACCACCTCGGAAGTACCCTTTTTCGAATAAAAAAAGAACATTGAAAATCGGCCCATAATTGACGTAGAAATCGGGGAACATATATTAAAATATATATATAGTGTCGAACATAAAACCTCCTCTTTTTTTGAAGTCGGTTAATTAAAAAACACGAAACAGCTATTAGATTTCAACAAAACTCTCTCAGCTCTGTATCAATGTTATTTCATTTATTTCAGTCTAGCCTAAAAGGGATTTTATCCATTAGTACTCGAAAGACACAATAAAAGGATATTACCGAATGACGCGGCGTTCAAAGTTATGAAACCCCCAGGAAGAACTTTAAATTAAAGTCTACCCTCCCTATTTGTTGGATACAATTTCTTATAACATTTATTTATTCTAGGAAATATCTAATTAAGTAACATGCCTATTCTTATGAACAAGGAACGTGAAACGCGGTATTTAAGACATTGATTTCAAATGTGTTATAAACGTAACAGATTGTCTGTCCATGCCATACTTACTAGTATGGCAAAGATTAGCATTTAGTGTGATATTTTTCACTGGTATACTATCACTAATATACATGTATCCATCAATATCCAGTATTCGATCATCACTAAGAGTACCGGTAGTTAGTAACTAAAAAATTTGATTAAATAATTTGATTTTTGAAGATTCATATTATTACACTGTAGGGCTAGGAGAGGCTATTTATTCACTCTCAACCTATACACTGCTGTTGGCATCACAGGACAAATATCAATTTCAAAATTGGTCTCCTATTTTTAGATCGCTTTCTAATTGCATATACTTATAGATCCATTGGTAAAATAAATGTTCGGATATAAAAGTAGCACGTATAAAAAGAGTCGGGTTTTGGCCTTGATTGCAATATTTCGTCTCATTGACTCTCCCAGAGTAGCGAAAATACCTGCTGGCTGATAGGAATTATTACTTCAGAACTTCCTAAATGAATATCATTCAGATTTATAATAACAGACTATACTTAGATAATACAGTTGTCAAAATTTTGGTATTTTATTCATTAATTCTAAAGCAATATGACTAAAATATGAACTACATAATGAAGAATTCTGCAAATATGAACATCAAATTTTAGGTTCATGTCTCTTTTTAATTTCTTATTGCATTGTTTCTCATTCACTACTATGTGAAAAAACAATTTATTTCTTCTTTGCTTAAATAAGTTTGCGAACAAGCAATTATTTATGTAAACGAATAAAATATAAATGAAATAAGTAAAATAAAAATAATGTAAGATCGATACGTAATGGTGAAGATACGACGAAATGATTTGAAATGACTTTCTAAATAGTATGACTGGTTTAGCTAATGCCGATTCATTGGACTCAAGTGATAATTATATAAGCGACATATAGTTAAGAATTCCACCGTTCTTGATGTGAGCTAACAACTAACTATCCTGTTTCTATTCTCGTTTATTGCTGTTCTGATCTTAATCCATTCTTCTTCTGTTTCTCACGCTATTGTTAATATTGATGTTTTTGGCTAAATCTGATTCACTTTCATACACTCTCGATACATCGTGTTTTATCGTTGGAGCTTTTCCCTCAAGTTATTGGTGGTCACCGATAATGCTGGTTCAAGAAACCCTATTTTGTATCCCGATTCATTCAGAATTTCGAGGAAGGAAAAAGAAGGGACTAGAAACCTCTCACGCCGATGGACACGTGCGTTACAGATGCTTAAAAATGCTCGAATATTCCACGATCTCGGCCCTTCCTGAATTTTATGGTTATCGTAAGGGGTCTTCTAACTCTTTACACGCTTTGTCTAGCCTATGTATCTTCAACCCCATTATCTGGAAAACTCGACGACGAACCAATGAGATATCATTTTTGCTATACGTTTGTTTTCTGTTGGCCTTGCTTCATCAGATATTCGATATCGTACATCGTATCGTATCGATGTAGATTTCCTTTCTCCATACATAAACACGGCCGCTTGTTGGAAATAATATAAACGATCATTAGATCATTTCCTTCCATGAACTTTAGCTTTGTGGTCCTCCCATAGTGCTATATTTATCGAAGCTATATTATTCAAGTGAGTGTTGAGTTATAACTTTTATCTCGGTAGTTTTATTTTGCCTAGCCACAATCTTTTTTAATGTTTGTCTGTCGCCGTTAGTGAACTTTGGGTTTCGCCCACTGTTCTTTTACGCCTGTGGTATTTAATTATGTGTTGTGTATATATTCAGCTAGTCCTCTTACTCACACCTCTGTTCGAGTTACTGGCGAATGAATATATCAATATAGATGATATATCCTCGATGATGATATTATTACTATTGCAGGTAAATTGCTACCAACCACTGTCATATTCCAAGATGGTAATATGCGCCACACAGGCAAAAATGTTCAGTTTTGGTTAGAGAAATATCGGAGTATCATCAAAAATTTCACTGACCAGCACAATCGCCAGTACTTAACATGATTAAACCGTTTTGGGGATTTAAATTAATATCCAACATCATTAATTAATCAATTCATCATCATCAATTAATGGACAGGAATGAGGCAACATTCCGTTCGAAGCTATCAAGATACTATTCCGGGAAGAATTGGCAAGAAATATTCGGAAATGTTTGAAAATTGGTTATGGTTTGTACAATATTTAAATATATTTCTATACTTACATACAAAAATTATCAATATCAACCAAAAATATTGAGTTGATTTAATATATAAATATCCATTTTTTTTCTTCTAAGACCCATTATATACTTATACCGAAAAAACAGCTTAACATGAGATCTAATTTTAACAAGGTAGGACCCACTCAATTCGAACAATAAAGCAGACTATTACCGGTAAATCCGAATAAAAATTTGGACTCACCGGCAACAACTCAATACGGCCCAATACACATTATTTTCGGACTATGCCGGAAATGAGATTCGATTTCTGGATATTATGGATAAAGTTTCGTTCTTTGATCCAGAGATTTCGCTACATTTGCCGAGCCTTATCCGGGCCCGTGTAATCGCTTCCAAAGCCTGATAAAAATATTTCCTTTTTGATTGGATTATCCAAAAGTTGAGATTTATGTTACCTAGTTGATCATTTCTTTCCGTACTCCATAATAGGAGCATTCAATATTCTATTCGTCTGTTATTTGTAGTTTCCGGATTTTAATAGTTCATATAAATCCAAATATCTTGTTATCACTCATTCTTCGATTTCGTTAGTAAGAAGAAATCTATATTATTATACTTATCGTTTTGTATCATCATTCAGTAAGTCGCTTCCTCTTTCTATAAAATACTCTTTGGTATTTCAGAGTAAAGTAAAAGAATTTTGATTATATCACAAGGTTATTTTCTTTTCAATTAATTCTATTAACTGAAATCAAGTCAACTCTCAATTCCGAAGTTACTCGAAACATACTTTGGTGTATTTTAGCGGAGTTCAGTCATATAATCACAGTTGAGTCTTCCACAAGGTGTGGTATACCGGACTACATGTTAAATTGAACAAGCTTTTGCCCCATACGTACTTTCAACTGCTGAAATCGTACCTCACAGGCAGACATTTTATAATTAAGAAAGGTGACGAATACACTGACCTGCACCCAATATATTCAGATGTTCCGCAGGGCAATACTGTTGGCCCATTGTTATATCTATTGTATACAGCTGCTATTGCAACTTATGCTGACGATACGATGGTTTTATCATCACACGAGGATCCAATATCAGCCACAAGAAACCCTCAACTTCATCTTAACAAAGTCGAATTGTGGTTGAAAACGTGGCGTATCAAAGCAAATAAGACAAAATCTACCCATGCGACATTTACTCTTTGTAGAAGAACATGTCCCTCAGTAAAACAATCATGAACTTCCTCAAGCAGATAATGTTAAATATCTGGGAATGCATTTCGATCGACGTTTAACATGGAAAAACTTATAATGACAAAACGCAAACAGGTTAGGCTTAAACTAAACCAAATGTATTGGCTGATAGGGCATAAATCTAAAATATCATTAGATAACAAGGTTTTGCTGTATAATTTGTTGTCAATACTTAGGCCCATTTGGACCTATGGTATTGAACTATGGGGTACTATAAGCAAATCTAACATGGATACCCTCCAGAGGTTCTAGAATAAAGTATTGCGAGTCATCCTCGATGCCTCATATTAGGTGTCCAACAAACTGATTCAGCCGATACCCCCATAAAACCCATAACGAATGTGATTCAGAGTATTAGTGCGAAGTAATCTGAAAGACTATTATTGCATCCCAATGCACTCGCCAAACAGTTAAATATGTGCGATGATAATGTAGTGCATAGGGCCAAACGCAAACTATCATACGAACTAATTAATAGACACATAGAGTGAGATTTAATAATCTCTAGAATAAGCTGGAATAGTTATTGAAATACGTTGAGATAGACTTTAAAATAAGTTAGAATAGTATCTAGAATAAAATATAGATTATAAGTTGTACAGCAGGTAACTTACTGAAATGGTCTTTTTCATGTCAGGATGGTGATATTATATAATAATACTTATTGCCCACGGGCAGATTATTGACGTTCTAGGAGATTAATAAAAAAAGAACGCATCTAGCCAGGTTTTACTTCAAAGGCGGTTAGAAGTTGTTGTGAGCTAATATATTCTACTTGAAAGATGAAAGAGAAAAAGAAAGGTGTAGTTCAAGGTAAACGGGCACCAAAGACGAATTGTATTAATTCAGTTTGTCATTCTTAGGTTATTTGAATATGGAGAAATTTGGGTAGAAACAGTGTCATTCAGAAGATTAACAAAAGTAAACTCATGGACAAAGATACAGGAAATACTGAAAAATAAGTTTATTGAAACTATAAGCAGTCCAAATGTGGCCACGGCCATATCCATGCTTGTGGTCGTTACCTTAGGAGGGACTTGTTACATTACGTAACTGTTGCGTCACTGGCTATGGGCTATATGCCGATTCCATTGAGATTGAGTGGTTTAGCAAGTGAGATGTATAAAAATTAGATTTTTTTTGTATTTTAGAACCTTTAATACTTCCTAACTTCACTATCAATTAATTCTGAGGAAACGGTAATAAAAAGCTCCGAAGCTGATCAAAATTGATTGGTTAGTGCAATGTTTGAACTCTTTCGCTGTCGTGTATTTTAGGATGGTAGGATTGTTTGAAGAATAATTTAATAAGAATAAATAATTTTGAAGAAACCAAAACTATACCATTCGGAGTCGCCCTCTCTGTAATATTAACATATAAGCTATCTTCAAAGTCTCTTCCTTTTTATTGTCAGATTACTATGGAATCTAACATAAAATTAACATAAATTTGCAAATTTGTTTTGAGTCCCCATAATCACAACTTAAAAATTCAAAAATATTTAACCCTGCGGTATAAACGTCACTTGTCAACCGGTACACCATTTTTTATTACGGCTTACCTTAGTAAATTATATAATACCTTAGTAAATATCCCACAGGCAACACAAGTGCATCACATATACATAAGTATATTGTTCCTAAAATAAAAGTAATAAAATAAAAATTCAACTATTTGACTATCATTTAGTTATTTTCCTAAAATCCATCACTGGTTTTGCAGCGGGAATCAGTGATAATTTATCAAATAAATTTGATTTGGCAGCATTGGATTTCTAGCCTGTTTGATGTCTTAAGAGAAACCCATATTTACATTCAATAAATTCAATATTTTTACTAACCGATAAATAAATCTCTTTAATTTTGCGTAAAGTATCTTCTGATTAACCTGTACAGCTTAATTTTGAGTCTGACATTTTTATGATATTGCATTCAGTAAATTCTAGGTACTTCCTCTCACTAGTTACGCATTTTGTCCATCTCTCCGCAAGATTTTTGATGCCCGTATCGAAGAATTCCTTGGGCAACTTGGACAGCAATGTGCGCATAAACTCCTCTACTTCGTCGTCAGTGTTGATTATTTGACTTCCGAGGGCTTCTTTCAGCGGAATGCTCCTCCGTTTCGAGGGATAAGCAGGTTTCATATGAGTTTGCAGAAGGTTACTACTATTAGAACTACTACTATGCAGCATTAATGGTACGTTGGGTGCGCAGGAAATTGACGTACAGCAAACCCCGGTCTCATAACACCGTACACAGAACCTTACCCGCGGACATGGTTGTCTTCGCTTTGACTCAACTGTTTAAGAACCCATCGCGCCGTTCTTTACTACCAATACACATTTAAACACGGCAGCCCTACTTAGGCATTCACTATCGAACTGATTTCGTAAATGCAGAAAAATTTCCGTCTTTTTAACGCCTTCCTAAAAAGTAATGACAATACGCTGCGGTGCGGCGGTCGGTATTTGATGTCCACTCATAGACGTAGCGCGCGCGTGAAACGCGCGTGAAAAATGCGTCCCCGACGAAAACTATACCACACTGTTCGTAAGGGACCCTGCTATCACATACTCAGGCCACGACCTTCAAAACATACATGCTACGATTGTACAGAACATCTGCAGCGTTTGTCTCCATAATATTTGAACCACGCTCGTAGTAGTATTGTGTATAAATAATCGATTTTCTAAACCAATAAACCAGAAGCACGATGTTTGAGAATAATGACTATAAAATCTGCAGAAAATTATTTGTTGTTCAAAGGCTTATTAAGTTTAATTTGTTTTTATCTTCATATCTACTAGTCGAAGTATAAAGATAATGTGAATGTATTAGAAAATCTGTTCAAATATTTGCTATTCGTCTTATTGCAATAATAAAAGTATTATTATATTGAATTATGTAACAACGCCTATCTATCAATAATAATAATAATCATAAATAAACTCTAAGAAATAATTAATTGGTTTGTCTAGTTTTATTATATTTACTTCAATATTATCGTTTATACGTCTTTGGACATTTCTAATTTATATTACTCCATTTAGTTCCCTTCTTAGTACTACACAAGTTTTAATATCTACCCTTTTGAAAATGACCGTTTAGAATGGTTTATAAACAATGACGCCATTTTCTAAATAAATTATCCATTTACAAATATAAGGCGTCCGGGCAGTTGCTACTGTGTTGTGGAATAGTCCTGAGTTCGACTCATGTAGGGCATAAATGTACTTTATGTTTATGTTAGTAAATGTAAATGTTTAGGGAAAAGTTAAAAGCTGGGTAAAATCAAATGTCTTCTGGGATGGTCGCTAAGTATTTCGAAGCTCACGTTAAGCAGTAAGTCGAATCCAGGTAAATACTGTTTAGTGAAAAGGAGACCCTAGATGGAGAGAATATATTAGAAAAATAGAATATGGAATAAGTCTGAAATATTCTCCCCTATAAGCGAAAAAAGATTTGTTTTGATATTTACTGAAACCACTAAAGGACATAAAAATTATTTATCAATTTAAAAACTCATTGGCACCAATCAGAGTGCAATATAGAATAAAAACATCAACTGGTTCTACCGGCACAATATTAAAAAAATATGTATCAATACCCCAAAATTGAACAGCAATCTTGATAAAACATGCAGAATCAATAAAAAAGCTGTAATCTTTAAAAATATACGTAAACCTTAACGTACTTATAATTTCCCTCGGCAATATATCGAAAATATCTTCAGTTACCTAGTAGATATGTTTAAATTTCCTCACGTATTTCACCTTCAACCGCCACGAGAGAGGAGTGAAAGCGGGAGCGAGAGAGACGGACGAGAAAAAACGAACGATCTAATCGTCTCTTGAGCAAATTCCCTCCTCGAAATCAGACATTAAATCTCCTCAAATTTAGCCCCGATATCTCTCGTTTTAGCGACGTCTTATCCCACCACGCTACAAGACATCTGAAAGAAGATCGGCAATTGGAAATGGTGCAGAACGTGACAGATCTGCTTAGGAAAACGTTTTCGTCGCAGTTCGTTTTCCCGGCCCTCGGACACGACGATCCGGCCGCCCGCAAAGAATTGGGCCGAATGTGGAGCCAGTGGTTGCCCACCGATGCGATGAGGACATTCGAAATGGGTGAGTTAATGTTGTAGATAGTGTTTCGGCACCAGCGTCCGTCGCATTTTCTAACTTTATATCTTTCTTTATTTCTTTTACTGTGTTGATGTAGGGTATTATCCTTAATTCGCTATTTATTAACTTATTATTTTTTGATAAAACATCTTGATTTATAAATATTTTTACATTTCCCTATATATAAATCTAAAATTAGTTTTAAGCTTTTTTTTAGTTTGAAGCTTTCCTTCGACAAATAACAGGTAAATTGAAAAGTTTCCGGCCCGACACATAGATTGCGCTGCTAGAATTAAATCCATATGTTTTTTGGTTAGCCTTAATCCTCTAAAGAGGCGTGTATAAATTTGACAGCTGTCGGATCATTATTTTGTGAATTATAGCATTTTGAGTGAAGCAACTTTTGTTATTATGAAAAAAATGGATAAAAAGGAATTTCGGTTGTTGACAAAATATTGCTTTTTGAAGGGAAAAATACAGTTGAAGCAAAAACTTGGCTTGATGCCGAGTTTCCGGACATTGCCCCAGGAAAATCAACGATCAACGATTGGTATGTTAAGTTTAGATGTGGTGAAATGAGCGCCGAAGACGGTGAACGTAGTGGACGCCGTAAAGAGACTTTTACCGACGAAAACATTAAAAAAATCCACATAATGAGTTTGAATAACCGTAAACTGAAACTGAATAAAATATCAGACATTCTAAAGATATCAACTGAATGCGTTCATCATATGATTCACGAATATTTGGGTATGAGAAAGCTCTGTGCAAAGCGCAAACACAACGACGAGTTGATGATTCGAAGCAGTATTTGAAGATGATCAAGCGCAATAAACCCGAGTTTTTGCGTCGATATGTGACATTGGATGAAACATGGTTCCATCATTTCAATCCAATCCAATCCAAAAAGTCCAATCGATCCTCCAAATCGTGGGAAAAAAGCAACAGTCGGCTGGCAAGGTTATGGCGTCTGTATTTTGGATGGGCATGGAATAATTTTCGTTGACTACCTTAAAAAAGGAAGGACCATAACAGCGACTACTACATAGCGTTATTGGACTGTTTGGAGGACGAGATCGCCGAAAACGGTCGCATTTTAAGAAAAAGGAAGAGCGGCTTCACCAAGACAATGCACCGTGTTACAAGTCAGTGAAAACACATGGCAAAAATCCATAAATTGGGCCTCAAATTGCTTCCTCATCTACCGTATGCTCCAGATCTGGCCTCCAGCGTCTATTTCCTGTTCTCAGATCTCAAAAGTATTCTCATGTTGAATGCTCATGGATGCTCATTTTGAAACAAATGACAAATCATACTACAAAAATGGTGGCGAAAAGTTGGAGAGTCGCTATAATCAGTATCACCGTTAAAGGGAATTATTTTGAATAAAAAAAAACTAATTTTGCCAAAAAATTTGTTTTACTATGGTAGGACGCGGACTTTTCAATTGACCTATTATCTAATAACGCGAACTATAATTACTTATTTGTTTGATTTTAACTGTATATATTACATATACAATACACCGTGAAGTGTATCCTTCTATACAATTATTTATGTGGCGGAAACAGGAAGACAGCAAGACTGGCTCTGCCAGAGAGCATATGTGAATGGAAGCGATAATAACATTATGTGGTGATGTAATTCTTCCGACAGTGGTGAAACCTAATGGATAGGATCAACAAATAAACTACTTAACCTAGTTTTGCGAGTAGTTTTACTTTAAATATTTCGCCAACCAGGGAAAATGGAACAAGTGTGTTCGCGAAAGTGTTTTCGCATGTATTAATTAATTACTTATTCACTTCATAATGCTTGTAAAATGGGATCTTAGTAAGTTGCCTAATATTAATTTAAAGTCAATCTTAACTAAAAGATTTTTATATTTTATGTTCCGTTTAAGGAATAAAATCAATTTCATTCATACATTTTTAATTTTAAAATTTTAGTTGTAAAACAACTCTGTGTGAGAAGTCTCATTATGGTGATGAGAAAAACATGGGTTAATGACCCACACTTTAGGAGTTTTAAGAACTTTGATATAACATTTCCTGTTTATATTTAGTTTAGCCTGTCTACTATTATTGATCAGATTAGTTCTCTGACCTCTGTTAAGCCTACTTAAAATAATACAATTTTATACTTTATGATTAAATCACATGCACTCTATTTGGCATAGTTACTCGGCACAGAATTTTTAAAATCATAATAATTAGGAGTTTCCGTAATATTATTGAGAGTGTAACAAACATTCCTTAGCAGTTAGTGAGAAATTAAAACAATATTATTAACGAGATGCCTATAGAAGTATTTCGAAAATATAGTTTTAAAGATGTTAAAGTCACTTATTTTGGTACCAAAAATAATAATGATAATAAATTAAAACTGAAACACTTCTCATACGAATTCCAATTGACTTAAAAAATATTGTAGCTACAATCATTAGCATAATATAACTTGTAGGGATTTTGGATGTTTTTAATTAGTGGTAACTTCACACCAACACAAAGGAAGCATCTCTGAATACAGCCGCAAGTCAAGTGTATGCAACATAAAACTATTGATTGTGAATTTTCATACCACCTATAAGTTATTTCAGTGCTTTTTACCATTTGTTTGCGTTTGCAATCACAATAAACAAGTTTCGAGGACATACATTCGAGCAAGATGGAATTCTATTATAGCAGCCGCTGCAAGTAGTTCGATTATTCGGATGGTTAGAAATTTTATATATCTAAATAAAAAGGCCAAAAATTTTTATCAAATAATGAAAATTTACACAAAAAATTATCGTTTATGCAGCAGACATCGGAAGCAGACACAGGAGAGTTATAAAAAGCCTGAACCGAATTTCCTGTAGTTCATGTTATGAATTATATATAGCATTATAGTTAATAGCATGGCACCAATAAGGTTAAAAAATAAAGCTCACAAATAATTATATTACAAAATATATACAAATGAGATCAGTTAATTGTGTATTTTAACTGTTGAATTAAATATTTAAATTGACAGCTATTTCAGGCAATGAAAACTGCAAGAAACACAAACTACAGTGTCTAATCTAACACAAGCTTTCAATTAGCATATGAAATAATTATTATTATTTTAGAAACCTAACTTCTTTAACTATTATAAATATTAGTGATCCCGTAATGGTCGATATTCGTGACATTCATTAATAGTTAATCATATTTATCTCATCATCTCTCAGAATAAAAGTATAATTTAAAAAGTATATGTTACTAAAACTTGTTTTGACAAGATTTTCAATACAAGATCAGAAATGCATGACATATACTATTAATTAAAGTAATATCAGTTTGTATGTTAAAACATAATAGCACAATTAGCTGCCGATATACTAGATAAACAAAAACGTAAAATATAACTTTAAATGATCATATTATTCTTAATTGCTTTTTATCGTAACTTACCATAATTATTTAATAAGATCGATGTTCTTATTCACTACTAAATTGTATATTATGAAATACTCAGGCGAATAATTAAAGAAAAACTGTGTCGTTTTGTTACATTTATAGACATGATGACCGTAATAAAGAATCACCAAAATATTGATTTATAATAATAATGTATGACAGATATATTTTTAAAGAATGTTTTATTTTAAAATTGCATGTGTGATTACTAATATTTTAGTAAAATAAGCCATATTAAGTCAAACTCCAATCAAAAGCGCTACGAAACATTGACGTCACTTAACGTTTCCTAATTACATATCCACATTCCAACGTTCGAACATTTTAGCACGCTTCGATTTTATTTGGATTACTTATCTTATATCTCACAGTTAAAAAATTGGTTTTGTTCTACAAGAGGAAATAAATGATAAACGAAAAAATTTGTAACTGTAAGGTGACTGTGAAATGAAATAATAATTTTAAAAGCAATACTAATACTTTTATAATATTAAGTTGAGTGAGTATTCCAGGCCCACTAAGTATGAATTGTGATATAGTATTAAAAAATGTTAAGTAAAAATATTGTCAGTATGGCACTTTGAAGGGATTAATAAGTGTAGCTAATTACTCTAGAGAGCACCCAAAAACTGGACAATTGTCACTTAGGAACTGAAGCATTGAGACAGGAAAGTCATTAAAATCAAGTGTCCCACATCTGCTAAGACATATCAAAACTGTATTGATGACAAGCTCCGACTGCAACATTTTATGATAATAATGTCAAGATATAGATGCAAACGTAATATTTGCGTAAATAAATCGTCATTTTGAATTGATCAACGGCAAATGTGTTATACGCCATCACGACAATGTTAGACTAGACTTAAATTTAGAGAATTTGCAAAAATTGAGAGAGACTGGTCGGGAAATGTAGCAAAATTCATTATAAATCAGAAACCTTGTACCACCGGACTACCATTTCTTCCAGTCTTTCATAATTTTTCAGAGTGGCATAAGCTGGCTTCAAAGAATGCTTGTGAACATAATTTGACTCAATTGATTAAATGTGTATGAATACATTTTCTTAAAAAAACAACATTATATGTTATTTCCCAACGTATTACTGTAATTAAAATATTCCATATGAAAATTTAACTAAAGTTTACAATTAGAGCTTGTGGAATTCTCTTTTTATAGAAATTTTAAAACGTGATATATGTAATAGATTAATCAAATTATCTACTTTTATTTGTGCTGAGTAATACTACCTAAAGATTTGGTTTTGTTCATTTTATACTTTTTCAGGGACACCGATATTTTAGACTTTATATCGTTAGTTTTTTAGAGACTCCATTTCACGTACGATATGATAAATTTTAACAAATTCCATCCAAACTTTTCCCTTTAGCCGATAGTATGATCCAAAAAAATTTAACTTACTAATATCGTTCTTTTTTGTTATTTATTAGTTTTAGTTCTGCGTAAATAGTATATATAACTTTATTAAGATGTTGAATTTGTTAGACTTGTGAATTTTTTTGATGTTGGTATTAGAAAGTTATATTATTTAAAATATGATATGGGATGGGATGAAAACGTACTTTAGAAAAAATGGCTACTTCTTCGATCTGTTGTAGAACAAACCACACTGCTGATTCAACCGTGTTAAGATAAAATATTTTCATGTCCCCTTAAAAGCGAAATGTTTTGCGAAGTCAATTAAGGCATTATATGTAATTGTAGTACGGTCTGCTGGTAATCTTTGGTAATCTTCTGAACTGCGGTGTTTCTTATGGCATACGAAAAATGACTATGAAAACTTTATTATACTCAGTTGAGGCTTTGACTGCTGGCCATCTTTAACTCTGGTATGTCTAACAAATTCCAATCTCACATCTCAATAAATCTTCATAAATGGCCATGCATATTGAAGTATGATGCGTCTCCCAGACTTGCTTCAGATATGCTTTCATAGATATAGATATAGATTTTATAGCGTGGATTCTGTATCATAAACTTTGTGCATAACAAGATAATCATCCATAATGCATAGATAGGTTATCCAATAGTAACTTCTTTAATTACATAATTACTATTTAATTATAGTTTGACTTTTAATGAATACATTCTGATGAAAAAAGGAAATTTTAAAAGAAATATTTGATTAATATTATTTGATTTGCAATTGACGCGGTTGTATTATATTGCTACATGATAGACCACAATAAAAATTGATTAAAACAGCTTATCTTATTCATATTAAGCGTGTTATCGAGCAAGACAATTCTTTCCACTAACAGATTAAAGTAGAATTAGGTTCAAATTTAGACTACTGGTCAATCAATTATTAAAGTTAATTAGTAATATAATTAATTATATAACATCTATCAATGAATATTAATCAGCAGTTAGACATTTATCAAAGCAACGTTTGTTGATCTATAACTTATTATTTTCATTAATAGTAAAAAAAAATGATTAAAATAGTTATTGTTTTGAATAATTTTGTTGTCGTATGACAATAGAATTCAATTCTATACACCAACACAAATACAATTTTATACACTGATTCGGTTACATGTTCCAACTCACCAGGTAGCGTTCTGTTTGTTTTTAACAGGAGTAATGCTAAATAACAAATTAAGACGGAAAAATGCGGCCCGATTTTAAAACGAATTTTGCGTTTTTGCAAACTAAATTTGGCAGTAAATTCAACGTCACCCGTGATATACATTGGCTGATTTAGTGGCAGGACTACAGCTGCAATGATGGACTATGGTGAACGTAGGACTGGGTAAAAGGCAAAGATAAACACGTTAGGTACTCTGCCGACAAGAGCCGCCAGGAACCATTTTCGATGACGTATGCTTACCACTTACACTTAAACGACTTGACATCAGTTTCTGACTTATAAAATAGTTATAATTTATATTTTTACGTGAGAACATAAAACTCTATTATCTTTAAATTACAGTAATTTAAGAATTAATATATAAAATAGATAAAGAAAAGTTGATAACTAGATAAATAAATAAAGAAATGAATATAAAATAATAAATGGAATGGAATGAAATTAGAGAGAGAAAATACTCTATGAACAAACTCACCATTTGATGAAACTCAGGTTGGGTAGCATAAACTACAATAAAGAGAATAAAGAAATTTAATGGCTCTGAGCGTCCCGTCTTCACAACTTAACTCTTATGAAATTTTAATGTCATTATGTACGAGTACCAACAATGCTGCTATTCTTGGTATTATTTTCTGTTGCTGGTATCCGTAACGGCAACAAATCCTACAAATAAAAAGAAGCGGCAACACTGCCTACCTCATTACGCCTTATTGTACAAGCCTTTAACATCGTTCAACATCAAAAAAGGTCTAACTATCGAATTACCAGATGGAATTGTAAGTACCATAAATTTTTTATTATTATTTAATTAATATATTGTTAATAGTCGTTTCCGTGAAACCTACAATTTGTCTTTATGATAACTTAAATCTAGGTACATAACTAGGAGGACCCATCGACCCTATCTCAGTCTCTGGTGAAATAATGTTTATACATGTCACTGCTGAATTTTTTAATATATGCTCCCTCACTACACAACACTACACAAAATCAGATGGTTTGATTCTTTAGAGTCTGTGTCCTGTTCTGGTGGTACCCAATAGTTGTAATATTTCAATATATATGTGGGAATCGAGTCTTTCCTCATGCCCCCTTGCAATGCTCTTGATTTCTTGACTGACCCTGGGTATCTGAAGGTCTCGATGTAGGTAATCAGTCCTATAGTATTTCGGTGCACCCACAATACCTCTCAGGACTTTGTTCTGAAAAATTTGTATTTTATTTATGTTACTCTTTGCGGAACATCCCCATAATTGAACTCCGTATGTCCATACAGGTTTCAGTATTTGTTTATATAATAGCAATTTATTATGTACTGATAATTGTGATTTTCTTCCATTCAGCCAGTACATTTTCCTATATTTCAATTCCAGTTTTTTTTCAGCGAAGTTTTGCAACGAGATTCATTCCGAGATATTTAGCGTTGTTGCTATATTTTTTTTTATTGCTCTTGCAATTGCTAGGCATGAGTCCACAATCTGCCCTATTGGCAATAAGTATTTCTTCTGTTTATATTATATATACATGGCATGTAGAAAATCACTTCATTAAGCAATCTTCTGTATAAAATATTATCTTAATTAATTAGTCTTATTCTAATGCTTATTCTAAACTCTGCATATGTCCAGTAATCAGATCAGGTGGTGTTAAACGTTTTAGTCTACGCACTTCACTATCACGTCGCATATTTAGCTGATTAGCGAGTACATTGGGATGCACTGACACTCTTTCGAAGTACTTCACACAAACACGTTGGATTACACTCGTTATAGGTTCTAGAGGAATATCGCGTTGTATCACTTTATTTGAAATATAGTACGGAGCCTCAACAATGGCACGCAACACCTTATTTTGGAACCGTTGAATGATGGATATATTAGATTTGCTAGCGGTACCCCATAGTTGAATTCCATATGTCCAAATGGGCTTGAGTATAGACTCATACAGCAATACCTTGTTATCTAATGATAACTTGGATTTGCGCCCAATGAGCCAATCCATTTGATATAATTTTAGTCCCAGTTGTTTCCGTTTAGAGAGTATGTGCTTCTTCCAGGTTAGGCGTCGATCTAAATGCATACCAAGATATTTAACATGCTCTGCTTGGGGGAGTTGACGATGATTGATATTTACTGGCGGACATGTTCTTCTACGCAGGGTAAACGTTATATGCGTGGATTTTGATTCATTGGCTTTAATGCGCCATGTCTTCAACCATAATTGTATTTGCTCCAGGTGGGTCTATTGCTATATTTAATGATAGTATTATTTTATGTTATGGGTGTTTGTACGGTCTGTTTATAGGTGAAATATCTATTTTTTAATAATTTAAGCATTTAAGCCCATTTTGGTTTAGTTCTGCGATAATTTTTTCCCTTTTAGCTGTTGATGGAAGCCCTCTTGCCATAACTTTGATGTCTCTGGTTTGTTTGTCTTCATAAGAGTGCCATTGCAGTTTCAGCAACTCTAAATAATCTATTATTTTTGTGAATGCCGTTCGACATTCGGCGTTCAGTTTTATTTGTCCATTATTTAGTACCGTTGCTTTAAATACTATATAGTTGGACCTCAGTGTTTCGTAAAGCAAGTCAAAATCGGTAACATTACTTACGATAATTGGGTGCGGTTGATCATTTTAATTTCTTTATTTTGTTCATTATTTTGTTTTATTTTTATTTGCTGTGATGAAGATCCTGGGTTATTATTTGCTTTTTGTATTTAACCGTTATCCAGCCCACTTCTTTCTGCAATTCTTCTTCATCTGTTTCGTATGTCATAATTGGACTGCTTTGGTGTTGGCTTGGTGGTTTATCGTTGTTTTGCCCTTGCCCTCAGAGCTTTGTTTATTTAGTTGCAGCTGGATTGCATTTATTTGTTTTTGCTTATTGGTTAATGCAATTTCAAGACTCTCCCGCGCCGACTTTTCGTTCTTCCACGCATTGTAGAGTGCCTGTTTGTTCTGGGTTCTAGTTGTGTTCTCTACATTCAAAACTGCAATATGTGATACGCCTGATGTAGATATTTCCATTTTATCTGTTTTTGTGCAGTGTTCTTCTCCATATTTTTTTTATAATGCATTTTGCATTTATTTTCTACTGTACTGACCTTTTTTCTGATCGAACTTTCACTTTTTGACCAGTCTTTAAAATTTTATTGTAAAACTTTTTTTTAACGCCGCATTTGTGACACAGATATTGCACTTTTGTTTCCTTTCACCGGCCGTCTCTCCGAACACGTCTTTACTCTGTGAAAGTCAAACGTCGACACAGTACCATAAATGTTCGAAAAATGTATTGGGGTTTGTTTTAAACTATACTTGTTTCATAAATTAAATAGCTTTGAAGACTGGATAAATGGAAGGAACTATCACAGTTTTTTCCGTTGAATAATCAATAGATATGCAAACTAATATCGCCGAAAGACTTGAATTTAATCGCATGGGAAAGATAAAGTCAATTTTATTGGCAATGAAAGCCACCGCTTTTAAATTTTGACCAATTCCTATGATACGCGGGCGGCCCCAGTTGCAAAACTCTATCGGCAAACATCATAAATTTCGATTTTTAATTCGGATATGGCCGTCGAGCGGGAATCTTGCATCGCGGCCGAAATTTATCACTGGAACGGACGATGATTAATTCGAATTCGGTCGCAGGGCATCGGCAGCTGGTTAAATAAATTCGAAGCCGCTGAAGGCTTGCCACCGATAATACCACCCGCGGTCAATTTAACCGGAAGATAAACGGAACCGCTAATTAAAGGTTACTTTAGTTCGGCGCCGAACTTATTGATTAATTCCTTTCTGTGCGCTGCGTATTGGTGAACGCGGGCCAAATTCTCCCCAGTAATTTCCTTATCGTGTTACATGCTGTATGAAGATTTAGTAATGGTGCAATTGCATGCTGTGTAAAACATCGAAAAGAAGAGATATCAGCTCGGATACATCGGTGGATTATTTATTACATATATCGTTAGTTGCAAAAGAAATAGCTCTAAGTAATTGAACGGACATTCTCTAAATTATATATTTTTTTTGAATTTGAATCGATCGAGGTTTGAAGCCTAAGAGGCCCTCTGTTTTGTAGCAAACAGTAACGAGAAGGTAATTTTCGAATTAGCGCATGTGCATTTTCATTTATTTGAACTAATAAATTCGGCGGGAACAAGCGCTATTGTGTCAAACTCTGCGCAAGCACACATACTTTGTTTTGTAACTAGTGTTGAAAATTTTAGTCTATTTTTCTTTCTATATATCTCCGCCGTGAAGAAATATAGCCTCATGGAAATACAAAACTATAATCTAACTCAGATTGCGATAATAAAGCATGTAGTAATACTTTCTTAAGAGGTGGGAACTTGTTTCAAGACTAGCAAATATACTAATATGATACTTATTATTAATTTTTAAGGAATATTTTAAATTAAATACTACTGCTCAACAGACAAATTTTACTGATTAATTCCTTTCTGTGCGCTGCGTATTGGTGAACGCGGGCCAAATTCTCCCCAGTAATTTCCTTATCGTGTTACATGCTGTATGAAGATTTAGTAATGGTGTAATTGCATGCTGTGTAAAACGTCGAAAGAAAAGATATCAACTCGGATACATCGGTGGATTATTTATTACATATATCATTATTTGGAAAAGAAATAGCTCTAAATAATTGAATGGAGATTCTCTAAGTTGTATATTTTTTTTGAATTTGAATCGATCGAGGTTTGTAGCCTAAGAGGCCCTGTGTTTTGTAGCAAACAGTAACGAGAAGGTAATTTTCGAATTAGCGCGTGTGCATTTTTATTTATTTGAACTAATAAATTTGACGGGAACAACCGCTTTTGTGGGAAACTCTGCGCGACTGCATATACTTTGTTTTACAACTGCTGTTGAAAATTTCAGTCTATTTTTTTCTATATATCTCCGCCGTGAAGAAATATAGCCCCATGGAAATAAATCAAACACAGATTAGGATAATAAAGGAAGGGCTAATATTCATTAAGATGTGGGAACTTGTTTGATGACTAGCAAATATAGTAATAAAAAAGAAAGATATCATTCATTTTTTACGAAATATTTGAAAATAAATACCACTGTTCAACAGTCAAATATATTATACAACATTAATTACAAAAAGTCCAGAAACCATATTTCATATGTCATTCATCTATGTCAAAGAAAAAACTTCAACTTGCAGACTATCGCACTATTCACCTAAGAAATCTCCAGTCAATACATCATTGTGTTACAAAACACTAATTTATTTACCTATGCTATTTTTTCTGTTTTACTCCCCCACCTTCTGTGTAGTAGTTAGTAGCTCTAATTCTAATTTTATTTTCTCAAATTTTCGCTGAGAAAATTCTAGCAACACTTCACCTATAAAATAAATATTAAATAGTTTCTAAAATATATAATGATTAAAATAAATGTCTAATTTTTATCAATTTTCAATTTCAACTGCAATTTTTAATGGACAAACACCATTTATGAATTGACTACTGACTAATTATCCAGCTTCTGGTTGTAATATTGTACATTTACAACACTAAAATGAATGGATGATTAATTGCAACAAAATGTGTATAAAAGTTATAATTAGCTTTAGTATTACTTCCGGTATAATTGTATATGGTTTCTCTTATACCCTTTGCAATGTGTTTATTTAACCAACAAAAATAATATCCTTCTTTGATTCTTGTTATAGTTTTGAAATTTGCAGCTATTTCGGGGTGAAGTTTTGGCATTTAACTCCCTTTGAAATTACACAATTGCGCATGAAAGCACGACCAAATGATAAAACTTCAATACCAATATGCTATTAACAAGCATAATTGCCTTATAGGGAACAGCAACCCACACGAGTTTCACTACGTGACAATGTATCAATAAAGTTACTGTTTATTGTTTGGCGCTAGAAGAGCGGACTTACATTAAAATCAACATAATCTAGACTATTGTTCCAAGACAAGTGAACGATATTATATTCCATACATAATAGCATACACGGTACTCCCTATAAAAAAAATATTAGTTCAATATCTACCCACCCAATAGCGAAACTTTACTAGAACTAGAAACATAAGTAGGAACAAATCCTAAACAAATATAATAAAGGAATTTATTATTGTTAATTGAGAAATCGCAAATGTCCACGAAACTCTACCGACTGCGTAAGTTATAAATTGTAATAGGATTTTAAGACTTAAAAACTATAATTTTACTTAAAATTCAATACTATTTTAGAGTAAATGATGTGGCTCGGTGAATGGAGGTAAAACGAAATGAAACAGTGGTGTTTACATTATGTGACCGTTATTTATTGGCTATATAAAAAACAGTGAAAAATAAAATTAGATAAAACGGATGGCAGCGGTGTTACCTGGAGACGAGGCTTGGGCAGTCGATGGTGGCACGTCTAAACCAAACGATAGTCGAGTACTGAATGAATTGAAATACCCTTCAATAACATGCCAGATAAACGTCTCGGGGTTGCCGCCAGCTGTTCGTTATCGGGTTCTAGTTGGCGCTGCTGTAACCCCGCCCGTGTTCAACATCTGGGATTAGATTTCTGGGTATTTTGTAGACCGTTATTCCATGATGTAAAATTCGACATGCCTCAAGGTCGCCACAATACTCCACTGTCAGAATTTTACATACAATTACTCCAAGCAACAAAAATACAAAAATATATGAAAAAAATATCAAATACAAAAAAAATTATATACCAAACAAAATGTGCTGCATGAAAAGGGCTTTGAAAAAGATGATAAATCGAAACGGTTGTGGTTGGTATGGTTGCGATCTGGTACGGCTGTTGATATCTTCCGGTCCTACAGATACCGTTGCTTCATCGTCGCTTTGGTACTTGAGTGTGGTCCATCGATGACGTTGAGAATAAGCTATTTTTCGGACAGGGCTCCCGTAATCGACGCTGTGGGAGGATCGATTATTCGACGACGTGGTAGCATATTTTCTTCGACGACGAAACGTTGGCAATTCTGGTACCTCGGCGAAGACATGACGAGTCTACGGTGGCTGCAATCGGTACCTAGCTTCTGGAGCTGCTCTGTGACTAATCCATAGTCACATACGTTACGGTAATTCAGGAAAAACAAATAACGGCGGTATCCGACCGAAGCTGCCCAAAGCCTTTCAAATCAAATTGTCTGTCATTATTATAGAGACGGCGAGTGAAGGAAGACATTATGATTTAAACATAGCGCCGAAAGAAATGTTTAGCCGAGACGCTGATGATTAAGCAGTGATGTAAAAATATCTATGAGTTCAAAAGATTGTGAAAGAAAATTTTGACAAAAAATATAAAAAAAATTAATTGGAAATAATGAAATGAAATTTAAGTTTCATTGTTCCAGCACTAAAATAAAATTTAAGGGGTAACAAATGTTTGAATGAATGTAATATAGAAAGAATTTGAAAAGGAATAGAAATAAAATGAAAAGAAATATTGAAGATAAAATCGAAAACCAATCGAATTCAAAATATTGAAACAAAAAATATAACGGCCACGTAAAATACACCATGTTGCAAGTACCCTCCATTCACGAGTCCAAACCCAATTTTGCGAAAGATCACGTCGGGGTCACCACTTTAGAGTAAATGATGTGGCTCGGTGAATGGAGGTAAAATGAAATGAAACAGTGGTGTTTACGTTATGTGACCGTTATTTATTTTCTATATAAAAAAATGTGAAAAATACAATTAGATAAAACGGATGGCAGCGGTGTTACCTGGAGACAAAGCTTGGGCAGTCGATGGTGGCACGTCTAAACCAAACGATAGTCGAGTACTGAATGAATTGAAATACACATCAATAACATCCCAGATAAACGTCTCGAGGTTGCCGCCAACTGTTTGTTATCGGGTTTTACTAGGCGCTGCTGGCACCCCGCCCGTGTTCAACATCTGGGATTAGATTTCTGGGTATTTTGTAGACCGTTATTCCATGATGTAAAATTCGACATGCCTCAAGGTCGCCACACTATTTTAAAGAAAGTGGAGGTGATTTGTTGAAAGGTAATACAAAACGACATTGACGAATTAAATCTATTCGAACATAAACAGAAAAGCAAGAACATAAACAGCATAATTCCAGGCGTCTCACCACGATTTAGTAATATATGTTGAGCACACCACCTCATTTTCGAATATACGATTCTCGTAGTCAGGCCTCATAAAAGTGATACGATGTAACACTTCCCTCCCAAAGAAGCGACCTCAGGGATGGACGTGGCTACAGATAGCTTATAGTTGTAAAATTATTTTTGAGTGTCAACTGTATTTTCGTCCGCCAGTTTGTCTTTGTTGATCTTTTAGATCACGCTGTTTCTAACCAAATTTCGATGATATCTCTATATGGGATGATTTAACTAATTTTGGTGACTCCAGATTCAAATAGTCTATAGCTGCTAACATCAGCTATTACAATCCGTCTTAGATACAATCCGTCTAGTATCTGCAGTCCGCTTTAAGTGGCCTTACACCTTGAACTGTGATTTTTGTTCCGGGAATCCACTAACTATAAACACCTTCGATTTATCAACCAAGGCAAATTTTATTTATCTGGAATATAAAAGAAAAAACTCATATTTGTCGTTCTCATTATTGTTGCCAATTTATAACTTTTATACGTGTACCTTCATGTTCATATATATTCAGTATCTAGTAAAATAACTAATAATTTTAACTAAACATACTTAATTAATATTAATAGACATATTATAATATCCAAGGCTTTAACAGTGCTCGCTCAAATTTAACAAATGTAGCTTCTTCAAGATTATAGTTCAAAGTACGTTTTGTTTTCATGGCTAATAATCAGTTTCCTCATTGTTGATCTTATGCATACGATCAGTTCTTCTAAAATTAATTTCTAACGTAATGTTAAGCTAACCGTTTATAATGTAACGCTATATCGTTAAAAAGCATTCAAGGAAGACTGCAAAATAAGATAATATATACAGAACGACCTAAAAGCTAAAAGGATAACAGTTAAACACTACTTATATTGAAGGTTCTTAAAATACAAATCAACCCACTTTTTCAATCATTACTACAAAAATATATTAAGACAGCTAATTGGAAACTCTGATCTCTAAAATTATGAAATATTTTACGAAGAAATTCCTATAATACTCTAATATTATTCGCAAATAATTATTTACGTAGCACAAAAAGTTATTTAAGTTTAGTTATATATCAGTAGAATGGTACCATTGTCGTAGTCAGTCCTGTTAAAATTCATACGATGTAACATCTCTCTCCTAAAGAAATGACCACAGGGATGGACGTGCCTAAATACGAAAACCTAAAGGAAATAATTAATAATTAAAATTTTTAACTATAGCCTGTATCTTCCACTTATATCTGTCGTTGTTATTGTTGTTGTCCATTTATAACTTCAACAGTCCATTAAACTTCCATACGTGTACATTTATGTTCCTATATATTCAGTAGCTAGTAAAATAATAACCAATTTTTTTTAACTAGTCATACATATTTCTAACATCCATAGGTTTAACATTGATCTCTTAAGTTTAACAAACTTTCATTCATCAGGATTACAGCTCTTAATACTTTTTCTGTTTTCATGGCTAATAATTAGTTTGCTCATTGTTGATCTTACGAATGCGAACAGTTCTTCGAAAATTAATTTCTAACGCAATGTTTATGTAACCGTTTGTAATGTAAGGCTACATCGTTTAAAAACCTTCAAGAAAGACTTTAAAAAGCATAGATCAGTCCGAAAAATATACGGATTAAAGCCATACACAACGCCATAAAAGAATAATGGTTCAACACTAATTATAATAAAGTTTCTTAAAATACACGTCACACCACTTGTCCAATCATTACTTCAAAAATGTATTAAGACAGAAAACTATCTCTAAAATTATGATATTTCTTATGAAGAAATTCTTATATTACTGTAAAATTATTCTCAAATGATTCGAAGTAGCATAAAGAGTTATTTAAGTTTAGTTATATTTCAGTAAAATTTACATTTCCTAGTTAAAATGCGATATTTTATTGAAAAAGGAAAATGCCACCGAACATCTTGGTTTAAAATCAATCCATACGGATCGGAAAAAGTTCCAGGTAAGGTTGTATTATTTATTTTATTCGGTGATTTAATCCATTAGCGATCGCCATCGGAAGAGTTACTAAACTACTAAATGAAATTACCGTATTTTATTCACATGGCCTCGATGGCGACTAACAACTTTCTTAACTTAGTGAATTTTGTTCGGAAACTATTTTTAGAAAACGTACTTTCCGCTTTAGTGGAATTGCTCCGGCATCGTTAATATAATATCAGGTTCTCTCGAAGCTTAATTAAATTTAATAAAGTATACTACTTGATTTATTTATATTGTTCAATTATTAGCTATATATTGTTAGAATCATATGTTTTTTTTTCAGGTGGTTATTACATCATAGAAAGAAAAACATTGAAACTACAAATAGTTGTGTTAAACACAAACTTGATGAAGAAACAGGATGAGGACGAGGATGCCCGAAAGCAGTGGGAATGGTTAGATAAAGTTCTTGAGAAGTTCAAGAAGAATGGTGAAACGGTAAGTATTTATTATGTAAGATATATTTCATTATGTTATCACCATAATAATATTTATTAACTGAAATATAAATATCAATACAGGATATATATTACCACTATCTAAATCATAGCTAGCCTTTAATCTCGATCCGTATTGACAAGTCTCTAGCTCAACTCTACGTTGGGTAGAACATATTTTAAAACAATATTTATTTGAAGCTTGAGATCCTTTCTACAGATAACCACGTATTATTCCCTTTAGTACTTTACTTGCAACTATCAGGTTACGTTCAACGTTGAAAATATTTCTAAATTCTCAATTTGGTTTGTTTAGTTTCACTGTCCTAATTCAATAAATACCAATACTTATACCAATTTTTGCTCTGATTGAAATGTGATGCTTTAATTTTTTTTTTGTAAATTCATTGTTTCATTGTGTATTCAAGTTTGATGAATGTTCCTCCGCTGGATACAATTTCACCATATTTTTCATAAAATTAAGATTTCTAAGGTAATATTAAAGTTCCAAATATGTATAAAAAACAATACTTATTTATAGAATATTCAAGAGTTGATTTCTTTTCTTTGAGTTACTCTCATATGGTATAGAAATAGATTTGAAGAGGTTTTTGTAAAAGAGACAAAAACAGAGAGGAAATCAAGTTATATAAACATTTGTGTAAGTCGTTGCCATAATATGGAATTATTAACTGATAAGAAAAACTAAATTATTATTGGATATTTAAAATAATATTAATATATTTTGTGCAAATATGCTAGTTTAAAATGATATTGTCAAGCTGGTTAAGAATTAATATAATCATTAAAATAAAATAATTATTAAAACTTTTTGAGAGTAAAGTGTTGATAATGAGTTAATTTAAGAATGTTAATTATGCGTCTTAAAAAACGACAGCTGCTAATACTTTAGTACGATGCCTAGATGATAACCACCTTGACATATCTACAAGATTTCTAAATAGATATGTAAATATGTTGCATTGTTCGAATAATTAGTTTAAAATTTATAGCTGCAGTTGGCTTTAGAATTAAAATTCCTGAGATTGTCTTAAAATTCGGATGGAGTTAAAGGATTGTACTAATATAGGTATTGATTGATCACATCACACATTGGTGTTCTGATAAAGCATTGTCAACTTTTAGTTATGGGTTTGTACTACTGTTGGGAGCTATGGACTGAAAACGATTATCGATTGTTTAGTAATTGACTACTTTTTACTATAGCCTATTTCAATCATAAATTTCGGTCCGATTGGTTCTACTACTTTTTATTATCGACTGTTTCAGTCGCTATTTTCGGTTCGACTGATTTGACTACTCCTTACTATCGACTGTTTCATTCGTGTACTTTCAATTTTTAGCGTTGTGAATTTGCCGTCCTAGCCGCGACCTTGAAAATAATTTACCGAATTTATACTTACATATATTATATATGATTTGTTTGTAGTACGATTATAAATAATAATATATTGTTCATTAATATGGCAACATTTTGATTGATAAATAGTAAAATATTTTGATGAATTTATGTTTTCTTGGCAACTATTGGCCTCTCGATGTTGTTTCAAGCCTTTTGAGTGTTAAAACTTCCTTTATTCAAGTTTCAACGAATAATAATAGTTCTAATAATAAAATATTTCCTAGTAGCGATAAATATAAATATAATTATATTAAAAAAAAATTAATAGTTGATAACGATTGATTGATAAAACACGATATAAATATTTAGTGGTCATTACTCCATTCCTCTTTACATTCAAGTTAAGTATATAAAATGAAAACATAATTTTACATCGTTCAAAATGAAACTGTTATTTTGAAGGTAATAAATTACAGCAGTTATCTTTTTCCGTTTCTTTCCTAAAGAAAGTTCGAAAACAAATAAGTACATCTCAGTCGCAATTATGTCACGGTTGAAAAAAATTTGCAAGCACATGTTGGAAAGAAATATAAATACACCATTTTTATGATTATATTATATCATCGAAATACCTTATTACTGTATATAAAATATCTTTATGATCATGATTCTATTCCTTTTGTCGCACTGTAATTTTACATTAGCCTCTTCAGATATTCGAAAACTATGCATCATTAATACCATACAAAGTATAATTCATGCATAACTAATCAGTATACATAATATCAGGATAATTCCTATATCATTAACCGATGACATAAAAAGATACCACTAACCCTTCGATATGCATCTAGACATATCATATTGGGTTCAATAATGTAGTAAACTTCTATATAGTAATATTTTAATTTCATTCATTTCCGGAGATCTTCGAGAAATCCGGTGTTTAGATAGTCCTTTGAGATATTTTTTGTGGTGATGAATTCAATATTATGAGGTATATTCACCAAAGGAATGCACGATCATATTTATACTAGTTTATTAAACACTTTCTATTTGATACGTAGTGTTTTTGAAGAAGCTGAAAAAGATTCGTGTGCAACACATCTGCAATCTATCTAGGGACAATAGCTTATCTGAAATTATCTTTCATTCATCAATATAATTTCTTCCAAGAACGATGTTTGTTCACAAATTTGATCTTTTGAAACTCTTCAATCGCACCATTTGGATTCAAGTGTGATCCGCTATCTATGTTTAATGCATTTTTACATACCGGCGAAATAAATAATTTTTATTTCTCTTGAACAGTTCCAAACAATGCGTTTCTATTGATTATTTCGGTACCAAAACATCGGAGTTTATATGACATTCCATTATGGTAGATGACATAACATTGTTTAACAAGGATTTTTACTAAAGCCATTGTAACTTTTAAACTAAGCATTCAAGCAACACGACATTTTCTACTGGTAGCCTCTAGTGTATGTTTTTACAATACGTACTTAACATTCTTAAATTAAATTAATATTACATTTTATTGTTACAAAAAAAATAGTTACTTTATTTTAAAGATTAATATTAATACATAAAATTACCCTATGATTTATCAGTTTAACAATATTGTTTGGTTTGGTTCTCAAATAATTCATTAATATTATATTACATATTCAATACTTATTCAGCTCACTTGTAAATTAATAATATCAAATTATTGTAGGGACCTACTCAAATATGTATATAACTTAATTTTCTCTTTGTCTTTATATCCTAAAAATAATGTATAGCATAGCCAAAATGCTGGTGCAATATTGTAAAATATTCATAACTTTTTTACATAGTTGGACAATTATAAATGAGGCTCATGATCATGGTTATAATCTTAAATCAAGAAAACAAACTAAAGGGTTATGCAAATATGGTATTAGGCATCTGTCAAGATAGTCATAGTGTTGGTGTATGGAATGCGAAAAAAATCGGCTCTTGGCTTATCTTCAAATTGCTGAGATTAATTAACGAATTATTTCAACAGCCAGATTATTTGCCAGATTTAGCATTCACATTCCTCAAAAAATTATTTACTAAAAACTATTCTCATCAAATAAAGCACCAATAGTACAGTTCTCGAAATATCAATACAATGACAAAGTTCACTTGTTCTACATAATTCTTATAGAGCTCATAAGATATGTGCTAACTAAAAGATTGGAAAACTAGAAACCAACCAAACATTATTTTAAATAGTAAATAACATTAATAATTAATTATGTTTATAATATTAAAGAGGAAAGGAAACAATTTAAAAATTATATGTTATACTATTAAAACTTATTTTGACAATATATTCAACATAATCTGTTTAACTAATTTAATACGCATTATTTATATTAAGATAATATATATATATATATATATATATATATATATATATATATATATATATATATATATATATATATATATATATATATATATATATATATATATTTTTTATATATATATATATATATATATATATATATATATATATATATATATATTAAAATATTTGCAAGCTATCCCAAGAACTAACCTTTACCATATTGCATTTAATTAAACCTGATTTCCATTCAGTTTCAATTGTTAACATGTATGTGTTCGATCTATGGAAATTATGTAGTTAGTTTCATTTTATCTGTTGTATTATGTATGTATATGTATTCGTATAATCTTTTATCCGTATTTCTCACCTGAAATATATACAGTAGAAATAAATACACTAAGCTGATTAAAATAATAATTTCTTCACATACATTTAAAAAGGAAATTCATCGTTCTTAGCAGTGTATTCTGCAGTCAATTTATTCCATTCTTCGATCTATATACAGTAGCTATTTTTTTTTGTCAGTAGATGTATACATTTAAAGCTATTGCTTTATGTATTCTATGTAAATCTGGAATATTGTCTTTGTAGAGAGCGCAACTTTAATTCGCTTTTAATAGCTTTCGTTAGTCTACTACGTACTACTTTGTCTTATGTCCCAAGTGGAGACTAACAGCTCACCAACAACTGAGGAATTAAATTTCTATTACGGTATATTATGATTGTTAATATTCTTTGCATCATTCATTTTAACTCTTGATGAACAAATTAAAATATTTATTATATACATATATAGGTTTATCCATATTATCTCTCGTAGAATGATAAACCATGTCTCCAGGACCATATCAATTACTATTACTACTTCAATACGAACAGTTTTTGTCAGCTATTCTGTGTTCTCTAGAAATCAAATTGCTTGCAAAAATCTTAATACCTTGTAAACAAGAAGAATGGACAATTCTTGTTAATCTTGAATTTTCTTAATCTAAGTTAAGATGAAATTTTCTTAAATGCCGAGCATTATCATTATACACTAATATCTGATTATTTTATATATTTATTTAAAAGATAGGTGAAAATATTGTACGTTACTTTGAAATTTGAGGTTTTCCCTCGATTTCCCTCCCTTAACCCGTGAGATCCTAACTTGGTTTCAATGGGACCACAGCTGTATATATCTTTCGATAAAGCGGACACATTAAATTGTTGTCTCTACGAAATATGTAAAATATAAATTTACATGATCATACAATTCTTAATAGTTTCTTATTCAAATTTGTCATTACTCTTCAGTATATTCAGTAATACTGGAATAACCGCAACTGACACATAATCTTAGACAACCCTGCATAATATTAAATAACTTCGTTTAATATTGATTAAATACACTCATTCTCGATTTCAATATCGTCTCAAATATTAAAATTAGGGATTTGTCGTCCAATTTGTTCTGATGTCATTTTGCGGTACCATGCTGCCACATTTTAATTTTAAAGCGGTTAATTTACGTACAACAGAAATGTCAAAAAATCTACCATATAAGTGCTCGAGCTGGCAGCGCGTCGGCCAGGTCCAGTGAAAATAGAGATTTATATTTATCTATTTTTCGTGTCACTGATCTGACAGCTATTCCTGGTTGGTGCTGGGCGTATTTCGCTTTATTGAAATTTACTTCTTTATCCATATAAGCGTGCCAAATTTCACATCTCCATGTGCCCTCGTTTTCCTCGAAAAAGGAGGCAACATGTTCGCAAAAATAAGCCAATTAATATATTAGATACTCCCAAAAATAAAACAATATAAAATTCTTAATAGAATATATTTCTATAGATCAAAAAATATTTATTATTTATTATCGTTTTATCAAATATAATTTAATAAAACCGACCGGATACATTAGAGCTTTATTCGTTTCAACTGTCCAATAAAATTAAGGGTTAGGATCTAATACGGCATCCCCCCATTAAACGAATGAACAAGTTATAAAAATTTCATCGTCAGACAAAACAACCCTTTAATTTACAGTCTAGCTGGAACGTTTCCGGAATTTGTCATTACTTTTTTTTCTTTGTTTTTACGGCAACAGTTTACGACCCCGCACAGTATGACGAGAAAGAACGGTCAAAAAGTTGAACCATCATTGGAAGTGATGTTTTTCAGTTTTCTATCGATCTGAACATTCAAAAGTTACAAAGAATGATTTAGCAGTGTTTGATTTTATTTACATTAAATATTAAAATGTATTTTTATCACACCATGAAATATTTAGCCAATATATATATATATATATATATATATATATATATATATATATATATATATATATATATATATATATATATATATATATTGAGACTTGAGCCGATTGCGATGAAACCACCTGAATGAATATATCGAGTGGTATGAATAGTCCTGCATCTATGAGTTCTTTGCTTAAGATGTTTAATTAAAATGAAATCGTTAAACCATATGTCGTCAAGTTCATATGGTCCAAATTAGTCCTATGTTCACCCAGATACTAGTACATAAAATAAAAATCTATATAATATTTGAGAAAATGGAAAAATGTATTTATTCAAAGTACTGGGCATTTTATTGTACACATCTCGCTAAATTTTCAGGTATATTATACCTGCAATAAAAAAAGACTGTTTGTCCCTTGTAAAATACCGTGTCCCATTAATGCCAAAAGTTCTTTAAACGCTTCCTTGACTGGTTTTGCTTTATGTGATGTGCTATAAAATCACTTTATCGTCTGCGGACCCATTCTGGACGTTTTTCGATCAATGCATTTTTCCAATTGATAATTTGTTGTCGGTCACTATCGGCGATCACTATTAGCTGTTTCGCCAGGTTTCAACAGTTCGTAATACACCACGGTACTCTGGCCCTACTAAACACAGGGCATTTTCCTGCAAAACGATTGGATTGGATTTCATCACTCGTCACTATTCGATGCAGATGATTTCCTATCATACCTTTGAAGCATCATTTCACAGATGATATTTAGCCCTTTTTAGGGGATTTTATTTTCGTTTCTTGGGCCGCAATTAAAGTTTCTACCAATTGTTTTTGGGTTTAGGTTGGGTCTTCATCCAATAACTCCCAATAACTCTGCAAATTTCGCATCTTCAAACATTTTCGGTCTAGGAAAACTTTCTTTGTCTTGCCCATCAAAATTACCACTTTTGAACATTCAAAACCACGCTTCATATATTTTTTATGGTTATGCATATTTTTATAGTATGCACACCATAAATATCCACCAGCAAACGCTGACTTTCAGGGGCTTCTTTGAGGCAAATGCAGGTTTTCAGGCACGAAATTTGACAGTTTCAAAGAAGTATACGACGACGAAAGATATATAGACTTTCATAATAATAGAGTATGTATAGCTTTGAAATTGGATGTCAATAAAATAAAATGACATATGTGACAAATCATAACATTGCATATTTAAGCCTAGCGATATCTGTTAGATTGCAATGTTGGGCAGTAGTATACGTAGTGTTAGGTAATGACTTTACGGTACTTATTTGTGGATACTTTGCCACCTAATGGGCCTAATGTGACTTGAGGTCGTTCCATATAGGGCTTTCCATTAACACAGTCGGACAGCATTCATGGTCAGTGACATGAGGTTGAAAAGCCTCGCCGACACCGAATGTTCTTCTAAGTGCAATAAAGTTAGAATATTCCCTTCTCAGAATTTTGATGTTTCCTTTATGGAACTATATAACTAATTAACTTTTTAATCTATAAATGCTTTTTAGTAGGTCACAGTAAATTAATATACACTATTTTTTAAATCCTATAAAATCAGTTATAGACAGCATATCTCAACTGAAAAGGAAGTGTATTTATTAATATTATTAAAAAAGTTGTCCCAAATATCATTTAATATCATTGAAACTATATAAGACCTAATATCAGGTGTGAGCCATATACTATATAGGTGACATTTAAGGGCATGTACTTTGACCAGCGATATTTATTGATGAAAATGAATTTTATGAAATGAATGAAAATGCATCGTAAAAAGTCTCAATGTAAATAACTGTTAAACAACTTAACATATCTGTTAAGTTTGATGTTGTTGACATTTCCTACATAAAGTAGCACGTTTACATTTAATAGTCTAGAGTTCTATATGTATACAGGCGCTAATATTGGAACGCTCAAAATTGTATTTTCGACATTCATTGCTTTTGGTATTTGATTTAAATAAATCTGCTGCCAAAGCGTATCAGAAACTATTAGAATCCTGTGGTGTGATCTTGTAGTGGATAAGCGGCTTCATCATAACACTACTGTCGATTTTGCTTTCAGCAAACGTTTGAAGTGATGATTTTGGCTTAAATGACAAATAATCGCTTGGAGGACCAAAAAGTTAAAAGACAATAAAATGAAAGACAATGGCTGAAAACCCAGATCAAACTCTCAAAGAACTTTCAAAATGTTTAGCTATTAAGCTGTATTTTCCAGTCTCTAGTCCATTTATAGACCTTTTTGACCGCTACTTATACTTTTTCTACAGCCTTAGACACAGATACATCTTCTGCCATGTTAACTCTGTCGTCGGCAAATTTTCCGAGTACTGTTTCTTTTGTTGTTGGGATATCAATAGTATAAAGCAGATATAAGAGTGGTCCTTAGACACTAACCTGTGGAACTCCAACCTAAATAGGTTTAAGTGTTGAGAATGTCCCTTCATGGAAGACTCGAATTCGCCAGTAACTCACATAAACATTTCCATCGTTGCGTCGAACCAATTCATTTTGATTATTGTTAATAGACGGTACTCTAATAATTGGTTTTTTAAATATCCGAGTTGCTTTCCATAGCGTGTAATCTTGCTCTGCTTTCGGGCTTAATTCACTTATATTATTTATATATTTTTCGAAGCAATTCTTATTATATTCTTCAATTTTTTGATTTGTCTGATTACAGTAGTATTGTCTACAGTATTTCTGGTTCTCTGCCATACTCTTCTAGCTTTTCGTCTTTCTTTTACCAACTCCCTAATATCAAGGGGGTAATTTACCTCATATTCTGATTTATCTCTTGATATCGTGGTAGCCTCTTTCTGCAGACCGAATTTGTTCAATTTGATTTCGGGTTTGCATTTCAAGATCATCTATACTTCTATGCTTGTACATATTTCGGCTACTGTTTTACTATTAAAACTAAATCTAAAAAAGAATAAAATAAAAGTACATTTATTAAAAACTAAAAAAGAACCCAGGCCATTACTCGTATTATACGTAAATTGCATCTAGTTAAATTCGCGAAGAAGTGGTTTCGGTCTCATTATCGTCTCCGGCATTAAATACCTCAAAGTATGCCACTTAAAACGGATATCTTACAATTAATAAAATGAGAAAAGTTACCCGCCCCTGATAGCCTCTTTTTCGCCTAATCCCCACCATTACTCCGAATACAACTTTTAATGCTCCCCTAAAAGGGCAAAAACTGATATTAAATTCGCCAATACGCTATTTGTCATTAAGGCGATCTCCTTTATCCCCTTTTAATCGGCTTAATCCCCAAAACAATTTGCAGGAATTTGAATTTTTCCTGTTGTTTGTGCAAATAGGGTTTCGCTCCACAAAGACAGGTGCGCATTTAAATAACAGATTTTAAAAACTGGATATCTGTCATTTAAATCTGACTTATTTATTTTAAACAGTTAGTTGTGCTGAGATTTTATAAAATAAGTATTTTCAATTAACATACAAATCTAATGGCAAGAATAGTTTTTGCGAACGATATAAATTCCTTCAAGATATTCCAAAGTTACGTTAGAGATTTTAGAGATAATGAAATTAAATCCTTTATGTTAAATAACGCTTACACATGGACAAAAGTTGGACCTCATATAGCTTTCAGTATCTATTAGATTACTAAATATAAAAGAACAAAACAAGATGCGTCAATTACTTCAAATTTTCCTAAAATTTTTCCTATCTAGTACATCGTCGTCATCATTTATAGAATCAACTATCCCACATAAACTGGTTTCTGCATTGTTAAAGGTACCAGTACATTTGTCACCTACATTTATATACATTTATATTTATTACTAAATTATTTTATTAAATTATTTACACATGTACATTTATTACTTCATTGTTATTGTGTTTCTACTTAACTTATTGCATTTTATTAAACAATATTATATTACTACACTAAAATTTATTATTTTGACATTTTTTAGTAAATATATTGTTCAAGATTCTTAAAATTACAAAATTATGCCTTATTTAGTAATAATGTCAACATGATTTAATCAATTTAAAAAAATTTAAAATAATTATTGTTACACTATTTTACTTTTGTAGCAATTAACTGAAATTAACTGAAAAATCTCGTTAAACTGATTTAAATAATTTTATTTTTGTGGTGAATTGTAAATATAGATTCAAAAATGTTTTAAAAATCATATTTCCCATTTCCAAAATTTTATTGTATTAAATTGACTAAAATAAAACCTTTTAAACTAAATATAGAGCATTTGTGCTAATTTATAAATAGCTTAATTTAATTTTCTAAATTTGCTCTCATCTTATTTAATAGGAAATTATTTTGTCACATTAATTTAAAAGTGGACCTTGAAGTTAGTAACAGTTTTATTGCATTTTAAAATATACATAATCAATTATATAATAAATCATTTAAATAAATAATATCAATAATATAATAATATATAATTAATAATAACATACGTTAATATTTTGCAACTAAGTTACAGAGCATTTTCACAAAACGTAAGTAGTAAATTATAATTTTCCGTATTTCCACTTATCGTATTTATATAAATATTATTTTGGCCTAACCGTGATTATTGTAATTTGAGATCATAGAAGCTTAAAGTTTACCCACTACATTTTTTTACTGCTCCTATTTCATTAAGCAAGTGTTATTTGATATCTTCTAGCAATAGTAATCATATTAGGATATCTGCAAATACATATTAAGCATTCTCATATTCAGATTCTCATCTCATATTCTCATACCTTTGATATCATTTTCAATCAAGCTGTATTACGATACTATTTTCAAATAATTCATTAATTCCTTAACTTATTTATAAAAACTTATTTATAAAACAAACATGTTCAACATAAAGTCTCATTTGTTCAAATGCAAATTGTTAGCTATAACAGCGACATCTTTACTTTGCATTTACAGCTGATTTTCAAATTAAATTCGCCAATACATTTATAAAAAGATGAATAAATATAATTTATAATTTATAAAACTATTTTTTTTATATCTGAACATATATAATATTCGGATTTTATAAAATCTGAAAGCATATTGCAATTTAATATATTTTAAAAAAAGTTGTTCTCTGATAGTGAACATAATAGCATGATAATCGAAAAAGTGTCTTGTTCTATATAAAACCCTCTTATAGCGACATTTCATAACACTCAATTGTTTTAACTTATAATAGTTTAGTGAGTAAAAGAATATTCAGTTTTACTAAACGTTTATACTAAAATTTGTATTGGAATATACGGTAGTCGAGGGTTTATGATAAAATTATGATACTTAAAATAAAATTTTTTTTGTTAATTAAAAAGTAATCAGGGGTTCGAAAAAAGATGTTTTTTAATTATTATCCTTAGTAGTTCCACAGTCTGCCCAGAGAGCAATAAGTATATGTTATGATTATATTATATATACATGACATGTACAAAATAACTTCATTAAGTGATCTCTTGTACAAAATACTATTTTAATTAATTAGTCTTATTTCAAAGTGTTATCTGAACTCTATAATATGTCCAATAAACAGATCGATGGTGTTAGACTGTCAGTTCGCATATTTAGCTGATTAGCGAGTACATTAGGACGCACTGACAATCTTTCGAAATACTTCACACATACATGTTGTATTACGCCCGTTATTAGTTTTAGAGGAATATCGCGTTGTGTCACATATTAGACTTGCTCTCGATTCCCCGTAGTTGTATTCCATACGACCATATACGCTTGAGTATAGATTTATACATTAATATCTTGTTATCTAATGATAACTTTGCGTCCTATAAGCCAATACATTTGGTAGAGTTTAAGTCCAAGTTGTTTCCGTTTGAAGAGTATATGCTGCTTCCAAGTTAGGCGCTGATATATTTATACAACAAGATATTTAGCATCCTCTGCTTGCGGGTGTTGACAATTATTGAATGCTGGACATGTTCTATGCAACGTAAAACTAATATGACTGGATTTGTATTTGATTTTAGAGTGTTTTTAAGTTCATTGATGTTATAGCTGGATCTTCATGAGTTAAGACTGCCGTAACGTCTGCGTATGTTGCCACAGTGGTTATGTTTGTTGAAGGTAGAGCAGCTGTGTATATAAGATATTGTATTGGACCCAGTATACTACCTTGCGAAACTCCTAAATATATTGCATGCAATTCGGTATGTTCATCGCATTATTTTGCTGTAAAATGACGATCTGTGAAGTAAAATTTTAGTAGCTCATAATCCGAATGAGGGAGAAGATTCTTTAATCCAACCTGCAATTCTGTATGCAATACTTTATTAAAGGCCTGAGATTTATCTAGGAACGCAGCTGAAAAATATCTTTTTGCATTTAGGTCAGCGTTTATTTTGTTTACAAGTATATGCACTTGTTCGTTTGTTCCATCTTATTACGAAGTCCAAATTGGTGTTCTGGAAAAATAATTTAAGATAAAATTGTTACAGCATACATATAATAATTATAAAGCAGAGAAATACTCAATGAATCATTATTTCCAGAACCAAAACAACATTCTTAATACATGGTTAATGATGATATGTCCAGAAAAATAAGTTAATTAGTAACTATAAATAATAAACATAATTTTAAAGTAAGATCCAACTCTTATATATTTTAAATTATTTATACAAAAACATATTTTATAAACGACTTTAATAAAATTCACAAGCAGAAATAAATTAATTAATTTCCTGTCGGAATTGATATACCGATTAACTCATATCAGCAATTCAATTAAAGACTGTGACGATACAATCAAATAATCATTTTTTGGTGTTTTCTCCCCTGTGTCTTATTAATAATTCAGGCAAATATAAATACGAAACACGGGAAAGCCATACTGTACCGCTTAAAATTTTGCCGCTTCATCGTTTTAATTTATTTGTGCATTACTACAACGCCAATCTGGAGCTGTAGCATTTATAAATTCTTTAGCTTCATTTGCATCATCGCTGGTGCTGCCTATATTTAAATTTACGGTCGAAATCTCTCTTCAGAATTAACTAAATCATCGCCACGAAAGCTGACATCTAGTTTAAAAGTTAATAAAAATTAAAATATTCCTGTATCGGTTTAGTGCATATGTACTAATAAAAAGGTAAATTAGCCATAAAATAAGAAATATATTTTATTTATCAAGTTATGAAAACTTGCTCAGACATACATTTATGCCAATTGTCCAAACATCTTATAACACCAACAGAATCGGCTTCAGTTACTAAATGAAATTCCTTCTTAGGTATTCTATAGGTCGAAAACGGATTCCTCGAAGTAGTCGAATTTTTTTTGTCGCTTTTAACTCTTTTTTCGACATTTCGCGACTATATAATTGTGCTTGTTTTATTTACTTGAATTTACAATATGTGCATAGTTAAAATTTAAAAAATTCTAGGTAAAAATTATATAAAAAAAGATAAAAACAAACAAGTATACTTAAAACTTTTGGGGTTAGAATGGGCAGGTAGGAATGAAGGGCTGGGTATGAGGATGAATTTCCTTTTAGGTTTAGAGAGATTTTACAAAATTTATAATTTTAGATTCTATAAAAGTAGCCGATCTCGCGAAGAAAAATGTGGAAACACTGTTCTGTCTATCATCCTTGCGCAGGGTCCATGCTTTCTCCGTATCGTTACAATTTTAGATATGTACCACCGATGTAGCAAGTACTAGTCGAATTTTAGAATGAGAATCAAGGTATCTTATCTGGTAAATTCGTTGGAATGTGTTTAGTTTTTTTGGTCTTAAATTATTTAATGACGCACTACACATCAGTATGGACTATTTATCAATTTCTTTGAAAGGGATCTTCAAATGATAAATACTACCTATTAATTAACATGCTATTTACAATCTAATATAATAAATGATCATTTGAGCTATTTGAAAAATATTTTAATACCTGTAAATAAAATTTATATAATAGAAAATCTTATTCAGTAGTCAATTCAAGTAATTCAGTTCAAATAGTCAATCAAGTTATCTAAGATTATAAAATATAGATTTAACATAAAATATGAATATTTTAATATTCAAGATAATAACAGAACCTAAAAATATATCTTAAATACATATGAAAGATCTGCAATAATAATGAAGATTTTTACATCATAATTATCGAATCCTGGAAAACAATATAAAATAAAAAATAAAAAATATATAATAATCATAAGGTAAAACAAGCATACTTGAAATATTTTATGAACATAACATCCAATAAAATTAAATACATACACGTTTTCCATGCATGTTAGTAATAACGTTGCGTCTTTAATACTGTTTGATAATTTAATTTAACAAAAATATGTATTTTAAAAAATCTCACCAAGCATCCTGTTCTTGTTGCCTTAATTATATTTTTCTTTTCATGAGCATATACACACTTTGGTATATATATTAATTAAAATAAGAAAAAAAAGTTATTTAAATAATATCAGAAGGAAAACTAGTGGATATTAATAAATAATATATATGAGCTGTGAACAAAATGCCAAAAATTGCTTCGAAATAAAATGTATCTATTCCAAAAATACAGCAATAAAATGGGAAAATATATTACGGTAATAACAGAAAAATGATCATATGGCTACAAAAATCGCCAGTGCTATATTGTCAGATATAAATAGAGCTACCATATTAACTACTGTCTTTGAAATATAACCCTAGACGAGATGAACGCCTATAAGACGCAGAGTATATCCAAAGTAGCAGTGTAATAGCAACACATATACAACTAATGGTTTATAATAACTAATTTTAAAGGTGTTGTTGAATTGTAGTCCAATCTATTTACTAGATATAAAACTTTTAATTAATTAAAAAAATATTATTCATCCCGTTGCATTGTACCTATAATGGGTACCTTTTTTATTCTAATAGAATAACTTATAGGGCTTAATATTATTTTCAACATACTTAATAACCAGTAGCTAAGTGTTATTTAAATGTAAATATATTCATCAACACAATCATCTAAAGAAATATTTATATTAACATGTGTCATAGAAGGTTTTAAGAAGTCACAAAAGTGTTTCGTTATCATTGCACTAGATCATACTTCTTAAGCTTTTACTTATAGTTTTTTGACGGACATTATATATTTCTGCAAATATCTCTTTCTTATATTTAACCTAAATTTTTAACAATAAACAGCAAAAAAAATTAAAATACCCAACAAACATATTTTATTCTACTTAAAGTATCTATACCAATGTATAAATTAGAGTAAGTACATAGACACTTTCCACTAAAAGATAAGTATTAGCAAAGCTGCCTTTTAAAACTCCACCAATATTAGGTGCTTGCATGTATATTGATCAGCGGTATATATTGGTGGATATGTATAGTATCAATGTAAACACCTGTTAAACAATCAAATAACCACTTAATTCGATGTTTTCGATTTACCTGCTTAGAGTAACAGTTTTCGATTTGACATTATTCAGTGTATATAAATACTAATAATCCAACGCTTAAAAATGTCGACTTTCTTACATCTTTCTTTTTGAAGAACGCCATTTCGGACCATTTCAACATCATTGTGTCATTGCTTTTAAATCAATAGCATATTGTGACTATCGACTTCTGATTATTACTTATTTAAATCGATGCCGCAGGATTTGACTGGCACGCAGTTTCGAAATACTGAAGAAATGCGATTGGATTGCTGCCAAACCAACATCATTGTTTCGACTCGGTATCGACAGAACTCGACAGAAAGATGGGATAAAATTATAGAAAATGAAGAAACATATTTTTTATTGATATATATATATGGTATAATATTATATATTTCTCAATAAATGGCTTTTTCAAGTTAAATTATTAGTATAATAAAACACCTAATAATCAGTGGCAGATGTATCAGCAGCAGAGTAAACAAAAGGTTAGAACGGAATATCCGGACTAAAAATATGAAAAGAGAAAAGATTTGATATGAAGAAATTCGAATTCCCTTCAGAGGTATCGCATTTCTCGTCCTCCGAAAGAATTTTTGAAGAAACCATATCCTGGATGATCAAAAACGAAACTCGTTAGCCCTTTTGTGTTATTGAACAATATTTCATATAATTGATAATTTTGCGGAAGTAGTAGGGATGTTATCCGTGTTGTTTTAAAACTGTAAGTGCAATAAAAATATTTAACAATTTTTACCCATTGTACATTATTTTTTTATGGGTTGTGTACTCCATTTTATTAGTAGTATACGGTATAATAACCGGGAACAGCTGATGTAATGAGGACGATAGTACACGAATCATAAAACAACAATTCCATTAACAATAATAATGTAAATAATATGATTGTGAACTAGACTACCGAATTGCAGAGGTCAATTGCAAGGCGGCAAAATTTGGGAATCTTTACTGGCGCAAAATATTTGTAAATCCGTAACTGCTAATATTATAAATAAATATTTAATTAACGTAACTAACACGGAATATTACGTTTATTATGTTATATTAAACATTACGCCATTTATATGTTATTCCCTTTATTTGTAGATATAGATAAATACGCACACATCCTTGTTAACAACTATCGAATTGTTTAATCTGAAGTATTACGAAATAGCATCCACGCAACCAACTGGTGATTAATACTTGTATGTCAACAAACAAGGCAATGTAATGATCAAAATAAACATAGTTTGATGGGGCATTCCCCGGTAATGTCATCAGCTCGGTATCGACTTTTCCATTAAATAAATGTACGTTTTCAAAGTGATACCGTTCGATTGGAAAAAGCACAGAGAAATGAGTTTTCCATTTGTCAAATTGGTCGGTATTTATATCAATTTTCATGCGTTTCCGAAGTTCGACGTTGTCGCCGTACCGTAGTAAAAAAGTGTATTAATCTTGTATAAACGAAGTTGACAGCGTCACGCTGTTTTGCTTATTTGTTGTGTCAAAACAAGTGATATTTTATTCGCAATTTAAGATATTACCGACCGAAAATCTTTGACATTTCATTTAGGGTGATCGTATTTCATCGCCAATATTTAGGCATTAATACCCGAATTGATCCAATATATAGGTAGATTAATTTTTACTTTAGTACGTATAAATAGGTACGTATAAATAACCAGCAATAATTAACTTTAATGTCATTTCAGTGACCCAGTGTGCTAGTTACCCTCTTCGGGTGTCCACCGCAATGCTCAGGCATTCCATGTCAATAGTTTTGAATAAGGAGGGTGCTATTTGCAAATTCCTGTTAAATTCCGGAGTTAAATAGTTTAATAGTTTTACGATCGTACTAGCAGTAGCTTTCATTTTCAGTTTTTTAATTATATAATATAATTTATTATTATTTACTATAATTATGACATAATTACATTAAATATTTCTTCTTCATTAATTTGAACTGGTTTTTCTATAGTATAGAGTCTGCATTTTCATAATAAAGGCTGATCTGGGCTGAATCTACATAGCTACTGGCTTTGCTATAAATATTGATCACAGGCGAGTTTTATATTATAATGATGCACAACAATGATAACTTTTTATGTCAAAAAAGACATTGGAAATGAGCATTATTGCTTAATAAATCGGGAAGTATGATGCTGTGTAGCTAATAATTTGAGTATATTAACCAAATTTTGGCTAAAGAAGTTGAACGGCACTCTAGTCAGCCTATAAAAATGCATACCTTAAGCTCTGAACCTACTACTGTTTTAAAGTGACGTTTAAATATTAACGGTTTTTGCATATTACTTAATTTTGACATTTCGTTCTATCATGGCAACCATTTATTTGTGAAAACAAAAACACAACGTACAAATTTCTGGCATTGTTTTATAAAACTCGTAATGTTATTTTCACCATTCTTGGAATTTAATAAACATCCGTGTAAACTTTATGTATACACTATTGTATATAATTAATAATTTTTATAAATTAATATCTAAATAATATTTAAATTAAAATAAAAATAAGGATGGTATCCCACAACAGAAAAATGATGGACGGCATAAAAAATAAAGCATAATATTAGCTCTTCATTTTTTTCTTGACGTGTTCTGTTATAATATTAATATTATAACTGTAATTCTACCTAGGATATAAAATGATTGAGTCACGCTTTACCGATGGGAATTTTTGGCGTGAAATTTTCATATACCCAATAAAACCTCCAAACAACTGTTTTTAGTTAAAACATCTAAACAACTTTTTTTATAAATTTTCACTTGGGTTATTAAGATAATAGTATTATGAACAATTCTTTATATGGTGATAAATCTACATACCATAGCACTAAATATTCTATAATCATATGGCTGTGGAAGAGATGTATTCGCGATGGATCCCAAATAATCTCACAAATGATAAAAAAAAGAAATTTTTAAGAAATGCGTTCAAAGTTCATTATTCATTCACCTAGGATATGGTTAAAGATTAGTCAAATCCAGCAAGAGTTGTTGGGGGAAAAAAGCACACGGAACTAAAGCTTTTTCTCTATGACGGGAGTTCACACACTCAGGCATTGTCTTAAATTATGGAACTTGGGCGATAATTGAATGTATCCGCACTACAGGTCTAATTTGGCACCCAAAACTTTATATTTCGATGATTTTTAGTGAAAATTTGTTCCGAAAACGATCATGAAAAAATGTATTTACAATACGGATTTTTACCATGAATGTTTTAAAAAGCAATAAATTCAATTTAATTCGTTAAAACACTTATTTCATTGTAATGCCAAATATATTAATCTAACTCTATCTTGTGGTAACATCAAAACTGTTGGCAGCATGTGGGAAAAAATATAAGAATATATACGGAAATACTTAAATAAGACATCCTACGTTCTTCTGATTATCGGCTGTACTGCTCAATACAGCATTATTTGGCAGGTCGCTACTTCATTCACAGGAATTTAAAATTAACTCCTAACTTTAATCTCTGATGTCAAGAGAGAATTCAAAAATTGTCTTCAAAAAACAAGTGGAAAATAGTAGCCAACGTTGGACAATATTTTATATATCCATTTTATTCTCTGCCAAATTATTTTCATCGCAAATAAATTGGGTGAACTAATTTATACTCCAATTCCATAGATACACATTCATATGAAATATAATCTTACCAAGTATTATATTAACTGGCAGGATTCAGTTATAATTGATATAGTTATGATACAATTCCTGTGTAACGGAAAATAGTTGTTCAAATCATTAGTTATGGTAAGACAACGTGTTAGTTTAATATTCATTTTGTTTCGACACTCTTGGTGTTTCAAGTGAAGAATTCTTTGAAATTCTGTTACATTCTTATCACCAGTAGTAACTGAGGTGCCATCCATGTTACTCAGTCCGGAGGTTTTTTTCATTTTAATACCCCAAAAAATAAAAATCTCTGGTCACGATAATAACTGTAACTAGAAATACAGTAGATAGACAAAAGCTAATTTTCTAATATAAACCCCAATAATGAAATTTTTATTAAAAAATATTTTAAAAAAATTGAACAGACATGAAAAGATAAATAAAGAACTCACTAGAAGGTACAAAATAATCAAACTTAGATAAAAAAAAACGTTTTAAAATAAAATATTTACATAATAATCGTACCTAAATAACTCCAAAGTATACAATTATTTGTATGTACATCCCAATAATATTTATAGAAATATCCTCTAACTCCTAACCTTGGTGGAGTCGTGTCACATCACCTCTTTGAGGTTTGAAATTTGAGTACACTCTTTTGAGTAAAAGGAATTTTGGAAGTCCGTCTACAATTAACGGAGAAATCAGCGAGCATACATAAAATAATATATACAATCGAACACAGAACCTCCTCCTATACCTAATTATTCAAGATGTCGAAAATATTTCAGATTTACTGTCAAATTCTGAAGAGTTTTAATAATTTTTATAATTTAGCACTTTCATAAGTGTATTTTTATTTCCAAGCTTCAAATTCCAAAAAAGAATCTCATTGCCTTGATCGATCAAAGTGTTCGAATATTTTTTCCATTTTCTGGATTCCAACTTCATAACTTTTAAGTATATCAATTCTGTCGTTTTTTCTTATGCCGATAAGGAACTAAAACTTTCCTGATATTATTTTTCTTTTATCAAAGGGATTTAAAAGTACTTGATGTTTAAAGTTGAAAACAAATATCGAGATTGGTTACTTATAAACATTTTTTACGGAAAAGTTAGAAGTTAAATTTAGCAGAAAATTCTAGTAGGGTCTGAGAAAAAAGATTATAATGAATATCGACAACTTATTTGTAACATTACTGTGTTTATATATTTTTTAATAATTTATGTTGCATTTCTCTTTATAGCTGTTATGCTATTATATTTCTAGAAAAGTAGGTTATATATAGTATATAAATAGGTTTTGATTTCCATAGAGATAAGAACACACGTATGCTATGAATGGTTCTAGCTCGCTTTGGGCACCTTATAATAGTTACTAAATTATTTGTGTATATTGAATGTATTGTCGTACCATGTTCACCATTGTGTGTCATTACTAACGTTGGTAAATTCCAATACTCAACACATTCACGCTAGGTGAACTTTCAAGAAATTCCATCCAAAGGCCATTAAACCAAATTTAGAATATTTCTTCAACTGCAGAATATAAATTCGGTCTGCTGCAAAAGAAGCTACCCCAACATCAAGAGACAAATCAAAATATGACGTAAATTACCCCCTTGAAATTAGAGAATTAATAAAAGAAAGACGAAAAGCTAGAATAATATGGCACAGAACCAAAAATGTAGACAAAACAATATTTAATAGAATTAGTAATCAGAAAAATCAAAAGATTAAAGAATATAAACAGGGTTACTTCGAGAAATATGTAAGTGAATTGAGCCCGGGAACAGACAAAGATTACTCGCTATGGAAAGCAACTCAACAAACCTGAAAAACCAGGTGAGTAAGTTGGATCATAGAGGCCTATTTCACTGCTACGTGCGATATCAAAATTATTTGAGAAACTGATGTTAAAATGTATTTCTAGTTTACACAGAGTAACCGCGGTTATTGAAAAGACATATGAAGAAAAAAAATACTACCCCGCATTATACCTGGATGTCTTTAACTATTATATTTTGTAAACGCCCAAATTTTATTATGGATAAAGATACGCCACGAGAACGAGCAGAAATAGTGAAAATATTTATTGAAAATAATCGTTCCATTATTGCTACTTAGCGGAAATTACTTCAATGATAGCGGCACTTTTGCCCCATCCTACACTAAGTGCTTACATGTATATTGATCTGCGATATCTATTAGTAAGAATGCGAAGAATAAATGTAAACAACTTTTGAATAAAACATGGCTAACCTGAATGTTAAATTCGATGGTATTAACATGTTTAGTATTGTCGAATTATCCAGTGTATAAAGACGATAATAGTAAGGCAAACAAATGGAAGATGTCTTCCATTCCTGCAACCGTGATGCAAGCAACGCTGCATTTGCTCTCGGTAAATTCAGATCGACTATGAATTCACTCGGTTCAGTGTGTGAAATTAAATGTTTTTCTTCAATGACGAAATCGCTGTTATTACTGGCCGGTGATGAAGACGAGGTTCTTAAGGCATTTTTTGCATTTGAACCTGGGCAATTTGTGGAACTGGCTTAGGCACTGATGAGCATTTCAAGCAAAAAAGAAAAGATCATTGACATATTGTGACTTTATAGCCGGTCACAATAAGTCGTAGAACTTTTTTCTTTGAACCGGTTCTTCTATGATAACTTCAGGTTATATAAAATAAGAAATTAGCCCAGGGGAGAACATCTACTCGAAACTATTACAATTTACTTATAATTCATATTTTACATTCCTAATGTCTGTGCTAATTTTCTCTGTTGAGTAATAAATAATTATTTAAACTAATCCAGGAATAACGTAAACATAAAATTAATAAGAAACACGACCTAACTACTATTCTCATAGACAACAAAGCGTGGACACTAGGCAGGAATACAGGAAATTTGGAAATATTTAAGAATACGCAAGAGTATGGAATCGGTTAAGATTACTGCTTACCATTAATACTTACTATGGTAGAGGAATATTGATGGCCACAAAGTCACATTCAAAACAAAATGAATAACATACTGATTCAAGAAGACTAGCAATATCGAGTAAGAGGCGCAAAATAAACTCCTTGCAAAACCACACTCGACTACACGTTCTAAGGCTACAATGTTCATGTAATGTGACTAATCAGCGTCTTTAGGTTGCTAGAAAATATTATTATAGTATTTTAGTTAATAGATCTTATGGCCATTTTTCTCAACGAATACTTTCTTAACGTTAAAAAAACTTATCGGACTACATGGAAGCATCTAATACCATTAAAATATCATAATTATTAAATGAGTTAGTAATATAATATAGTCGTGAAATATTACGCGATATAGTCAAATATATATAACTGACGTTCCCCTTTTTTAAAACCAAGTTCGAATTTATTAACCGAATTTTTCAATGCGAATCTGCACGTTCGTAAATTCTTTAGATTCATTTGCATCCTCGATGATTTCCGCTTGTTGAAATTTTCGGCCGAAATTGGACTTTGGGAATAATTAAATCGCTGCCGCTGTCAGCCTATTAAATAAAACGACGACACTTTTGTCAATATTTAGAACGAAGATAAATCCCAGCCCATATTAAATAAGCATTCTCCGTTAGCTTTTGAATTTGATTATGTCCCATTCCGAAAACTGTCGAAAAGCTTGTACCTGCCATAATACTAATTTTAATTGTGTATTATTCAAATACTAACAATAACACAAGTTTACAAATTCGGGTCAAGTTTAGGATCCGAGCAGATGAGAATAATTCTTAACATTATGTGGTGCTTTGAACCCTAATCTTCAATCCATGTGTCAAGATTGTTTCTAGTTTGCGAGACTACGTTTATTTAGACATCATTTGGGACTTTTTTGTGATGGGATTAGACTTGGGAGCGTGTGAAAATGCGAGACAACGTCGGTTGAAAGTGTCTTTGTTACATTCATGGAAGTTACATACACAGTAACCGTAGAAAAATCATGATCATTGCACTCAAAGATTCGTATTTACAGTACTTCGATTTTACTCTAATAAACAATAACCAGCCATGGGCAACGAAATCACTTTGTAGTGCATGCAGAACAGAACTATAAAAGTTGACTCTTGATGAAATTGTATATTTATCATTTTCTGTGCTAACCTTACCGAAAGAACAGAAAGATCGTATAAATGACTGCTACCTTTTCTCGATGAATGTCATGGGTATAAATAGAACACTATAAATATCCTGACGAATCATCATTGCCGAAGCCAAATCAGCTGCCCAGGTACAAGTGCAAAAAAATTTCAAAAAATTCGCCTTTATCATGGACCAGTAATAAAAGTGATTTTGTCACGGAAGAAAGTAATTTCATTTCACAAAGTGAACTGAGTAAATTGATTCGCGATTTGAATTTTTAGAAACAAAATACGGATTTGCTTGCATCACAATTGCAGGAATGGAAACATCTTGACCCCAAAATACAAATCACTATATACAGAAATATAAATTAAACTATCTTACGGTTTTGATGTCATGAATACTCCATCTAATCAAAATGTGTGGCGTTTGTTCATAGATAGTTCTAAGTACAGTTTGATGGCTGCTACATTCCACATTAGAAATAACAATCATTCATTTCCATTGCTCATGCACTACAAACTAAGGAATGTTATGACACAGTGCATACCAGTTTGGTCAAGACCAAACACAATGAACAACAGATGAAAATTTGTGGCGATCTAAAGGTTAGGAAATTATTTGATAATACTTAATTTCGATATATCGTCTGATTTACATATTCATTACGTGTTATTGGTATATTGGTCGAACGTTTTCTGGATTCACGAAATTTTGCTGATTTTTGGGTCTGTGGGACAGCCGTGCAGTTGAGAATGTTATCAGTGTGTGAGGAAGGTGTGCCAGGGTCGTACCCATTATTTTACACAACAATAATTAAACCGAGCTTTACAACAGAACGGAATAATAAGAAAGTTCGAGGGGGTGGTGGTGCTGATGTCAGTGATATATAAAATACAAAAGAAAAACTAATACAATTGCTGCAAAGAATTTCAATTTTACACAATCTTTCCCGTACGGCGTTCTTTTACAAGACAGATATAGGTTATTTAATGTTACTGCATATTTTAATTGAAAACATCTCATATAAATTAATCATTTGAACATAAATAAAGAACGAAATGTACTAACACTATAGATTAAAATTTATAGGATGTGATTCAATTAAGCGACACATTGTCATGTCAATTTAACTAAAACACAAAGCTGGTTAGCAACGTTGATATTGATTTTATGGACGCCACTAGGGATTTAACACCATCAAGAATATCTTATACGCTATATATATATATATATATATATATATATATATATATATATATATATATATATATATATATATTTGTAAGTATTTGCGATGATACGCTTTGAATTAATAGTTTATTCTCTCTTTAACTAATTAAATACCTAATTTATGAGCAATTTAAACTAAAATTAGGAATCATTAACTTATTTAAATTATAGATACAAAATAATTAAATACAGGATAAAATTGAGGTTGAAACAGTTAGAAAGTGATGAAGAATTATAGTATGCAAATTTAGATAGGCTATTTGTAAAAGGTTTGATCACTTATTGTTAAAATATGACTTATGAGTTATTATATTATAAATATTGTATTATATTTAGAAATTTTAAATTGTTACAATATTAAAACACTACCTATCCATTTGATGTTTTTATTTGTTACTTAAGATTATCGAGTTAAGAATTTTATTGGCATCGAACTACAACTAAGGTGACATTCAGCTGAATATTCCACAGATCCTTTGATGATTTTCTAAATGGTTCGTAAATAAAACATTTTCAATATTCCTAAACTGAATTATACGCACACTACATATTTTGTATTTCTGAAATATAAAAGCACATATTCGGACATATGAATAAACATATTCAAAAATAAGGCCTTGGAGATTTTATCTTTCTCTAATACTAACTCAGGCACATATATAATTTGTCTATATAAAAGGTTAGACTGTAACATCGCTCCCATCTCCCAAGTATATGCACAGAAGGATTGGTAAAATAAACTAGCCCTGATATTATTTGGTTTGGTCTATTCGACTTATTAATTCTCAGTTTAGTTATTACTTCAATTACTTGCCCATTGAGCTAGAAAAGACATGTGTAAACATATTCTCCATTCATGTTGAAAAATCAATAAACCATTATCCGAAAGGGTGATTTGTTATTTTAGTTTGCAACAACTAACCACCATGAAGAATAGAACTTAAAAGAGGACCATTCAGCGACAAATCTTAACTAACACTTATCATTATCATAAATTATTACTTATAACAAATCATACAACATGCAACGGTAAATTCTTACTAATCTCTTTATACAAAGAAGCTCACCAGTTTATGCTACGTGTACCACCAATTATTTTTTGTTGCCTATACATTATTTAGTGGACTTAATAAATAGCAATAAAATCAATTCTATTTTCTCATTCATCGGTAAGGAAAAGTGCCTCTACTATAGAATGTTTAAAAGTGATCAACTTAGAGATCATCCCAGAAGAGATCCATCTTACTCGATCAGTAGTTGTAGGATTTTCCACTTTTACCTTATAGACAATCACAGTTGTAAATAATCACAAAAATACATTTACATACATGCCCCAATAAAATTCGATCCGTAAATATCACAACTATAGGAGGGCTTTAAGTTCATTTCACTTTTCCGGTCATCAGGTATACATATAAAATTGAAATGTTGTTTGTTAGTCTTACTAAAACTCGAGAACAGCTGGACCGATTTGGTTAATTTTGATTTTGATATATAGTGGCAGTCCGTGATTATATGGTATAATAGTTAGGAAAGCAGGATGGTATAATAATTAAGAGTTGAGAATAAATCGCAATTAGAACAGATAATGTATTAAACATTGAATACAATTTCTTGCCACTGATCAATTAATACTTTACCATGGTATATATATTATACAAATATCTATGTATTTTAAACCACTTGAATTCGATAACAATCTCATGGGCCCGGTGAAATAGTAGCCATATTGGTACGTTAAAGAGAATAGGATGGAAATGAAGTGAATAGGATTAGACTGCAACAAGTTCCGGCACATGAAATGTAACAAGAGCAAGCACTACAGAATGCAATAAAGGGATTCCGTAGATTCAAGGCTTCTGTCATTTAGGGACGAGCAGCATTCCACTACGATCCGAAAATACACTATGGTACGTAAGTCTAGTTCAAATGGGGAAATGATAATGATTGGTCAATACTGAAATACATTAAGTTACCGTGGTGATTGATATTCTGTATAATGTTGTGTAAATGAAAAAGTAAAATTGCCACAGTTAATCCCACTACCAGATAATCATGTTCACTAGTTTCTGGCATGGAAAATGATATTAACCGCTTCTTGGCCAACATTCAAAAATATAATAATTGTTTCCAAATGAAGTCATTTGGCACAAATTTCATGACCACTTTCAAGGTGTAATACCAAGATTTTTGGTAACATTTCGATTTGTATCAGAAAAAAGTTAAGGATACAATTGCAGATACAAGGACAAATTTATCACTTACTAGAAGCGCTGTTATCACTAAAAGATGCAATGAAATTAATACCAAGGCATGTGAAAGATTGAAATTATCATGTAAAATAAACTTTTCAGCCTTTTAAAGCTCGCTAAACAGGGCACGATACTCACCGTTAAATTATACGCCATATGCCAGGCCCTAAATAATGTGTCTACTCAGCCACAAAGAAAATAGCTAATTCTATCAGAGTTCGCTGGATTGTTCCTTTGAACGGAAGTATGGTCATCCTCTTGTCTCCAAATCCCTGAGTCTCCTGCGATCATTAGTGCTAGCTGATGCTGATGCTAGTGTGGATCCATTGTCACGTTGGGATATTTGGGAATAAACAGGCAGACGCCGTCCACCCTCAACTCCCCATCGAGAATATATTGACCGCTATATGTTGACCTACACTGACCGCTATCCTATCATCAGATCCTTTACCAGAGCGGTAGTATAAAGACGATAGGACTTACAGGATGGATTCACATTTCCCTCTCTAGTCCCGTGCGGTGATGCTCAATCGTCTGAAACTGGGATTCTGTTATTTATCTCACAGTAACTTGATGTCCTTAATCGATCTGTAAATTCTGTGACCAATCCCCAGTCTCTTTTTTCAACCTTTTCAGCGACTACAATCGTCTTTCCCCTATAAGAATAAAATTCGAACTGAATACTTATAGGAACACTCTAGTCGGCAGCAATAGTTATCGGTTGATCTGTTAAACACTACAAAGAAAAAAATGTTTTGTTTTAAACGAAAGTATTATGAATACCCCCTATAGCCGGCTTGGTGGCGCTGTGGTAAAGGAGACAGGACGGTCCACCTACTGTTGCGATAGTCGCGGATTCGAATCCCGCTGGGGCATGGCCGTAAATTTATGGTTGTGATTGTTTAATATTTATGATTGTCCTAGGCAAGAGTGCAAAAAACGACAAGAAAATTGAAACCAGAATCCCGGTTTGATATCGGTTATTATTATAAATAATTAATCTTAATAATTGTCTATGTATTTTTTAACTATCCACTTCTATTCCTGTCAATCTGAACGTTGACATTTTTATTTATGCACATAAACATTTATATTTTTCCACGTCCGTTATATGGAATGTCGTGCTCTATGCACAAAAGCAGAACTGTATAAATATTATATAAAAAGCTTTTGTCAAACAAACGGTGACATTATGAAAACAACAATTTAGTTAAAATGTTCAAGTTGGCATTCGATCGGATGCCATATAGCAGCCATAATGTTGTCATCAGATCAAAACAAGTTTAATTCACCGACAATCTACGAAGTAACTGTTTTTTTTTTGTAGATGTTGCTAATACGAACTTGCAAGCCATAAAATTATTTTTATAAACCTAGAAATGTGTTAAATATTAAAATTAAAACATAGTATATATAAATCGGATTTGTAATTAATAATATGTTCATGTTTTCTTTATATAATCCAGTTAACGAACCTAAACATTTCATTTATTCTGTTCCGGAACGCATCTGACACACATTACTCACATGACACTTACAGTCCTTGACAATCGTTTAGGTCCCGAATTATTCCGCGCACAAATCGGCCCCAATAAATATTTCATCCGTATCGCCGCATTTTTAGCCACGGGTCGTCTCAGATTGAAAGAGGAAAATGCCCGACGTCACTTGGACCAAGACAGTCGCCCTTTTTTTTCGGCGCGACCAAATTGAAAATTGCGTTAGACGGTTTTTTTTTGTTTTTTTCCGATGCTTGGGGCGCATAGAGATTTATATTCAAAGGCGGTCGACCAGTCGTTTGGGCGAAAAAATTTAATAACAAAAGTTGACGCGCTCCTTTGCGATACAAAAATATTCAATAAAGATCCGGACGTATTTGTGCGGCGGGCTTTTGTTTGTGACACCAGAACAATATTAAGAGATGTTTATGTTTGATTTCTTGGTATAATCAACAAAATGTTTATTATAAAACTCCGTCTATTTTGATTTATATCTGAAAATTAATTAATTTGAACATGTTGTTTGCAATATAAACAACTTGTTTGCTTTATAAATACAATCAGAATTGCGGGTTTTGGAATAAATAATGCTGGATAAGTAAAATAATTTTAAAAACCACAATTTAATAAAAATGCTAAAAATTATTAGTGTAGTATTTCTTCGATATGTAAATAAAATATTTGTATATATTATATGGTATTTGTATAGTAGTCACTTTGAATCTTGCACTATCATTACCATATTTGATATAAAATTGCTTTATTTACATGTTGTTAGCCTAGATTAATGACTCTTGCCAATATCATTTCTATCTATAAGAAGTCGACTTATATTCAAAAACGTATAGTGTCAATACTTTATTTCTATCTTTGTTAACTCAATTTTGTCATCTTATAACACATATCAGTCACTAACTGAAAAGTCTGAAAAACGGGCATTGGCTGATGGCTCAGAAACATATATATTTAAACATTTATACGCAAACGGTCAAAAGCTCTTAAGCTCTACAAAGAAAAAAATGTTTTGTTTTAAATGAAAATATTATAAATACCCCCTATAGCCGGCTTGGTGGCACAGTGGTAAAGGCGACAGGATGGTCCACCAACTGTTGCGATAGTCGCGGGTTCGAATCTCGCTGGGGCATGGTCGTACATTTATGTTTGCGATTGTTTAATACTTATGATTGTCCTTGGCAAGGCAAAATCCGACAAGGAAAATGATCCCAGTCACGCCAGTAACTAGGCTGGGTAAGATCGGAGGCCTTCTGGGATGATTTCTGAGTTGGTCGATCACCAGTCGGTAGGTTTAATGCTGAAAACCGTGGTTCGGAGCCCACGTTATACTGTAGGTCCAGTCCAGTACCCCTATTTGGTAAAAGGAGACTTTAAAATACTAATATATAACTATAACTATTGATTACTATATTTTGTACTAATTTCAGTAAATGCCTTCTTGAAGTCAGAAAACGTGCAAGGATCTAACATTATAAAGTCTTAAAAATGTCAACAATAAGTTTTTGCAATTGCCAATGTTATTATTCATATATTTCTGTTGTCGACATATCCGGAATATCAATCAATGACTTTCAACAACTTTTTTATGATAATGTCAATAAATAAATAACACGAAACTATTCGAAATAAATCAAACCTGCGAACAAATCAAAAAAAGTAGTTTACCAGTAATAACGTAAGTACAAATTAGTATAAGGGCGGAAAATAAATATTGTAATCAATATCGGGCACGCTAATGGCGTTTTATTATCGCATAATCTTAATGCACTGTTATTGAAAGAATTATAAGAAAATAAAATGGAAAACATGCAACGCTCAAAGTTGAGGTTTCGTGATCGAATCGCTAAACCGCTAACTTAATTACTTTTTCGATTTCGCCCGTGACCGTAATGAAATAATTTACTCATAATTGTTACTTTTTCAATGATCAGGTGAAAAAATGAAATGTAGAACCAGTCGGGTTGAGTTTAAATTTTAATGGCTTGTATAAAAACAATATGGCATGTCTTGAAGAAAGTGTCTTTTATATTTTCCTTATTGGAGAATAATTTTAAAAAATATCTCATACACTAAAACATTAAAAAATAAAACCCAAACTATTTTTTTTACGTTTTACGTTAAAACTGGGTACTAAAACTAATTGGAAATATATAGGATTGGTCTTCACTTATAATTTTATTTTACTTGTCTCTAATAAAATAACATACAGATTAACGGAATTTTTAAATTTTTTTCCACTTCACTATTTTTTGTGGTTTCTGACTCTGCGCCCTAGTTTAGTGTGGTAAAAAAGTTGCAGCACTTTGTTTACATGAGAGTGGAGTCTTTCCACATGTTCTGTTACGAACTTCTTAATTTCCTCTATAACAGTTGGAATCCGAAGGTCTCGGTGTAAGAAACTATTCCTGTATTGGGCGCATCCTCAATAACAGGTTAATTGAAAAGTCATCGGCCTGACACATAGATGGCGCTACTAGAATTAATTCCATATGTTTTTTAGTTAGCTTTAATCCTCAAAAGATGCCTGTATAAGTTTGACAGCTTTTGGATCATTAGTTTGTGACTTATAACATTTTGAGTGAAGCAACTTTTGTTATTGTTAAAAAATTGGTAAAAAGGAATTTCGCGTGTTTAAAAAATATTGATTTTTGAAGGGAAAAAATACAGTTGAAGCAAAAACTGGGTTTGATGCCGAGTTTCCGGACACTGCCCCAGGAAAATCAACCATCAAGTATTGCTATTTTAAGTTTAGACGTTGGGAAATGAGCACCGAAGACGGTAAACGCAGTGGACGCCCAAAAGAGGTCGTTACTGACGAAAACATTTAAAAAATCCACAAAATAATTTTGAATAAACGTAAATTGAAACTGAATGAAACAGCAGACACTTTAAAGTATCAACCGTATATCTCTATCATATTATTCACGAATATTTGGGTATCAGAAAGCTCTGTGCAAAGTAGGTGCCGCGCTAGGTGCTAGCTCGCTTTTGACCAAAAACAACGATCAGTTGATGATTCGGAACAGTGTTTGAAGATGATCAAGCGTAATAAACCCGAGTTTTTGCGTCGATGTGTGATAATGGATGAAACAGGGCTCAATCATTTCACTCCGAAGTCCAATAGAAAGTCATCTGAGTTCATTGCACAAGATGAAGCCGCTCCAAAGCATGGAAAAAAGCAACAGTCAGCTGTGAAGTGTATGGCGTCTGTATTTTGGTATGTACATAAAATAATTTTCATTGACTACCTTGATAAAGGAAGGACAATCAACAGCGACTATTATATAGCGTTATTGGGCCGTTTGAAGGACGAGGGTCTTCGAGAGTCGCTATAATTAGTGTAGCAACCTTGAAGGGAATTATGTTGAATAAAAAACTAATTTTTCAAAAAAATGTGTTTTACTATGGTACGCCGGGGACTTTTCAATTGACCTGTTACTTCTCAGTATTATATTCTGATACACTTGTATTATGTTGATATTATTTCTTGCAGTACGTCCCCGTAACTGAATTGCTTAGATTCATTTTGGTTTTAGTACCTGTTTATATAAGAGCAACTTATTATGTACGGATAACTTAGATCTTCTTCCAAATAACCAATACATTGTTATTTAGTCCGAGGTATTTCCTTTCATTTTTGATGTGCTTCTTCCTGGAAAGTTTTGTATCAAGATTCATCCCCCGATACTTATCATTATTACTCTATAGGACTTATGGGATTATTATTCATTATTTCACTAGTTTGGTTTTATGTGAAATCAATATGAACCGATTATTTACTTTCGTTGACTTTTATTCTTTATGTCTGTGTTCATTTATTTATATTATTACTTGCGTGTTGCAATTTTTCTGTTTACTTCTTGGCTATTGTCCCTGATAGCAGTATCACAATGTCATCACCAAATGTAGCTATAGAAATATTTTCTATTTGTGGCATGCCATAAAATACATAAAGAACAGAATCCAAAACGCTGCCTTGAGGTAACCTGCTTCGGTTCCTTTCATACTTGTGTAAAGTTCTTGTTGTTTAACTCTGAACATACCGGATGAGATATAAGAATTTAAGGGAAACTATTAATTTATTTGTTTTATTTTCTTGAAAGTAATCTATAATAACTAAAATGCCCGAGAGCAATCCATTTATTCCAACGAATATTCCAGCCTAGTAAATTTTTTTCTCTTCAATTTCTGAAATGGTTTATATAATTTTCCTTCGATTCAACTCGAGACAATGTGCATTGTCCAAAAGAAATTCGCCACTACAATAATTAAAGCAAACTGTTAACTTTACCTTTGGAACTAATTTTTGGATAATATGCCTAAATACATGGGTCCTCCGCAACTATATGCTTAAAAGTGTTTTGATAGTCACAAATCATAGGTTCACAGATGTTAACAAAACATTGCCAATTGCTAAATGTAGTATTGTTGATACAAAATAAGAGGGCAGGCGTTTAAAATTATTATATTTAAAACAAGTTATATTTGTATTGAGGTACCAAATCAGAAACTCTGCTGATTTTGTGGGCAAAATACATACTACTCTCATTGATCTAGCGGATATTCTAATTAGTTTTGATAGTCTGTATTTTCACCAAAGTCTGCATCACCAATGTTATTAGAATATTGATATATTAGAAATAACGGAGAAATAATAAAAAAATAACCTTTTCCCTGTCTTATAACATAAGATTTGAAACAATTCTATGGCTTCATGGAATATTTGTCAGCACTCCACTGAAGTATTTTACCTGGTTTGAATATATGAACAATACATTTATCAATTGAAATTATGAAAGATATTATCAGTCCCCGATTCGCCTGAGTTTTTAATATCCAATTCATCATGGAGACCGAAAATTATTCTGATACTCCTTCCTTAGATATTTTAGATAGGCGAAAGGTTCATAATCCACTAGTACATCATGTTTAAAAGAAATCAACTCATACAGTCAGATACGTTTAGGCTACGTTACATCATAAACTGTATCATAAATTATCTTGAATTCCCCAATATGGCCTCAATCATATAGCCGTCATCAAGTACGAAAATATCTAGAGGGTTTCGAGTCCTATAAATAACAAAGTCATTTCAGCCAAGACAAGGGCGCTATAAGACTAATCCTATCTGACCTACCAGTATCTCAGCTTTTAATTATTCAAAGAACCTTGAAAATTAGATGCTTGTTTAGAAAAAAAGGCCTCATTGGTAGAACATCAGTATCCTGAAAATGAAATCCAATTCGGCAATAATTAAAAATGTAATTCTGTAAAATGCAATTTACCATAAACAAAATTACAAATAACCAAGTAACTTTGTTACTTGATGCTTTGTAGCAAAATCGGCTAAAACCTGTGTAAAATGCTTAAATCGGTGAGCCTGTATTTACAAGATATTGCTCCTTCTGATTGTCACTTATTTCGATGTAGATGCCCGAAAATTAGTCTATTTAAAACATTTATAGAATTTATATATAGAAGAACTTCCATCTAAAACTATTATCTGTTATATTGCTTACTTTCAAAGGATAAATCATAAGGGTAAAACAAACCAAAGTAAATTGACTAAAATTCTTACTACATAAAATCGGGTTGTAGAGTCAATGCCTCAAATTTTGTTCACACACATATCATTCAGAACTGTGGTGAAACCAGAGAAAATAATTGAATATTACGATACTTAAACCATGAATAATCTTTTCAACGTAGGACGAACAGAAACGGATTGTAAAAACGTATAATTTGGTAACTCTCTAATTATGATAGTTTAGCATTTTCTAACAAAATAGAACTATCTATGTATTTATTGGCTTAATAAAAATTTTGCCTCCGTTTTTGAAGAAAACGGAGATACCTGGAAAGAGTTTAGCCACCAGACAATAATGTACTATAATCGAATCTCGCTGAGCTTAAAGACTTCTTAAAAAATTTATAATATAAAATAAAGAATAGTGGACGTTAAAATTAAATGAATATTTTTTTTTACATTCGAATTACTGTTAAAATGGAAAGTTAGTAATTAAAACATTATTAACCGAAGTTATTTAACTTTCAGCAGTATTTGGTGTTACGGTTATTCCTGTATTATTGGAATTATTAAATTGTCAATGCAACTTTGGATAAAAAACTATTAAGAATCCTATGGTAAAGTAAAGCTATATTTTTGCGAGCAAACATATTAATATTCCCTCTTTATCGGAAGGTATATTCTTATGTAAAAGAAAAGCCCGATATATGTGAAAATTTCATCGCAACATAGATTAGTAAAATTCGAGAAAAACAAGAATCGCCTGTTTTCTTTGCTTACAAGATATAATATTATTTAATTTGATTAAATTATTATTTAATTTAATTAAATTGTTACTAATTGATTCTGGATGCATAGTATATCATTGTACAAAGGTAATTCTAAAGGTTGTTAAGATTTTTCTCTAAATTTTAGTGGTATTGACTTTTGATTAATTTTATGTTTCATTGGTAAATGCATTACTTTACAAAGCACTGTCAATTTGTGCACCAACGCTTAAAATGAATATTGTTTAGAATATTAACAGTTATAAAATAGTTTCATATATTTAAGATTCATGCGACATAAGATTAAGTAGAAAGTAATAGATAAATGAAAGTCATAGATGACAAACTAAAGAGAGCTAACTGCAAAGGCGAGATCGAAGAGTGAAATAATTATGCAAAGAGCAATGCAATATTAATTAATTTAGGTAAAGGAACTATTCATCAGCCCGGTTTATTTATTATTTTGGCAATACATATTTATGGCGAGAAATGTGGATAAAAGATAAGAGATATATAAGAGACTATATGAATACATAAATGAAGTAATGAAAATATGCAGGTTTTAAACTGAAAATAACTACATATTTAGCAAAGATCGAACACATAGGACAAATAGAAGAAATTATAAATTATTAACGCTACATTTGTGAGCATTTTAAATCATAAGAAAAACATATTGATAAATGCTAAGAAATTTAATGAATAATACAATAAAATATGTGATTATATGACATTTAATTCTATGAATATTGTATCAATTATTTTGATTATTTATTTATAGACTTTTGGAAAATCAATAGTTAATTTAATAATTCTAAATATATTACTTTAATATATATTATTTAATATATTTAATAATCTAATTGTATTAATTAATGTTTTAATACATGCTAATAATGCTCAATAAGCAAATATCAATTTCAAAATTGCTTTATTCATATATTCTCTGTTTTAATATACAAACATGTATTACTTCATTTATTATTCCATACTTATATTTATAACATTAAAATAAAGAGAGATCATGCATACTTATATTTGATGTTCCGAAGTGTTTACACTGAAATCTTACTTATGATACTTTGTTATAATGTTCAATAGCTTAGTAATTTACATGTGTTAGTACTTTATTGATTATTGAAAATTTTTGGAAATTAGATTTAATTAAAGGCAATTTAAAAAATGTTGGTGAGTGTTAGTTCTTGAAAAAGTTTGTATATATTTTATTATGTTTTAATATACAGACGTTTATTGTTTTAACTAATGTTATATACCAAATACATTTCTGATATTATATTGAAATACTGTGAAAACAAGTTTTAATAACATGTCACTTTAAAATTAGTCCCTTTACACTATTGTCAGAGAAACAAGATTTATTTAATACATTCGACCATAGAAATTTGACCACAGGGCGATCACTAGTAACTGTTACACAGAAAGGAAATGATGAAAATAAAACAAGAATTGAAACTAACTGCTGATGATCATTTTAACATTCCAATTGGAGACCGGTCAACAGTAAATATGTGGAGTGAAGTTACAAGCATTAATTGCCAATAATATTATTATTTCAAATATGTCGACAACTTGTAGTTGGACAAATTAGGTGCTTACCTGCTGGTATAACTTTTTAATTTAGGTATAATATCAACACATTAATCAAAAGTCAGTAAACATCTACATTTATTCGAATTTAGCAGCTTGTATAGCACTACTCCTGCTGATACCACCATATGCAGAATTATATTTTATGGCCATGAATATTTAGCTTCGGTGTCGATGTGTATATATCGTTGTGAACTCTTGTACTAACCCAATTAGTTTTACAGTTGACATTGTCGTAATTGATTCACTTTTCATCGTCTGCCGCATAATACTCTTAATTTTTGTCATGAAATAAAATCGTAATGTTAAAACGATTCTAAATGGATCTTATAAAATTCGAAATAGTTGGATTAATTGGATGTCGCCTAATATGACATCCAATCCATTTTCGTCAAACTTTTTTCAAATATCGATATTGCAGCACTATGATAGTATACTTTGCCAGCAAGTTTGTCGATATCAAAGAATAAAAGTAATGCGTGTCGAAAATATGTCTATATGCACTGAATAATCCAATAATACAATGGAAAACTGTTATTTTATGTAAAGAAGACAAAGACATCGAGTTACGTTTCAATTATAAATATATGGTAATATTACAAATAGAATATTTTTTGTAATTGTCAACTAAACAAGAACATTTTAGCATGTATATTTCATAACTTCCGGAACAAACTCGAAGGTCGTCGTTCGTTTATTGCTTATATTTTATTCCGTTTGAACGTTGCTTCATTAATTAGAAATAACAAAATTAGATAAGACCTTTGCTGCCCTTTAATTATCAAATTTATAAGGTATTTTTTAAATATAAAATTAGCCAAAATTGTATTAAAGCTGGTACATAAATACATGCCCGCCTGTTTTAATGCCGTAATGTTTAGTAAATTATAATAATAATCGTAATATTTATTAATCATCTTCATTATCATCAATCCGTTGCCGGTTCTCAGACAAAATGTCCACTTCTCAACCAATATGCTGCTGATTAGCCACAGGCATTCTAACCTAGAACCATTGGGTCGTGTCTAGCTTTCTGATTCTCTGATACTGATCCATGTCTTGTTCGGAGTTGCTTATTGTGTCTTCCGGCCGAAAAGTCAATTTTTTAGAAGAACCTGTAAAAGATTCGTTTACCTTTCATTCGACAGATATATCCTAGGTATTTCAGATCCCAGTTACTTGAACTCTCGCACTTCCTCTAACCGGATAATTGGTTGATTATTTGTATTTAATAGGTTATATCGTTCCATACCAAGTGCCTCATTGTTATCTATAATTATCCCCAAAACAATTTGTGACATATAATATTGTAATTCGGGTATTCCACATTGAAGATGTCAAAGATGGCAGGAAAATGAAAACCAAAATCTTAGTCAAAAGACACAAATAGACATAAAAGCCTACTGGAATACCGTAACCACCTGAAAAGTGTATATGTATTGCCAAATACTCAATAGATTGAGCGTTGTTTTCTATTCTATCTTTATTTCCTGGTAACGAGCCATCAATAAAAGAGCAGCATTAAAATCCTTAAAGTATGCTAAGCTTGCTGGAATGGAAGTCACAGCAGAAAAGTTGGGGAAACATTATTTCAATTACTTTACAACTTAAAAATGAAAAAAGGAGATTATAAAGCATACCGTGGAATAAGCCTCCCATGCACTGTTGGAAAAATAATTATGAAAGTTATAAAAATGAAAATTCACAACTCACGAAGTAACAATCCAAGAAAAGCAAGCAGGGTATTAACTGAATTAGGATTGTGAAAATAATACTTTCTTAGTTACTCACTCTCAGTTTATGAAACAATGTATTAGATAAAGATAATCTGGGACTTTCATTTTTTGACTGTATTAACAGCCTCTCTCTTTCAAAGCTGAACGTGACCTAATTATTAAAGTATTTTATTTAATTAGCTGTGGGCTAGTACAAAACTATTTTTCGAATTAATATGAGAATCGAGCCAGTGTAAGGATATGTCTTCTTCATTAAGTTTCAACATAGTAGTAGTTAAAAATTTGTGAAAATTATTGAAAATGAGATCGCTTTTAATTCATTATTAAACACTTACTTGATCGATCTAGGATTCGCTGATGATAATTTTACGTTCACTGGCTGATGCTTCGAACATTCTTTACAATATAGTTTGCATTTTAGTAGAGCCATTGTTGTAAAACCGTCTTTTTAGATGGAAGACGTAACTACCAGCTCCAGAAAAATAAACATGGAACAAACTCACTGAGATATATTTCAAAAATAGGATAGTAAAATTGTTCGAAATCAGGACGGAGATTGAAATGCCCCAACTTTTCGTTACCATTTTTGTATACATAATCAAAATAGGCCTCAGTTTCGTCGATCACCTCTTTATTCGACAAAAAGTTCTTCTCAGCGAGAATTCTTTTGAGATCTGAGAACAGGAAATAGTCGCTGGAGGTCAGATCTAAAGAATACGGTGGATGAGGAAGCAATTCGAAGCCTCATTCATGGATTTTTGCCATCGCTTTCACTGACTTGTGACACGGTGCATTGTCTTGCTGAAGCAGCACTTTCTTTTTCTTCAAATGTGGCCGTTTTTCGGCGATTTCGTCCCTCAAAGAGTCCAATAACGCTATGTAATAGTTGCTGTTGATGGTCCTTCTTTTTCAAGGTAGTCAATGAATATTATTCCATGCGCTTCCCAAAATACAGACGCCATAAACTTGCCAGCCGACTGTAGCGTTTCCTCACGCTTTGGAGCGGGTTCATCGTGTGCAGTTCACTCGGATGACTGTCGATTGGCCTTCGGAGTGAAATGATGGAAACATGTTTCATCCGTTGTCACATGTCGATGCAAAAACTCGGGTTTATTACTCTTGATCATCTTCAAACCCTGCTCCAAGTCATCAACTCGTCATTGTTTTTGGTCAAAAGGGAGCTCGCACTGCACCCACTTTGCACAGAGCCTTCTCATATCCAAATATTCGTGAATGACATGATGTACACCTTCAGTTGATATCTATAGAGCGTCTGCTATTTCATTCAGTTTCAATTTACGGTCATTCACACACATTTTGTGGATTTATTTAATGTTTTCGTCGGTAACAACCTCTTTTGGATGTCCACTGCGTTCACCGTCTTCAGTACTCATTTCACCACGTCTAAACTTAGCATACCAACCCTTTATGGTTAATTTTCCAGGTGCAGTGTCCGAAAACTCGGCATCAAGCCAAGTTTCTACTTCAACTGTATGTTTTCCCTTCAAATATCAATATTTTATCAACACGCGAAATTGCTTTTTATCCATATTTTTCATAATAACAAAAGTTGCTTCAATCAAAATGCTATAATTCACAAACTAATGATCCGACAGCTGTCAAATGTATACACCCGTATTTTGAGGGCTAGAGCTAACCAAAAAAACACATGGATTTAATTCTAGTAGTGCCATCTATGGGTCAGGACAGGAACTTTTCAATTAATTTATTACTACGGAACCAGAAACAGCATATAGGAGGAAAATAGAAACCCTCCCCAAGCGCAGACTGTATATTGGTATTGATGATGATCATATAGCAACATCATTTCAATTGAACATTTCCATAGACATAAAATAGAATCGAATTTTGAACCTTCTTAAAAAAAAACTTCTGACGTCATGAAATTGAAATTCTATTATGGCTAGCAATGGACAATAACACATTCTAATTCAAAGTTATAATAACTGTGATACAATGTTCTCAAAATTAAATCACAAATTTCCAATTAAGCCAGTTTTACAAAATTTATTAAAATATTATTTCTAGAAAAGAATAATATAAATTATTATTAATTTATTATTCCTTAGATTTGCACACAAATCTCGCTTGAGAGCACCCTAAAATATATCATAATAATCAAGTATCAATATCAGAAAAGCAGCACATTGGACAAAGAGAATGGTAAATTATTCTATGATTTTTAGACTTGGGAATATTACGTGTCTGCAGCTTTTAATTAAAATTGTTTTGCCATAGCATCTGTTTTGTCCCGACCTAACCCGAACGTAGCTCAAAATTTGAAATTTAAATATTACCAACTATAAGATATGTTTTAGTTCGTTAATTAAAATACTTTCTTGATCAGTTCCAAATATTTACGATGGCGAAACTTATTTCAAGTAATAATAAACAGAAGCCTCATAATGTTATCATGCAAAAAATACATTAAATAAGATTTAAAAAAAGACAAACAAAATGAATCTAAGCTAATTAATTCATTTAAGGTAAACAATTTACGAACATCAGTTGAGATTTTAGTAATTTTCGAGAAATGAAATATTGGACACCTTTTAAATATCTAATCACCATAATTTTAACGAAGGCCCAATTAGGAGCCTACCGTTTGGAAGTGAATATTTTTGACGCAGCAATAATTTTATTATTTGTCACTCTTAAATATAACATTCAGTATAATATTTCAACCGACAAAATGTATAACAAACTAAATGACTAAAAGTATTAACTGTAGAATATTTTTTTCGTCCTATTTTTGTTGCAAAATAAATTGTCAGAAGTAACAGTAAATAAAGTAGACGGTATTGGCAATGATAGTGAGGGGTTGCTTATTTCGCTGTTTTGAATATGTCTGTTAAGGCCTAAAGTGTATATATGTCATTTCAATATTTCTAAAAATTTAGTTAGAGCAATATTATTTTTCTGGCTATGAACTCTCGTTAAAAAAATACAAAAAATTTACATAAACACGAATAGAGATGTTTTTATTAACATTTTCAAATATATTTCAGGTTTATCTGGTTGGACATATACCGCCAGGATCTGATGAGAGACACAAGGGTTTGTCCACTCCTAGTCACATAATGTATAAAGACTATCACAATCAGAGGTATTTGAAAATGGTGAGAAAATACCATTCAATTATTGTTGGCCAGTTCTTTGGACATCTACATTCGGACACGTTTCGTGTAATTTATGCAGAAAATGGTAAGTAACATTATTTACAATTTCCGCTAGTAGTTCTATTAATATTTCAGCAAGATAAATTTTGTGGAACAAACCATAATATTCCTTCGAAATTTATCATCCAGTGGTCTAAATTGAATCGTAATTCATTCAACTTAAATTATTTAATATATCAGCTAATATCAATCAAACTCTTAAAAAACATCCTTTAAATAATAAATTTTAGGCGAGACTTCTCGAATTCTCTTTAAAATAGAAAGGCATAATAATAAAACTCATGTATTTATATAAATAAATAATAAATACAAAAATATACCTATATAAATATATATATCCCGACTTTTTAAAACCATATTATACGGAATATTGTTAATGAATTTTAAAAATATTAATATTTATAGAGAATCTGGCGGTTAAATTTTGAAGTATTTTGGAAATAATAGTCACAACCACTAACTCTCGTTTTTAATCACTCTCTTAACAGTAATTTTTTGTATATATCAACATAATTCCGCAACATTATTCATCAATATCAGTAATTTGAAATTTATCTAAATTCAGAATAATTACCAAATATTATTTTCCTTTTATTTATTCATTTATTTTATTTTACAAATATTTTTAATTAAAATACGTGGTTATTTCCTTTACTTTTTCCCTAATATTTCAAACATATAGACTCATAAATTGTCATCCTTTAATCTGTCATATTTTCCATCTAATGTACAAACAATATATCACAATCTTTGACCAAACAAAGTGAATTTGAAATTAATTTCAACAAAATACACAGAAAAAATTTAAAACTTTTAAAAGAACCTTTACAATTACCTATAAATATAATAATGGTCATATCGATTATAATTTCCTAGGCAAGTATAATATTTTTCTCTGCTGTCCTGGGTTTTCCAATATGTTTAAAATTCAAGTTGGATTGTTTAATTTTTATATTATGAACGTGAAAATGCTGTTTATGGAAGTGCAAGTGGTCGAGGAAATATATTTTAAACAAAGATTCTTGTTTGAAATGATTCTTTCGCATTTTAATATACCTTTCAACGAAACGAAAACATTCCTTTGTTTTCCGTACTAATAATATAAAATATTTTAGCTTTTATGATCATATTATATTTAATATTTTTTTAACTAAACTTTCCTTTACTAATTCATAGTTGAAACAATACTAGAATAATTAAAGATTGTTTTTATTATTTTTTATTGCCTTATTACTAGTCGTTGCTGAGTGGTTGCACATTAAAATTGTCTTTACAATAACCTATATTTTGATATATAGTTGGAAAGACCCATCGGCTCCATGTTAGTATCTGATGTAATAATTTTTATGTATTAACACTGCTGTTTTGCTATTTAATCATCATAACATCTCACTAAACTATACTACAAAATATCAAATGGTTTGATACTATTGAGTCGGTGTCTTGTTCTGGTATTATCCAAAGATTGTAACATTTATATATTGATATAAGAATGTAGTCTCTCCTTAGGATTATCTAGATTTCCTGAGTGACAGTCGGAATCTGAAAGTCTCGCTGTAACTAATCAGTCCTGTTGAATCTGGGTATACCCTCAAAGCTTTGTTCTGGAAAACTTGTATTTATGTTACTTTTCATCCACATAAGTGAATTTCCTATGTCCATTTAGATTTCAATTCTTGCTTGTATAATAGCAAATTTTTATTTACTGATAATTGTGATTTCCTTCCAATCAGCCAGTACATTTTTCTATATTTAAACACCAGTTATTTCCCTTAATTTTTATATATTTTTTCCAGCGAAGTTTTACATCAAGATTCATTCTGAGAAACTAGGCGTTTTTGATATATGAAAATAAAGTATTATTTATTGTGAATGGCCTTTGTGGCCTAATTATACAGTACAGTGATATTATACGTACACATGCACAGATTTACTTGGGTCCAATTATGTATATTGTCATTTGCCTTTTGTAATTTTCGTGGCTTCTTCGTTATCTAACAACAAAAATCGCAGTGTCATCAGCAAATTTAGCTACCGTGATATTTTACTTTTGTTATCACATGTGTCGAATAGATAAAGAATTGGTACGACCACTTTAGCTTATTATGTTGTAGACCCTAAACATTCTAGCGGTAATGTAAGATTTTAATAATTCCGCCTATTGTTTCAGTAACATTTTTTGTAGTTATGAACAAGGCTCTCATGCCATACCTTATCGAAGGATTGTGCTACATCTAAGAATATGGCTAAAATAGCTTTTTACCTTCATAGGCTCTTTCAACTATATTTGTTACTCTATGCACCTGCTCAGGCATTGAATGTTTGTTAATAATCCGGAACTGGTGTGTAGGTATTAGGTTTTTTTCGCTATAGTATAGTTAACAGTAAAACGAAAATTTAAACACTATCTAAATTTAAACAAGCTATTTAAAAAATATTTTTCTCACTTTTCATATGAAACATACTTTCCTTGAATTCTTGCTTTGATATTTTAATAATTATATATCCAAAAAACCGTACAAGTAAATGTGCCGTATAAAAGGAAGAGCTAGCAGCACGGTCTGGTTGTAAAATTTCTCGTCATAAGCTTAATCTATGCCAAATCTCACACTCCTTCGTTCGCGCAATATTCTTAAAAAAGCAGGCAGTACCTTATTGCATTATACACTTATTCAAGCTAAATCTTTGTCATTAGTTTCTTTTAGGTGCAAAGCATATAGTTGTACTTAATTCCAAATATATGGTATTACGGATATTTTATGTATTATGGATATTTTTCTAAATATATTGTCGGTTCATAACCTTTTAGAAGTGATTAAATCGAAACGTCTGATAAACATACCCTGACCAACCTTGTGATGAAATGCCTCCGTCAATGATGCTCCAAGAGAATAAAACTGTCACTGAACATCACCGTCAACTGCATTTGTGTGCATTTAATAAAGACATTGAAAGAAAAATAATAGTTATATAACCAAAAAGCGATAGAGTAATTTTAAACATGAAAATGTTTTTTTTTGTAATTGTTTTTTAAAACAAACATGGAAGACTTTAAATGAGTTCAGTTCTATCTGTTGTACCTTGTACCAATCGAGGATATCCGAGGATAAAAGCATATAGATTAATGAGTCTATATGTTGTAACTCAACAGACAAATTCAGTTTAATACTTAATATCTATTTAAATAATTTTCAGTCATTTCATGTAATACACAAATAGACGATATTGAATAAACAGAAGATAGTTATGTAGATTATGTTTAAATTTAATTAATTATAACCATTATTATCTGATAACCTTAATTAGAATAGGCCTACTGCTTAACATGATTAGCTGGCGATATATAGCTACTAGAGAGACCAAACTAGAGATAATCCGTTGATAAACAGACTAGTTACTAGGACGACTGACATAATTATCCCTGTCAGATTTTACATTTTTCAACAGGTATTTTCCAAATGTCTTGTCTAAAATTGTATTATCATCTAATTCTCATCGAAGTTCTACCGAGTTATAATGACTGAGAATTAAAATATGATATACGAAAAATGTCGGACGAAATAACTTACTTGTACTTTATAAAATTGAAGCGAATTTGAAGACCGAAGAATTAACAATTATCTTATAATATATTATTTGAGTGGATAATATATTCAAACTCAAGGTAGTTTAGACTGAAAATTCATTTGTTTAGTTCAAACTCAAAAAATAGAAAGAGCCCGAGAGAAGGTTTCATAATTAAATGTTGTATATTAACATCATATATAAATAAATGTTATCTTATTGTTATGAATGCGTTATTAGAAATGGCGTTTGCCGCAAGCGTTGAATTTTTCCAATCATTCTGGGAGCATAAACGTCACTACAAAATACTAATATCTAAATTGGTTCCGCTAAATATGGCTTTTCTCCAGTGATTGTGATTTTCTGTGGTTCTCATGCTATCTACGACCTTCGATGTAGTTTTTCTCATTTGGTAGGGTTTTCATGTGCTATAGAATTATTACATGAGTCTTTTTTCGTTTTAGATTCTCCATATTTTACTACGATCAATAAATGACACAAGGCAAAAGCGGTCTCTTTCTATAACATTAAACGCATATTTTGAAGATGCAAAAAATATTTTAAGGCCATTCAGCTTCAGTTCATATAGCAACCAATTTCGTGGCTTTAATATAATTCCAATAAGGTTTGAAAGTATTTGAAAATGGTTGTTTATCGATGTTTAACAATTCCACAATTTTATCTTGCATTTTACTACGTATCAAATTTATATTTTTGTATTCTGATCGTTCGTGTAAAATGTTTAACAAATCCTCATTTTTAGAAAAAATGGTTATTATCAAAAACCGAAAACACTTTCAAATTTCTAAGGCTATGAAAAAAGCAACTTCAGTTTTTCAATAGCAGTCAAATTTCTAGTAATACTTCTTCAACGAATCTACTATAATATAATGACAGTCGTATTGATATATCGCAATTGCGTTCGAGGATGACTGGAAATGAATTGGTTAACATAGCACAGGATACAGCATAATGTACGTCAAACACAACACAATGAATACGACACAATGAAATTGAGCGATTTCGCAGAGTGCTTCTGTGATTCAGGAACGAGCAGCATTCCACCATGATCCGGAAATAGATTATGGGACCAACAAATGAGTTACAATTCGGAAAATGTCAAACCTTTTTTGTTATATTGTACAAGCTGAAAGAAAAAATTGCCAAAATTGTTACCATCATAAGATCCATTACGCCCATAAGCTGCTGCTGGTTAAGGTGCTTAAACTTGGCCCGTCAACAGTTGATGCTAATTAATGATATTGCCGAACAGACGAATTCCATAAGTTGTTTTCTGTCGAAGAAATGGTAGAAAACTGTTAACAGATTCGGAAAAAAAGTAAGAAAGGTTGGTAGAGGAGTTTTTGAAACATTCGCCCTATAATCAATCATTTAATCAAGTCTCTACAAAACTCTTTCAATGCTCCAATTTTTTTTCAATTGTTTTTCCATTTTTTTCTAATTTTGTCCAATTTTTCGTAGTTTCGTGGTTTCGACAGAAGAATGGCAAAAGTTCATCGACCATAATATGAAATATATATATCATTGGTTAGTGTTTGTATTTTAAGAATAATTATATATGACGAACCATTATATTGTCATATATCTAACCTATTAAATTTATATCTAAATACACTTATACTTGTAATACAACAAATGATATTGTTGTATTACAAGAGAAACCCTCGGTTTTCAAACATCCTGAAATTATGTTCATTAATTTATTAAAAAAAAAATATTTCTAATTGAAAGCTCCATTATTATCAGCTGATAACCAAACCAACCTATATGTCTTTTTTTTATTATAAGCAATGTCAATTCGGCTTGATACACCGAAACTCTATTAGGGTTCTCTATCGAACAATTTGTAACTCGGATGCCTATTGTTCGAAAAATCAACCTATGACGTTTATTTGAAAAATTTCCCCACGTTCTGCAATATTCCAATAAATATGCTAAACATGTCCCAAGTTAATTTTATCCTGCGTTCGATCATGCAGCGAAAATAAAATTGTATAAGGGAAAATTCACGGAAAAATTGGTTTATGTTTGTTAAGTGTGCATTCTTGTTTGTAGTAGTTTTTTAATAATGTGTATGCAATAAACAGCAACTTCGTCTAGTACATTTTTTGTTTTTTATATATTAACTCGTGCCTCAAGGTTCTTAAATAATATTACAATCTCTTCAGTAAGTTGACTATTGAAAGTGTTTATTTTATTTCAACTTGTTGGTGATTTCCACTTGAAATAGCGTTTGCTAAAAAATGTGCGTATAAAATATGCCGCTGACAAGAGGTGACTACACTTTTCAGCACTTTTTTCAACAGTATCAGGTCAGATGTTTAAGTTGGCACTTGTATATATATAAAATTCTAAAAAATATATAATGGTAATAATTAGAGGTTATAATGCGCAGAACGTTATTTTGGCGCTATGCATAGTTTGATCTATTTGGCAACAATGCGGTGTGCTAACATTATGATGAGTGACATGAACGAAACTAACGTTCGGGGTCTGCACGAGACCATGCGCGAATATTCGACATGGATTTGGGGAATATATCTCCGTTCGCGGTGATAGAAATCTACTGGTGGCGCGTTCGGTGCCTCTCGGAAAGTTTCGGTCTACAAAAATCATCTGACGGATTTCACCGTTTGGATCGGAGGCGGGTATTCTTTTGTTTATAACCATACATTTCACAATGGCATGCCAAAATAAAATGTCTTGTGAATCATTTTTCGACGGTATGTGTAGTGTTCTTTTCCTGCAAAGCTAAACACTGCTAAAATAATGTGCCGTCTGAGCGTTTTTAAAAGAGTATCAAATTATTGTAAAAACGGCCGGTAATATAATAAACAAAGTTATGATAAGGAGAAAAATTCGAATAATATTGAAATTCAACTCATTTGAAAATTATGGCAAGAATATGTCATAAAACTTTTATGTTTATACGACTTTAGTAATCTATTTATAGATTCCTGAAAAGATTTCAAACATTTACAATTCTGTAACGATTACGACATAATCCAAAATCATGAGAACATATATTCTGTCCTAAAAACAAGGAATGTATGTGTGGAAATTTAAATATGAGGTAGACATAATAAAACCATAAATTAAGAATATTACCTGTGTAATCAGGCCATTCATCCGTCAAGGACTGAGGACAAGAAATATATATACAGGTATGAATTTGTATTTACTGCATGGTCTATGATTATATTCTAGAAATTTTATTAGTATTTTGAGGGTGATATATTTGTTAACTGTGCGTTTATATTATCTCAGGCACAACGGCTAATTGATATGAAAAAAATTAATATTAAAAGCTGACCAGTACAAAATGATTTGGATGGAAGAGCCACACTCCTTATAAGAGGATATTATGCTAGTATTTTCAAATTATAAGGTAATAAATAAACTTGTTAAGAAGCACATTTGAGATATATCTTGGAAAAAATTAAGGAATAACACCTTAATACCACAACGATATGACAGCTGCTGTCTAAAGAATAACATAGGAAAGTGACTCTTTTCTAAGACTACTGTATTCAATGAGTTTTACTTTATATTTTAGGCCCAAAATATGGTAATCTTTTTGGAAAGAATCCGATTGTTCAGTATAGTGCAATTAAGGGGTTTAAGTTTTTTATGTTGATGTGTTCGTTACATTTGAAAATACTTGCACTGTTCTATGAATTAAATAAAATTAGTAGTAATATGACATTATTGTATTATTGAAAAATAATATTCCAACAACCCTTAGCATACTTAATTGTTTATGTTGTTAATAATTATTTTAAATGAGATTATTATTAAACGACTTTTCTCTCACCAGTTGCGAAATACTTTTTCCATATCATTTGACAAGTTTTGTAAAAAATAAGAAAAACAACTAATATTTTTATGACACGTATTTTTGTAATTACCATTTGCAAGGTAAAAATCAAAGTTAGATATTATTTCAGATTTCTTGCTTTCTTGATCAATGTTCTTGCAAGTAAAATATAAACATTTTAACTTTTTATGTTTTTATGAGGTTTTATATAATTATATGTATTATTAAACATTAATAGTTATTAAACACATATTTGTCATTCAAAAATATCTTTATAATAATAATAATAATCCTTGTAATTTAAACAAGGAAAAACAAGGTTATTTTCTCGAAGCCAAAACCTGTCACGCATATGTCATTCAAAATCCCGCCAATTTTTCCCACGTTCGCTCAAATTTGTTGACCCGATCCGCAGCTCCTAGAACACCGTTCTGTTCGTCGTCAAGCGCTGATCATCATGCCCGCGAGTATTGGAACTAAGCAAGTGCATGCGCTCTAGGTCTTTGAACCAATTTTGAAACCTGTTCGGTACGAATTCTGCTCAAACGCTTTTTCAATTTTCTCACAAAATTCGCCTCGAACGCTCAGGTCTGTACCCACCATTATACATTTTGATTACTTAAATAGACTGTTTTATTATGCTATATGATAAACTATATATCGGATTGGCTCAATATATATATATATATATATATATATATATATATATATATATATATATATATAATTCAAAATAGCAGTGACACAGGAGAACTGTTAATAGGACGCAATGTTGCCGCAGCAACTCTGAGTTTTAGTGCATTTTGCCTTCGACATATATCAAAATTTTAATATAAATAAAATAATTGAACAAAGTTTTATTTGAACATTATAGTACATCAAATGCATTTATTATCGAAGAACTTAAAACTACAGTTAATTTTACAGCCACAATAATGTATAGGTTAGTGTAGTTTTATTATATATACATTGAGCTTTTTTTCACACTTGTATCGGTAGGGTGCTAGGCGGGTTTTTATATCTAGTGGTATCCCCTGAATCCACATAATTAACAATTGTATATCTGAGTAATGTATTTTACTTTCAGTAGACAGCATCTTATGTTTTACGCTTAGTTCTTGTTTCTTTCGATTCAATGTACCCTTGTGAAGTCATTATGATATTACTATATTTCCCTTTAGTTTGTCCTATGTTTTTGTACTATCTGTATACATCTTTCTGGATAAAACTACATTTAATCACTGCATTATCCTTAAAGCATGTGCCATATCTGCAAAACAGTTAGTGGTATTTCTCTCCTAATACATGTTAACCAAATGTTCATATATATTCTGAACAATAACACACATGCTCATAAAGCTTTCAAACTCTGTAATACAATTCCCTACAATTAAAGTATATTAATTGTATACTGACCTTTAGTGGTTTCCTCTTTCATCACTCTGTCTTGGTAATCGTCAGCATTGAATCATAAACCAACATTCATAAGGTTTTATTCAATCACTGTCACTTTCAGTCTATTTCCAATCTATCAAAACTTGCTCAAGATTCTACTATTTCTCAATTTTTTCTTCAATATGTCTGATCGAGCTCACACAAACCGAAGGTACTATTTTCAACAATGCTTCTTTCCATAAATCCAGACATTTCAGGTTTGAATATCCTCCTCGACCTGAATATCCATTAGTAATTCTTTGCAATACCCCGTATCAACTCAATTGTATTTAAAATGTAGTGATAGGGAGAAAGAGGTAATACTCTGTAGCTATAGCATTCAGTAATCTAATCTACTATGTATCTTTTCTCAGGCTTATTTCTAAAAGAGTAAATTAAAATAAAAGACATAAAAACCTATTAGATATTTCATTTATATTTACCAAATAATAATTGGAAATAGTTAATTCCTCGAAAGAGTTTGAAATAGTTTCGATTTAAAAATCTACTTTCTGTTTTATACATGTCGTATATTTGATCTCTGAAACACCAAGCTGATCTCGATTCGTTACCTGTTTCGCATAAACACGTTGTTTTTTATTTTTGAGATATTTTAGTGACTGTGTCCGTACTAATATACAGTGCAGCTGCAAGGCGCAAAAAACATTTCAATAAAAACTGCAACGATTTCAAATTGATTAAAACAAAGAGTTAAAACATCATTTGCCGGTTTATAACCCGTATTTATAATATTTTGAAGAATTTCCAGACGTTTGGCAAACAGACAACTTTTGCATGCTCATTCCGTTACATGTTCGAACTTCTCTAACAGCATTCTGTCTCTTTTAAAAAAAAATTAAATGATAAGGAGAATATTGTCCAACTGTAAAACAAATTTACAACTTTAGACAGACACATATTGATACTTATGTCACTGCTATTTTGAATTGACTGCTATTTATATATATATATATATATATATATATATATATATATATATATATATATATATATATATATATATATATACATATATATATATAGATATATATATATAGTCGAACATAAAACCTCCTCATTTGATGAAGTCGGTTAAAAAATAATTAACAAGGAACTAAATGGTGTTGTAAGCACAAATAAAAATTTGTTATCAAAAAATTATAGTAAAAGTAAGTGCAAAAATTAATTCTGAAGAAATGTTAAACATGATTTTCAAATTTATATTATAAAATAATTATATATATATATATACTTTAATACTTTGTATATATATTTTTTTATTAAATAATTATATATAATTTATTTATATTCATAGTCTCAATAATTATACTATTTATTACTATTTATTAACAGGCTTTATTTGCTTATTCGTCGAAAATTGTCAGTTTAAATAGTATTTTACTTCCGCCTTCTTGCGTAAGTAATCGTACACATTTCCACAATAATTCCCAACATATTTAACATTTTTATTGAAATTTCAGATTGTATTTTATTGGCTTTCCGATCGGCCGTAACGGTAGATGCTCGAATCTAAAATTGAGTTTGTTCGAAAAATGCATTCTCCAATATTGGGACATCGAAACTGATATTTTCCGAGCACTAGCATATCACAGTTTATGATACATACTGAAAAGTTGTTCGACAAAATCGAACGTGGTGTATTTGCATGCCTGTCTGTATGTTATACACCATTTTTTATTTCGTTACTACGGCAAATACATTTAGAGAATGTAACGTAAATATTGAGCAATTCTGTTGACGTTACATGCCGTAATTCTAGATATAAAAAATATGTCATTTGACTTGGACGGTCAATGAACCATAATTTACTTTGGACGATTTATTTTGCAAATTCAAGCTAATTATTTTTGAATCTCGACCTTCGTATTTGACTTCATTGCTGAATGACTCTGGGCGACATAAAATACTTTATATTTTGATCCTATTTTTTTCTTTAAAACAGTAATTTATTAACGAAAATTGCTTTAATGTTTTGATTTTTGTTTAATGTAATGTTTTTCGAAGTATTCTCCATTATAGTCAATACATTTTATATAGTCCTGAATCATTCTTCATAAAAATGTTTCCACTTTGACTGACTTATCTCAAAAACATGATTTTCGAATGTATCAACGGCTTCTTAAGGCGCCAGAGAACTTTGACCACTCAATTTATTGTTGATATGCGGGAAAAAATATCAAGTTGGTGCCAAATCAGAGCTGTATTGAGCATGATTAGATAATTCAACTTTCTGGCTAGATAAATAGATAGTTAAATAGACACATTGTCATGATGATAAATTACCCTTTGTTGCGGCTTTTTTTAAGTGTCTCACGCACCAATAACTTTTGTCGGATATGGCTCATCTTTGAGGACCCGTACATTGGATTGTAGTTTTGTTTGAGAGTTATACGCATTTATCCAAGATTCGTCACTTAAATCGTCGTGTAAATGTTATATAAATATTTAGATGATCTGCAATTGTATTTCATTAACCATTTATTTGCACTACTTGACCATATCTTATTGATGGTGGTCAGACTAATGCTCAAAGATGACTTACTAATTATCGCGATAAGTCACATGACGATCTTCGAATATTATTTCCCGCAGAGCATCAACGTTTTCTGACACAAAAATTTATTTTGGGTTAAAATTGACTTCAGTTGATTGTCAAAAGTCGAAGTACAATATGACAACACAAGTTATTCGCAAACGACCAAACTTTCTGAAGATGGTTACAGTTATAGAAGTCAAACTTCCAAGTGGAAATTTCAGATGGAGCTTAACAACACCTAATATTGCCAAGGTTCAAAATATAAATAGACAACCACGTAAACCTTTCTTCAGAAAAAGCTATGAGCCACAAAACATTGTTGTGGAAGGTTTTGATATCGGCTACAAATTTCCAATTATATAATTTTTGTTTCAGAGTGCTTGAGTTAAAACTACAAGCTTAAGATATTAGTGGCAGAAGCAGAAGTAAAGGGTATGAAAGAATTATGTGAAAATTTGATCTTGATTGTGAAGAGTTGACTGAAATTGCTGTATTTATAGATTAGTTATAAATGCCTTTAATTTTGGACAAACTTTAATTTTCAATCGATATTGATCAAAATAGACGATTTTCATATCAACTAATGAGACTATTATTGAGTATAGGTTTGGTTTGGCAAGTAGCTAAATTAAAATTGCCTGAAAAATAACCGACCTAAAATATGTCGCCTTTGGTATGCTTTTATCAAAAACTCAAGTCTCAAGATACACTACAACATTATAATAAATTCTATTTTAAAATATTTTAGACTTATAGACTTATTATCATCTTTATGTGTATCGTATTTCCACAGTAATCTAATAATTCGGTCTGTTGTTCCTTGCGGAAGCGAGATAACTGCCACAAATGCCTTTGGTTGTAATGGAATCGGATCTTATTACTCACTTCGTAGGTCATTTTATGATTTTACTGTTGAAGATAATGACATCTGCAATAATTGCGAAACATTGACTAGTTTTAGTCAAACAATATGGAGTCAAATATTTGAGTAATGATCAGGGAAATCTGAAACCTAAAGATAGATATTTTGTTTACTTTTTGTAGTGATCATTTCTTTTAATACAAAGTAATAGTGCATCTTATTAATACGATTTAAAATAAAAACTTACAACTGAAACTGACCTTAATTTGTTAATATTCTCCTAGTCAACCCTGTTAATATTATAACAAGGACAAACCATTTAAAAATTAAATAATATCTTTTTTAATGTTTAGGAAAAATATTATGTTGGATACAACTGAATTTACTAAATCGAAAACAAATATTTCAGAAATTACAAACGATGACAAAAAAAAAGTCAAACTCTATTCCACTGCCGATGTTGTAAACAACAAAATCCATTAGCGACATATAATTTATACCGAAGGGTATAGGCAATTAACAATGGGCTACACAATCAATCGAAATTGTTATATTAAAGTTTGATTTTAATTACCCTTTGATTGATAGTTTTAATTGTAGCGGTTTCTGGATACTTCAAACGAAATATCTAATTTTAATTAAAGCTGTAAATAAACGTATGGTTCGCAGATTTCATGTTAATTAATTTTTAGTAGCGATAGGCCGGTTGTTAATTTCCGATATTGGTATTAATCTGCAGACCCCCAAATATCACGAAAAGTTTGGTTTCTATTTTTAGCTGATTTAGCTAATTATATACGTAATTATTGATTATGAATTTCTTATGTTAATAGTAAAATATATCAATTAATGAACTCATATTATAACAATATTGAAAAGATTAGTATAACGATGAAAAATTCAATAAATTGCTAGCTTTGGTGTTTACGCTTTGGCGTGTCTTCTTAACAGTACTTGTATAGGCATTATATCGAAAAAAAAATTATTGCTGCAATTTCGATCTCAATCTACCTTGCGTCTCCTTTCATCTCCAAATTAGGGTTATGGTATGTAAAAGGTTTACCGAAATATTCTTCTACGGTTTTTCCGTTTCCAATTTCCATTTAAATTCATAATTTTATTTTTAATAGTTATAGATTTTGAAATAAAATAACTGTAAACACCTAGAATATATTTTATCGCTTTCCTGTTTTATTCAATTATATGTAATGCTCTAGCCTCTCACTACTACTTTCTATCCAATCAGGGGATATAGATACCGGCTTGGTATTTGGTTAAGGTAGAATTTTCACAGGTTCGAATCTCACAGATCATAGGTATGTACTTTATGTTTGTGGATGTTATTGCAAATGTCTCTAGGTAACAGCGTAAAATCCGTCAAGGAGCAATCATCCCAGTCATTCTAGTAACCATGCTGGGTAAGACCGGATATATTCTGTGATGCTTTCTAACTTGATCACTGGCAAATTAGTAGGTTTAATGCTTACCACTAACCACTGGTCTGGTTCAGAGTAGTCATTAAACAGTAGATCTAGTAGAATCTAGATAAACCCAGGTTAATAAAAGTTACTGAGTATTTACAGCAACGACTCTATTTGTAACCACATATTGAAACCCCACTAATAGGCTTTGGAGTGTGGAGAAAAAGTTTTCAGTACATCAAAAATATTTGAATTTGTACAGAGTAAATAGCAATTGTGATAAGTTTTAATTTTTTACTTTAGTGTGACAGAAAAAACAGCTGAAGGGCATGGAATGCTGTTTGATACTTATGGCAACCATGCTACATCGCTTTCAGCATGCAAAAATTGATTTTGACATTTAAGAAAAAGCTATTTCGACAAAAAAAGCAAATGGTGGTCTGGGGAGCTAAAACATTTTGGAGATGCGACTTTGAGATGTGTTGAGGACTGTGAACATAGGAATGCTATTTTGCGCAGTACGAATTGAAGCCAAGAAATATTCAAATGCGTTTCGTCGTATGTGAAATGCTGTTTCAATGGCAAAATAGAAAAGGTCAGCATCAACAGAAGTGCTGAATATTAACGGCTTCAGCTAGTACTATGTATTTGGTGGCATTAGATTTGTATGGTATGCTATGGCAGCCAGACCCTAATGAAACTATTAATGAAGATCGCTATCGAGTACAATTGTTATACGTAAACCAAGCACTGAGCAAGAAATGGTTGGAATACGAGCAAAGACACAACAAAGTTATTATTCAGTATGACATCCACATGTTGCAAAACCTGTGAAAATTTTAAAATGGGATATATTGGACTCCGTATATTATTTCCAGACTTTATTTCTCCTACTTACTACTTGTCTCGACATACGAGTAACCTCTCTGAGCAGCGCATTACTTCTTACGAAGATATAAAAAATTAATCAATGGTATCAAAGTATCCTTAAAAGATATATCGTTCTTTCGAAATGAAATCTGTAAATTTCCTAAAAGATTTAAAAAAGTAGCACACATTTTTCATAGTAACTCTTCAGATTCAGAGTAATTCTTCAAATCAGAGCAAAAATCATTAAAAATATTTAAAAGCCGGCTTGATGGCGCAGTGGTAAAGGCGATGGGACGATCCTCCTACTGTTGCGATATCCGCGTGTTCGAATCCTGCTGGGGCATGTCGTAAATTTATGTTTTTCATTGTTTAAAATTTGTGAATGTTCTAGGTAAAAGTGTAAAATCCGAGAAGGAAAATGATCCCAGTCACGCCAGTAACCAGGCTGGGTAAGACCGGATGTCTTCTGGGATGATTCCTAAACTTGCTCACTCGCCAGTCGGTAGGCTTAATGCTGAGGACCGTGGTTCGGAGCCCACATTAAACTTTAGACCCAGTCCAGATTAATCCATAGTTGGTAAAAGGAGACTTTAAAATATATATAAAAAAAATTTAAATTTGTATCTTAAGTTACACATAATTATACTGAAAATCGCGTTTAAGCTTTTATAAACCTTCATCCATTAATTCACTTTAGACACTCTAGATTGGATTTTTATATTTAATTTTAATATAATTATAATAATCCCCCAAAATCTACTTTCATGTTAAAACTATCTCATTATATTTTACATAATTAAGTAAAGAAATGTATTCGCCGGAATTTATAACAAGGTCATAAATTTCAGCGAAATTTTTATTTCAATTAAAATTACTTTTAATTGAATCCCACTTTGGACATGAATTTTTACATTAATTTATAAGCAAGAGCGTAATGCGTTATATATTTTAGCTTACTTCGTAATATTTTCTATTTTTATAATTATATTTTGTATTTTGTTTTGTTTTTTTTTTGTAAAGTTATGTATTTTTATATTTTATATCTATTGTGACTAAGGTATTAACTTTAAATTATAATTTTGATCAAACTTGAATGTCCAATATTCTGCTGGCTTTGTAATGCATGTATCTACCTATCTATTCAACCATAATATTTAATATCTTAATATCCTAAGCAGTGTAATAGTATCAAATGCTGAAGACAACTTCCTTTAACTTTGGAAATTTCGAAACCTTAATGGCTCCAGGAACAACAATAAAACTTTTTTTACAGATCTATTGATAAAACTTCTAACTGAAATTGAAGATAGATGATTTCAATTGGTATACAACATTTGGTAAAATAAAGTCATAGTAAATGATTTATAGATAATTATCGTTTATTTAATAAAATAATTGAATTAATCCCTCAAATTTACCGAGAAGCACTAAAAGGCACAGGCTCTCCCACCTCTCTGAAAGACTAATTATTCTATCAAATTTTTCTGTTTTCCAAAGAAATTGAACCAATGCTGATAATAAAAATACATGTTTATTTAACCAAAAAGGTTTCTATTATTTGTTAAAAGGCTTACTAATTTCCTCGAATTGCACGTATTATTTTCAATTAAAAAAAAATTAATTTTATATTCGTACAAGTAGAACAATAAATGTAATCAATTTTTTTATAAGTCGACTGAATTGAAAATAATAAATAGCACCGAAACAAATATTTGCCAGTTTATATTCAAACCAAAGATTTACATGCATTTCTGTCTCAAATATGTGTCATTGTAAATTTAATTATGGAACGCAAACACGTTTAAAAAGCAATACGTTCCCATCGTAATTGTCAACAGTGTACTCTATATTTGAGTTATAATTGTCGTTCGAAACGATATATGTTTTTATTATGACACAGAGCGAGAGAAATATTAGTTTATATAATACTTATATGATGTTTGAATTCAAATCAATAAATTAAGATTTGTTTTGAAAATGTTTCTACGATATAATATCTACTGGGCCACATCATTGTCCAGGCATAATACATGGTCCGATTTTTTACTTTTGCTCCAGAATGGACCAATTTTACTGTTAAAACATACCTACCGGAATATTTTTTAAAATTTAACCAAACCACAGTTTGTTCTGGTGCACTATTCATAATGTCAGTACATTAGGAGCATAGTTCCCTTAGTTTTCATCAGTTTCATTACTACTAATCTTGATAAAGGACGACATTAAATATACCTGTGGGTAAAGTTTCTCTCTTCTTATGCATCCAATCTTATGTTTCTAAATTATCAGGAAAAATAAGTATAGCATGTAACGTGGAAATATTGTATTAATGAAGCTTATTTATGGCGATATTGTTGATATTTACAATTAGTATGCAAGTGTAGAGTATACACGTTCTGAGCTAACATATAATTTAATTCTGCCAAGGCAGCGCGTAAATATAATATCAAATACTTCTTACTATATTTGGAAAATAACACTAAACTCACATATGCACTTTGTTAATATTAACGCATTATTGAAATAACAATATGCAGAAGGCAGGTGGACGGTTTAAAGATATTAAACAGACCTTTTAAAGTCTCGTTTATACCAATTAGGATTTATCTGGACTGAACCTACTGCTCAATATAGACTCCGAACTGCGGACCTTAAACCATCCAACTGGCGAGTGAACAAATTTAAAAATCATCCCAAAAGACATCCGAGCTTACTGACGTAACTGGGATGATTTTTCCTTATCAAATTTTGTACTCTTTCCTTTTGGACAACTGTAAATAATGACAAACATAAATTTACTATCATGCACCAACATAATTCAATCTCGCGACTATCGCACCAATAGGAGGACCGTCCCGCCTCCTTGACCACTGCGCCAAACAAGCTGGAAGATACCACGCATAAGGCTAAAAATTGTGCGAATTGGATCTCTCATTTTAAAAATGTTGTTTCTTTCTCTGATCAAATAGTAAATCAAATAGTCAAGTTAAAAATTGTATAAATTACATAGATAGTTATTAATTAAAAGATTTAAACATTTTATAGTTAGTAAAATGTTATCTACTGAAACTATTTCTGAAACATAAAATTTTTACATGTATATGTATACCATACATCATTTTCTTTTAGAAAATCAAGGAAATATGCTTTTTACTGAAATAAGTAACCATAGTCCTTCCGATAAAACAACCAATGAACGTCAACAAAATTTATGACGTCACAAAGTACTATTGAAATAACACAATGACATAAAAATAACTTTATAAAATATAATTTATCTTAAAATTATAGTACATTTAATGCATATATTATTGAAGGACTTAAACTACAGTGAATGAAACAGCCATAATAGATTGTAGGTTAGAGTTGTTTTATTATATTTACATTGAACTCCTTTCCACACCACCTATGGGGTAGATTTCTAAGAAGGTCTTATATGCAGTAGTATTCTCTGGAAATCTAATCTAACTGACTAACAATTGTGTATCCAAGTAAAGCATTTTAGTTTCATATTTAGAGCATATTTACCTTTTTACATTAGTTCTTCTTTTCCCTTCATTCCTGTTTTCTATAGAATATTTAATAACTATATTCTCACTAATGCATTTTCCATATCTTCGAAACAGTTAGTATTAATCTTTTCATAAATTCTAACCTAATTCTCGCCTATACTCTCGAAATTTACACACATATCTATGCACACTATTATTTTATAATCTACAATACAATTTTCTACAGTTAACCTAAATTAATTATATACTCATCTTAAATTATGTCCACTCTTATTACCTTTGTCCATCAACTTTTGTTGTGTACACTCCCTCTTAGTGTTTTACTAAGAGTTCCATTTTAAAATATCCGTAGATAAAATATCCCATAGATTGATATAACAAATCTTCATTAATTTTATTATAGGCTTTTAAATATAGTAGTATTTAAAAGCAATATATTTAAGTTCCATTAGACCTAATCATGGGTTATTTTACACCTTTTAAATTATGCTTCTTAAGAGTGTATGAGTGTATGTACCAATATTCACTGACGCATTTTGCTGCTAAGAAGCGGCCCCCAATATTTCATTCGTGATTAAAGACGCAATCAGTTCCTGACTCTGATTATTTAATCACTCTAGCGCTTTCAATCAGAGTTATCACATATATTAAACAGCAATTAGAGATTTATCAAAACAAGCGCCAAAATAACATTTGGCGATGTATAACCGACCTCTACTAACACAAGTCGAATTATATAGACTAATTCGGTTACCCATTCACACGCATCAGACAGAATTCTGTCTCTTTTTAACTAGACTAATGGTAATTAGTAAAGTATGAAGGAAAACTGCGCTCCGAGATTTAAATGAATTTACGTTTCTACAAGCCGAATTTGGCAATACATTCGACGTCATCTATGATCTACATTGTTTGTTTTATTGGACTATATATTTAATTTTAACACATCATATAATTTGAACTTATTTTTAAGAAGTCATAATTGAAAAATGCATAGGATTACAAAAAGTTTTCTTCGCAAAATACAGAATGTGCTATGCACCTTCCAGGCTACGATAGCAAAGAATTTAATTTATTTTACTCGAGCGCCTCCTATCCCTAACCCGGCTCAACTATTTTCTGACTACGGCCCGATGTTAAATTTGTGCCGCGTTCCTTTTCGGTTGTTCGCCCCGATAATCTTCTACCGCTGCCACCGTCTGGCTCAACAAGACAACTGACGCAAACTGTTTACTTGAGATCAGTAACAGATTTGCAGATATAATATATATTTTTTATAATCTTAAAATTAATCTTAACGCTTTTATTATTACATGATTTTAGTTGAGTATTAACAAGTAAGAAAGTAATACGTTTCCTGTATATTTACTCCAATTAATTTTTTATGATTACAGGATGTTCCAAAAAAACTGCATGAAATATTTTAAGTGATATTTTTATTAAATTAAATAAATTTAGCAAAACAACAATGAAAAACAATAACATGGACCTTTAGCAATAATATGCTTAGCGAATTTAGATATTCTCCTACGGCGATATACATGTTTAAACGTGATTTGAAACTTTCGGCAATCGGTCGCAGGTCTTCTGGCGACAATCAGTCACATGTTGTAATCTAGGAGATCCGGCGAGTATTGAGGCCATTCTGCCGACAAGATGAAATCCAGGCTCGGCAGCAGTCTTGCGCGCAAATCGCATCGTCGATGTTGTGCTAAGCCCACGGGAGTACGACAGCCTCGCGACAGTCGCGACATCTTGATTAATTTTGACTCCTTCATTCATAAAAAGTCTATAAGACACATTATAAGACATAATAATATAATTGAGATATATAAGACTTCAAAGTGGTAAATTGTAATGGATCTGTTGATGGGGCCGATTGTGGCAATTGAACTTTTAATCATTATCGGCATATTCACCGCTTTATTTTAATACATTATATTAACAGGAGCAATGCGTCGGCGGAATCGCTCAGTTTCATTGTGTGGCTGTTGTTTTGTTTATGCATCATTTTTTTTTATTCTGGCCTAAAAACCAGGCGGTGGAAAGCATGATGCATACCTGGTCGCGGAGACTTGCCCTGGAGTGACAAGTTGAACCGGGTTATGTGGGACTGCCTCTGGGCTTACCAATACACTAAACGGAAACCGCCTCACAGTTGACCCCTGTGGATCGCTACTGATAATGCATTAAATTTGGGGATATGGCACCCACTGGTGGGGTAGCCGTTATTGGGCACGAGGGCACGGCGATTCTATTGATTCGCGAACCTGAGTTAATACACAACTGGATACCCTTATATGGGGGCAAAAGTTATGAGTGTAGCGACGGATGATGCCGTTTCAGTCTGGAAAAGGGGGGGAGCTTAGCGGTGACGCGGTGCTAAGCTCACATCATGTCAACCAGCTCGCGAACAAGCGCGTTTTCAGAAGAACTTGAGCTGAGTTGTTGTTTGTGAAATGATTGAGATATGAAGTGTTGAGGAATGATTGAGTATGAGTGTCAGTTTCCCTATGAATTTGATTATTTCTGACAAACCATGGAGCGTTTAATATTCTCCTGAGGAGCTTATTTTGGAAAACTTGAAGCCGTTTGACCTGGTTGGGTGTAACAAACTTGAAATAGACATTAGATTCGTAGAGGAGTACGGACCGAATTAACATCTTGTAAAATAAGCATTTGATGGAGATGGGAAGTCTGCTAGAAGGGCAGATCAGAGAAGATAGCAGGTTTGCTAGCCCCGAACCTTTTTCGATTGCTTTCTGGATTTGGGAATGCCAACCGAACCGCCGGTCGAAGTGAATACCTAGGTACGTGACGTTATCCGGCCATGGAATTATTGCGGTGTCGATCTTAAGTTGCGAGACGCGCAGTGCGTAACGCTTCTTATGAAAAATGATGGCCTGGGTTTTCAGGGGGTTGATTTGCAACCTCCAGAATGTCAACCACTTGACCGCATGATGGAGCTGCTTCTGTAAACGTTCATGTATTGTAACTTCGAAACTGGCGGCCGCGAAGAAAGCAGTGTCGTTAGCGTACAACGCGACGTCATTGTGCTCTTTTCTCGGCAGATCTGAAATAAGGAGGTTAAATAAGGCTGGGGCCAGCGGGGAACCTTGAGATACGCCAGCATCGGTTAGGCGGTTAGGTCTTCTGGGAGGCCTAACCGCACGCACTTTACGATCAATCCGTCGTGCCAGACCTTGTCGAAGGCTTTGTTTAGGTCCAGAAAAAAATAATACAACTGAACCATTAATAATAATATTATCTTCTTTTAATGTTTGTTTTAGGTTTGTTTTAATTATTAGAGAGAAGAACTGATATTATAGTGGATTACGTGTTTTGGGTAGTGGAGATATCTCTGTGATTATATCTTATTCTTTATTTTTTTATTTTCCCAGTAAAACTAAAAGAATTTTTTTTAAATTTTCGGCTAAATCTTTACTATATATTTTTAAATTTCCCGCTAAAACTTTTAAAATTCCCGCTAAACATTTTTAAATTTCCCGCAGTAACTAACTGTCATACGGCGCATGCGTAAGCGCCCTCACACGTGAATTCCGAGCGTAACTTAGAACCAATTTTAACATAGGAGATGCGCTTCTATGTTTCTTTATTCTATGACAACAATGTCAATCCTTTGTGGCAGTGAAATTTTTATGGCAGTGACAGTGATACTTTGTATGTGAAAAAAGATTTGCTTCTAATACTTGCCTCGAAATTATATCATATTTTCTCACCACATAGACCTCTCCTGGACTTCCACAAAACATTTTAAAGCCAAAATTAACCAAAGGGTAATTAATTTATATATAGGACATTAAATTGTACACATAATACTGTTATATATTATGACTTTTAGAATAAAACATAACCAACTAAAAGTATTTCTAATATTATTCCTTTTCTAAAATAATAGTATTCATTAACGTCGATTGGAAAAAAATTAATACCAATAGCGCTAACACTTAACAGGAAATGTGTAGTTTCTCAAGTTTGGATAACAAATCTGCAAGTCAAAACATCATTATATCCTAGAGCTCGGCAATTAGGCGAACTATTACACCAAGTTTTGACTCAGATATACCCTAACGTGATTGAATTTATTAGCCCGGTATAATTGGGAGCGCTGTATAACAAAGTTAAGAGGCCCCTCACTCTAGTTAAATGTGCATTAATACCGTTTAAAATGGTAAGCAAAACGGAACTTTAAGCCGACGCCCGAACGTTGCGGTCACGGGATGATACAGCACGACTGGGCCCGTTTCGCATCAGTCGTGTTGTTAATCTGGAGTGCGGTAAGGTACAATGCGGCTCATATTAACCGTTACTTAAAAATTTCGGATAATATTAACGTTGGGACAATGACAGTCATTTTTAGGTTTAAATTAAACATATCGATAGGGTCCATGGTTAATTTAGAAAATAACAAATTGTTCTGCAGATTCGTACTTATGGTGTTGGAATTAATCGGCAACACTTTAAAAAATGTGTTTATTTAAAACGAAATTGAAAGAAATTATTATTAAATATCTTGTCCGTCGCTAACTACTACTATCACTAACAAACAAATTCAGCATCAGAAAAGGTATTTGTAAAACGTAACCCATAAATCTACCTTTTCCCCAATCTTCGTAAGAACTGTTTCTCCCTTCCCTTACAGTTCATATACTTCTGACTAGAACTGGATATGTTAAAGTATATTATTTCTTCTATGTCATCTCATAGTCATATATCCTATGAGGTGCCTTTTGACGGCTTTTCGGTAATGAACGGCTTAGAAATAAGATTGAAAAGGATCAAAGCGCCATTTCGTCTAGAGATGTATGATTTGAAGAGAAACCTGGATGATGAATCACAAGACAGACAGACACACGATGAGAAGAGCACCATTGAGTACAGTTCAGAGAAATATTTCGATGAAGATGTTTCAGAACTTCAAGAAGAGGAACTAGGTGCCGGACTAAGAGATCCTTCAACTTTGAAAGGACCTCAGTCTGTAAATGATTTTATTCTAACAGAAGAAAGTTAAGTCAACACAAACGAATTTCCTGAGCTTTCCGAACGTATTCCCAATAATATAGAGATTATTTAACTTCGTCAGGTCACTTATGATGGTCTCATTAGCTTTGTGTAAGTGCGAAATGATTTGTCAAATCCAGTTAAGGTTCGAGCTGATGTTCATTAAGAGTTTTAAAAACGAGTTTTCGAACGATTATCTCGCTAATTCTTCTGTGTGGTTCCGAGACTTGGACTCTGCTACAGTCTGACACTGTGTACTCTGTGTAAACATGAGGTCTTTCAGATGCGATGCTTAAACCTAATTCTCCGTTGTTCTCTCCGAGGTCATATTAAAAACAAGATCATTTTTTTAAGATGCGACATTCAGTGCACAGTTGACGAACAAATTCAGAGACGCGTATTGCAATGAAAGGCTGTGATTACAATGTTTGCTGTCGAATGAACGGTGAACGGACCCTTACAGATTTTTGTAACGAAACCGACCTTTTGGGCAAAAGACAGTCATTAGTTCAGACAGCTCACAAAAGTCAGTCAATAGTTCAGAAAAAAACATGGATCAAAATAATCGAAAAGGATCTGAAAATAAGAGACTTTTTTTTCCGAGGCCAGAACAACTGCCAACTATGGCAGAATTTAGTTAAGAATATTTGAAGTCCTGCGGCTCCAGCAGAAGCGTATTGGTTGAGAAGTAGACACTCTCAACAGAATTGATAATGATGATGTTACGAGCTCATAAATTCTAATCGGTATCGACCCCTAGTTATGGTTTCTCTTAATTCGCTTTAGTAATGATGTTTCTAGTGCAATGGGTTTTCAATTCTTGAAGCACTTAGTAATGTATTGAAACTACCCCTTTATTTTTCGTAATATACTGAAAACTGAAATATCTTCTATAGCTCGATTTCCCGTATTCTTTCTTGTTATAGGAATCGAAAATTATTTTAAATTATGCTGATCGCTTTCAACAACAACGAAAAATCATCACATTCTATTGTCTTGACCATGAAAAAAGCATAATAAATGAATGCATATAACACCTAATATTAAAACAATCTCAAAATGATTTATGTACTTGATTGTAATTATCCTGCATATACATTTATAAAATATATGGCCTGCCGATTTAGCGGAGTCTGTCGAACATGTTGTTTCTTATGAGCCATTGACAACAAATTACCATAGCAAGTTAAAAAATATAAAACTATTATGAAAATAAATATTTTACCCAGTTTTTAGATCATGATCAAGTCAGATTTATTGGCGAAGCAAATATTAACATGAATAACTGTTCCAATACACAGGAAGCTCATCAGATGTCAATACATATTCAACTATAGACCGTACAACAAAACAGCCGACTCGTGACATCAACACTTACAGCGTTTACCAGTTTGTAACCCCAAATTATTATCACTAATATTTTGAAGAATATTACAGACATTTAGCAACATAGGCTCCATAGGCTGATGCAGTTACATGTTTCGACGCATCTGACAGCATTTCTATCTCTTTTTAATTTGGATAAAATGAAAAAGAAAATTGAGCTCCATGTTTAAAATGAATTATAAATATTTACAAACTGGAATTTGCAATATATGACTATTACATCATCTATGATCTATGTTATGTATTGTTATTTTTTTTTTGTTATTTATAAGTGCTATATTTTATAGTCATTCTTTTATCATCTCAGCTACAAAGCGATCATAACCTATTTCTGTTGATGTAAATTACAAATTTGTTACATATTATTGAAATTTAATAACGTAATATTAAGGATATGATGATCTTTCGCAAAAATGATGTTAGTTAGCCACAAATATATACCAATAAATGCAAGTAAAGCGCTCTAAAAGTCATGATAAACCAGTTCATTGCTCATATACAGATGAGCTTATTGTTTCATCGTGAGAATTTCCAGCAGATATTTGAACGGTGTTATATTTCCTACGAAATGGCTCGCAGGGATTTTTTTAAATAAAATAGTGCTTCCGTTGCCCCGTTTCCTTAAATTTGCAGTCCACTCGCCAGTATCGTAACAGCGGCCCGATATGATATATATACGACTTACTTACGTATTGGGCTCACTCCATACAATGGGTTTGTTCATAATAGCTAACAAACTCTAAAAATAAATAGAAAAGATAAGACTAAACAACCTACCTTTGTTCCTTGGAATTACAAACCGTACTGGCAGGGTACTAAAACACATAGCATCAAGCTCACTAGCAAACTATATAGGAAGTCACTACATATCAAGCCGTCCCTAATAGCAAACCTAAAAGGGTTTCGTTAAACCAAGAGTATTTGTACATCAACGGTGTGTGAGATAAGGCAGATTAAGCGCCAGAGACTCAGATCTATATATACAACATTCAATTCGCTACAACCTAGCCATCCCATAAAAAGAGCTAACAAACGAAAGGAAACATCAAGAAAATTTTGAAATCTATAAACAGCAAAATAATCTTACACATTATTACTAAACCAACTTCCAACATCATCCTTCCAATTTTTTTCCAACGCCTTCCTAGTACGGACGCCTTCATAGTTCGGATGTAAGCTGGAGTTCCAGAGCTAAAAACTAGAGATATCAACCCACAACAAATCCATAAAATACACCAAAAATTGTTACACGGCTGAATATTTTTTGTGCGTTTTACGTTTTGGTCTAGAGGAGTATATATTAATAACTTACATATATTTTGATCAGCGATATCTGTTAGTGAAAATTCGAATTATCTATATATTGGTCGGCTTAGCGAAAATTGCCTCCCTTTTTGAAGAAAACGGGGACCTAATAATGTTGTGTAATATGCATTACAAATAAATATATTGCAATAAAACGAAAAACGCCCAAATCAAGCAAACTGGAACAGCCGTCAGATCAGTCTTCCAAACATAGATTAACAAAATTTGAGAATGACAAGAATCGTCTGTTTTCTTTGCTTACAAGATATTTAGATGATGAAGATTTAGAAAATGTTCTAAATCACAATATAGATTTAATTTGATGTTTAGTGGAGAAGAATTAAAAAAATTAAATTTGTTCTTGCTTAAGGACTGTTATTAATAATATGGTTCTGGAGACATACTGTGTCATGTTACTAAAGGTAATTCTAAAGTTTGTAAGATTTTTCTGTAAAAACTAGTGAGAGTGATTAAGGTTTCATTAGTAAATGCGTTTGTTGACAAAGCACTAACAGAATATTGCATATAGTAAATACTTTAATTTGTGCATCAAAAGCTAAAATGAATATTGCATAGAATATTAACAGTTATAATAATAGTTAATTTAACTAACAGTTAATTTAATATACATGCGGGAGTCAGATATCAATTTCAAAATTATTTTATTTATATATTCTCTGTTTTAATATACAAACATGTATTACTTCGTATATTATTCCGTACTTATGTTTATGACATGAAAGCAAAGAAAGATCTTTTACACTTGTATTTGATGTTCTGAAGACGTTATAGTTCTGAAAATAGTTTTACTTATAATACATTGTTATAATATTCAGTGGCGTAGTAATTCACACTTATTAGTACTTTGTTGATTATTGAAAGTTAATGGAAATAAGACTTAATTAATTAAAATATTACTGAGTGTTCTGTCTTGAGATAGTTTGCATATATTTTAATATTTTCTAGTATACAGACATTTATTATTTTAACCAATGTTATGTATCAAATACATTTCTGATCTTATATTGAATATACTATGAATACGTGTTTTAGTTACATATCATGATTAATTTAATACATTGTGGTCGAATTTCGACCAGAGGGTGATCACTACTTAGTATAAGCAACTCTTTAAAAACCTAATCTGACTGATCCATTAGATGGCTTTGACATTGCATAAATTAAACCTTGAATTTTATTTTTATAATTTTAATTTTATGTATGCATAGAAATTAGCAATGGAGAATCTTTAATTTTAAAAAACAAGATCCATCAAATTTGACTCGTAGTCATTGTTGAACTAATACCTCAATAATTTTATTAACATCAATATATAGCTGAGGCAGACATTTTTAGCTTTGTTTTGTGGTTTCATTATATCGAATCATTACAACATCCATGATTTTACAAAAATATTCTTATGCTTCAAAATTTGATAAAGAACCTAATAATTACCTTTACTTAGAAACATATTTTAACTCTGCCACTACAATATTAATCAACCCCGTTACAACTCCTGTCTTAATCTCTTTGGCAATGGTCCTACGGTTCGTACCAACGTTTCCATCTGTGCTCCCGTGATAATCTTCACGATGTCGCCGTCTGGCTGAACAGAACGACTGATGCAAACGGTATTCGACGCTCCTGCACCGCCAAAACTGCGCTCCCTCAAAACCCCTCCTCAACCACCCTTACAGACGGCAGTTGAGACGGCATTAATGCGTACTTAGACGAACTCAGCGTCCTAACTTCGTGAATAAGGTGTTTGGATTTACGCCGACGAAATAAATTAAATCGGGCCACAGCGTATCCGCAGTAACACTCAGCCTATTGATGGGGCTAATTGTTAGGAACTGCGAGAAGTTGTCGTCGATTGACTTGCAAATTGGCATTGATATGTATCGCGATACAAAGAAACTTACTGCCTCGTAACTATTATATGTTATCTTTTCTTAAAGGTTTGAATTAAAATCTTTTATTTCCAATATTTATGTTAAGACATATGTAGGGTTTAAAAACAAAAATAATTTTAATTTCCGAAAATAAGTAGCGACTTATCGAAGAGAAAGTGCAAGCTATATTGACAGTTGAACTGTTAAGGAGAGAAAGCAGTATTGCAAATCAAATATAATTTATGTTCACTCTTCTTTCCGTAAATTAATGCAAAAAACTTGTTTGTTAATTAAAAGATTAATATAAAAATATATACAAATAAAGAAGTTATATCGATACGTAAAGGTGAAAGATCTATGAATTAGATGGAAACGACTTACCAAATCTTCTGATTTTAGACTTCCATTCTGTATACATTTTCTTTCTGCTTAATTCTGATTAACTCTTGACTGTCTCGACTGTTTCTTAATGCATATTTTTTGACTAATTTTGTATTAGCTACATTCTGCCAATATGATTCCCTTTCTCGATACACCGTGTTTAGCTCCTTTCTCGGGTTCTTTGTGATGGCGGAGAGGGTTGGTTCAAAAAACCCCTTACTACATCCCGACTCGTTCAGAATGTTGAGGCGGCAAAGGCTCTTCCAGCTAGGAACTTATCACGCCTATGAAACATGTGCGTTACGGAGTCTTAAGGAATGTTTGAAAATTCTACCACCTCGGTCCTTCTAGAAGTTTATGATTATAAACACCATAAGGGGTCCTCTACTAGGTATTATTTCTAATACGCTTTGTCTAGTCCCGGTACCTGAGCCCGCATTATCCGGACCACTAGACGACGAGCCTATGGGCATCCTTATTACTAGCGATATGTTATCTCTTTGCTCGAGGCCTTTCAGGTCTTAGCCTAACTTCACCAGACATTTGATACAACGTGAGGTTTTATATTGCCTCAAGTCACAAATATTTTCCCATGTCACAAATATTAGAAAAAACAGTTAAATAATAAATCAGACACCCAAACTATTCAAAAGAAAACTTATAATTTTAACAAACTAAAAATTAAACAATTTTTTAAATATAGTTAAACGTAATTACGTCGCATCACTGCCAACTCCATCCTATTCTGATATAAACCAAACCTCTATGTCTATACAAGTTATTCATCAGATCATTCATTCTACACCAAACACACCGTTATTTCTTCAAAATCCAAAGCTATTTAGCGGTAACACTTCTCTCCTAAATAAACAACCAAGGCAATGTAAGTGACTATTTTCCGGTACGAATAGCCTATAACTGTAGTTAAATAATGGTTGAGTACATACAGGCAGTACGGAATCATTTGACAAGTTTTGGTGACTCCAAATTCCAATACTTTGCGGCTGAATGACTTAGAAACTTCAATCCATCTTTAGTAACCGTACAATCTAAACTGAAAACTTCTGCCCAAATTCCCATTGAATATGTTAGTTCACAGTAACTCCAGTCCGCCTTTACATCCTGAAATTCAATGCTTATGGAAGGAATTAACTAAGTAGAATATAGGGGCTAAGGGCTAAGGGGTTATGACCATTGATTCAACTGTGATAATATTACTCAAACTCTACCTAACCATGTCAAGAAATATTTCGAGTAACTGTAAAACGTCAAATTCAATATCAACCGGTTTTTTCTTCTTTATAAAATATTCATTTTTTTGATGAGTAAGTTGATTCCGGTAAACTGAATGAATCTTGTCAACAGTGTAAATTAGAAAATTTGTAGGATTTTATAGCGAAATCATTCACTTGACTTTAAAATTATTTTATTTTACGAAAGTCACAAAAAATTTAAATAATTAATATTCTTTTTGTTGGAAATTATGTTACTATAAACACTATAAACATCAGCAGCAATCTCATACACATTGTTCAAGTCATTTCCCATCACTCTCAGCTGCAAAATTTAATAGGAAAAATTTATTCTTCACTCTGTGATTCCCTAAAATATATTTAATCACAGCTTTTAAGGATATTCATACGCATAGTTCTTTCTCCCAAAATTTTCATTAGTATAAGTATATTTTCATATTAATAGACTTATAAGCATATCTTATTTTAAGTGTGATATACATTCCCAAAAAAAGAGACAAATGAAAATAGTTGTAGCTTCATATTTATATATTTGCTAATTTAATGATATATTTTACTAGTTTTAGTGGTTAGAAAATATTTCATAATCATGTTAGAAAGAGAGCAAGTATAATAATTATATATTAAATATATTATATTATACATATATATATATATATATAAATATTTATATATATATAAATATATATAAATATATTATATATTAAACATTTTAGAATACTCAATCAGTATATTGTACGCCAAATTAAAAATGTTTTATACTGCAAAGATATTGAAGTACAGGATAAAAATGTTTCCCTCATGCTGTATCATCCTATAAATAACAGGTCAATTAAAAAGTCCCCGGCCTGACACATAGATGGCGCTACTAGAATTAAATCCATATGTTTTTTAGTTAGCCCTAACCACTAAAAGATGCGCGTATAAATTTGACACCTGTCGGATCATTAGTTTGTGAATTATAGCATCTTGGGTGAAGCAACTTTTGTTAGTCTGAAAAAGAATTGATAATACGGAATTTCGCGTATTGATAAAATATTGCTTTTTGAAGGGAAAAAATACAGTTGAAAAAAACTTGGTTTGATGCCGAGTTTCCGGACACTGCTCTAGGAAAACCAACCATCAAGGATCGGTATGCTAAGTTCGGACTTGGTGAAATGAGCACCGAAGACGGCGAACGCAGTGAACGCCGAAAAGAGTTTGTTACCAACGAAAACATTAAAAATATCCACAAAGTGATTTTGAATAACCGTAAATTGAAATTGAATGAAATAGCAGACGCTCTAAAGATATCAACTGAATGTGCACATCATATAATTCATGAATATTTGATAAAAGAAAGCTCTGTGCAAAGTGGGTGCCGCGCGAGCTCACTTTTGACCAAAAACAACGACGAGTTGATGTTTCGGAGCAGTGTTTGAAGTTGTTCAAGCGTAATAAAACCGAATTTTTGCGTCCATATGTGAGAATGGATGAAACATGGCTCGATCATTTCACTTCGAAGTCCGATCGACAGTTATCCGAGTGGAGTGCACACGATGAACCCGCTCCAAAGCGTGAGGAAACGCAACAGTCGGGTGGCAAGGTTATGGGGTCTGTATTTTGGGATACACATGGAATAATTTTCATTAACTGCCTTGAAAAAGGAAGGATCATCAACAGCGGCTATTACATAGCGTTACTGGACCGTTTGAAAGACGAAATCGCCGATAAATGGCCGCATTTGAAGAAAGAGAAAGTGCTGCTTCACCAAGACAATGCATTGTGTCACAAGTCAGTGAAAACGATGGCAAAAATCCATGAATTTTGGTTCTAATTGCTTCTTCATCAAACCTTCTCTCAAGATCTGGTCCCCAGAGACCATTTCCTGTTCACTAATTTCAAAAAAAATATTCGTTGGGAAGAAATTTTCGTCGAATGAAGAGGTGATCGGCGAAACTGAGTCCTATTTTGAAGCAAAGGACAATTCATACTACAAAAATGGTATCGAAAATTTGGAAGTTCGCTATAATCAGTCGCTATAATTAGTATCATCCTTGAAGGGAATTATGTTGAATAAAAAAAACTAATTTTGCCAATAAAATGTTTTTTATTATGGTAGGCCGGGGACTTTTCAATCGACCTGTTATAAACAGAAACAGATTACATACAGCTGGTTTATTACGTACGTGCGTGACATTAACATATTTTAACACTTAAATGTGTTTCATTACAAAAGTAGGATAAAAATATAAGAAATGATAGATTACTTGAAATTGAATTTGATGTTTCCAACGAATATATAGACTAAAATCATTATATTTGACTGACCATTCACTGCTAAATTATACAGAAATTTGAGAAATTTTAACCCGTTGAATTCTAAGGCATTTTGCAGCTACGGTGTACAATTATCGGTGTACACAAATAAATATAATATTAACTTTAACTCCTTCGCAGCACTGTTAACGCACCATGGCATATTAGTAGTAAATACTTCAATAAATATCTAAAAGTATTAACAACAAACGTGATCACAAGAACGTACTACAACTTCTCGAAAACAGAAACTTACGAAGGAACTAATATAGTTACGTGTAAAAGTTGTGGCTTGTTTTAAAACCCTTTGAAGTTTACTGTGAGTGTACATCCTTCAAATGTTAATTAAACTTAGGCCTGAAATCTAAATCCTGGACTTTAATTGTTATTAATAAAGAAAAAATTACTAGATATTTCTAGATTGAAATATATGTGATATGCACTTTCAAATGCAAAAAAAGTCTCCTTTCCGTTGTATGCATATAGCAATATTTTCTAGTAATTTCACGTCTCCTTTAAAACTATATTTTAAACATCTATTATATTACCTTCTATTTTAGATTGGTCGCCAAGAAAATTCGCAAAGTTCTTTCAGTTATCTCCTCTGGAATAGAAACGAATTAAGGACCATTTAATTTTAATGAAGAGAATTAGATAATACTCTGTATTAATATTAATTTAAGCAGCTACAGAGAAATTAAATTCAAAGGAACTATAATAGTAGCAACAAATATAATTATTATCATGAAAAGATGGTTTAGCCGAAGCAAATTCATTTTAAATTTCTTTCTCATTATAGCACTGAACAAACCTTATTTAACTTATTAATATTTTAGAAAAATTTTCTGAATATTTTATCAAAACCATCAACTGAAAATGGACTTCAAATATCTTTAGTTCTATTCAAGAACTTAATAATACGATATTGATTGCAGGAAACAGGAAAACTTCATTATTTGTTAATCAAAATAACGATCCCTGTATTATCGATGATTGCATTAAAGTTCAGAAAGTTATAACTTCGGTTCATTATAGAGGTTTGCGTGCTCCGTAAACACAATACAGTAACACACTCAAATATTTAAAAAGTTTGATAAAGCCGATTGCCTATAACGAAGGCGCATTTTGAATTTAGGACGGTATTGAGATATTGAATATGTTTAGCAGACGTGTCGTTTTTTTTTAATTCAATCTTATTACGAATATTCTCAGAAAAATATTTTATATGGAAGAACACCAAAGCGGCTTAAACATATTCCGAAATTTTCATTTCCTTATTTATGGAATGATTTCTGTTCCTGCGTCAAAGCTCGTTAACATTTATTTATTTACGTCACTAAATGCAAATTACGTATAACATATATAAGTACATATAACAAAATATTGTAAATTAAGTTTAAGTGGCGAGTTTAATCCCTATTCAACATTTACATGGCTGATTTCCCACTTCCTAAAGACCCACACAGAGCATTTTATGCGAATGGCGCCATTCGCAACAGACTGCAAGTCCCACCCAACCTGGCAATTGCGTGGTACAAATTCTCTCGACTGCAGATGAACCCGAGCAAAACTCAGGCTATTCTGTTCCACTGCAAGGAGTTGCTACGCATACCAGCTCCAAATCGAGAGAGACCCTATCCCCTGGCTCCAGAAAATATCATACCTCGGCCTTCAATTCTACCATAGGTTGCAATGGTCAGCTCAAATCCAGCAAGCTATTTGCGAAAGCAGTGGCATTTACAGCTAGCTATTTCCACTCCTTTGCAGAAAAAGCAAACTCCCAATCCCCCAGTAAGCGGCTCTGTATAAAATGCTAGTCCGTCCATTCTGCCTCAACGGAACACAGGTATGGTACAGGTACGTCTCTAAGAGACAACTTGCATTACTCCAAGTGTTCCGATCCAAAAAAGTCCGCGCGTTACTCATTGCCCCATGGTTTATGAGGAACGCGAATACCCACCTAGAACACGCTGAGTTTAAGGCTCTGCCTTGATGCCGTAGAACACGAAAACAATCTGAACAAATCCCTACCCATCCATAAACACCGGTAGATAACAAACCAAATACGACAATACCAGTTCTAACTCAGGGTCTCTGTGATACCCAAAACCTTCTTATCATGAACCAGAAGCGACATCAGCAAAAGACCCTTTGGTTCTAGATAGTCATTCTGGAAAAAGAAAAAAAAAGCTCTAGCTATAGGTGGATTCGCTGTTTCTGTGAGTCCTATATCAAATTTCTCCAAATTGTTTAAATCTAGCAGCTGTTTAATGGAGCAGTACAAGAAATGCAAGTTTATAAGAACAGTAGTATATTGTAATTACTTATAATTTTCTATTGTTTAATTTTTTGTATTGTTTTTAATTACTACAGTGATATAAAATATTATACATATAATAGAATATCTTATATATTTTATATAATTAATTTATCTTCTTTATAGAAAGCTTTAAAAAAGGTTCCAACATAATAATAATCATTTGCCCTCGTTGTCCACAAGAGGAAAAAATTTTCACCCATTTACATTTTTAATTTCAAACATGTTATTCAAATTTAATATATATTCATTACTATATATTATTTATTCAAGGTTACGTATAAAAAAGGCTCACGCCATATTTCTAGTAAGTCATTTAAATTCATAGAATAGACAGACAGAATGCGATCTCCCCCGTATAAAGTTGAATCAAGCATTGTTCGTTTAAACCAACAGATGGCGGCCAGCCGGGTTTTTTACTACAGGGTGATATTAAAAAATAGAATGTTCCATCATCCATCCCACAATTCCCATATAGTTTTCATCACCAATCACAGTGTCACAAAAAACGATTCCTTGCGGCCTGGAAAGCAACGAAATCTTGATGTTGAAACGGCTCTACTTTACATTCTTTTGGATTTCTATATCGCATGAAAACGTTTAGAAGCAATCATTAACTGCTAAACTATCTGAAATTTTGTTTAAGAGTTTAAGCTATCTTTTGTGTAATAAGGCTTGAAGTTGATTATCTTCAAACCTTTTGCCCAGCTAGGCCAATGACATAAAATTCATCACATTTAAATGGTTGACACAAAAACTGATAGTTGGAGGACGGAGCAACATCATATAAGTTTCTAAAAGCGTTTTGTCAGTAGATATATTCCATAACAAACACATTAAAAAACTAAATTAAGAAACATTATATAAAACTATGAAAGAATCAAATAAATATACTTTACCATTTATATATATATATATATATATATATATATATATATATATATATATATATATAAAACAACATGATAATATAATAAAATAATAAACAAATAAATTAATGTAATAACTCATTAGGGTATAGATATAAGAATAGCTGATATTCTGATCATAAGTCAAACGCTTATTGTTGTATCGTAATACATTATTACGGCCCTGTTATGTATATGTTTTCTACATATAATAGAATATTATAATTATATTGCGATGGATCACAGCAAGAACATATTGTAAAATTACAAAGAAACAAGCAAATATAGACGGCAACCTGGAGAATATTAATTAATTAATAAAGTAAATATGTTTCAGTTCTAATTATAAACTAAAAAAATAATTATATATTTTCATACTCTATATATGAAATAGATTCAGGAGTAGTTTTATTATTATTTTTGTACTAGTATTATATATATATAAATAATATTTTTAGAAGTTATATGTGTATTTATTTGTGCTCTAAGTCATCCACCGGATAACAACAAGCATTTCTAGGTAGACTTCCATTGAGTTTCTGAAATGTGACTAAACATTCTCATCTTGTAAAAACACCAAAACACCTTATGGCTGTTTACTTCTCTTTTTAGGGTTTTTACCCAATGCCTAACCCAAATGAATCAATTTCAATTTATATAAGTACTTACAAAAGACAGAAATTAAATATGAATATATGTAATATTTTTGTATAATATATATTGGTTAAAAATGTTTTACAAATGTTCATGATCTACCACCAGTATTTTTCATATTATAACCAGTTTACGTATTTTTTGATATTAATTAATGATATTATTTATGTAATCCAAAAGTTTAATGAAATATCGAAGATTTTTAATTGACCTGGAAAACCCTTCAAGAGCCAACTCCCACAGGATTTATATTTAATAATAAATAACTCCTTTCGGACATAACATAAACAATCTGATCCGAACTAAATATTGATTTTTCATGGATTCGCGTTCCTTCGCCCGAAACGCAAAACGAAAGAAATGCTTCATAAACAGATCGATCACTTAATCAATTCATAATTCACCTCATAAAATTCCCCCCGAAGTAACGTTCAATTATAATTTTAATTTCGTTTCGGTTTACGATATTAATATACACTCGCCCACCAAAAACCTGTCTCGCTCGGCAAAAGTGGTGTTAAGTTTCAACGGTCTTCTTGTTGGTTTTGTCCTTTATAAACAAACCTTTTCAATTATTAAATTGGACGACCTTTTACACGACTTTACCGAAATTTATTCGGCACCGTTGTTTAGAATTTATCCGAAAGTTACCTTTCAGATGTAAATATTTCCACGGCATACGGTTTTCAACTTTGCGCTGTGGTTTCCTAAAAATAACTGAGTTGTTTGAAAAAGTAAAATGTTTCCGTATTGATAGAGGTGTGCTATTAGTTAATTAATATTTATAAACTCCCTACAATTAGATATAATTATTTCCATGACTAAATATATATATATATTTAGTACTAAGATACCTAATTCTAAACTGACTGTACCCTGTAAAAAATATATTAAAACTGTTTCGATATTTTCCCTCGAAACAACTTTTTGGAATAGTTACAATCTAATGTTCAGTCAAGGCTAACTGGGCTGACTAGTCGATATCGCACAAATTATTGGTTCTTTTATTTATAGTGTACTGTTCAACTTCCCACTCCCCTTCTTTCCTCCACTTCGATGTTAAGTATATTTATTAATAAATTTACCAATATCACTAACAATTCACTTAGCTAACACTCTTACTTAAACTTTCTACCTTGCTTGAAAATATTGAAGATACCTATGTTATCTGAAGTCCTGGAATGGAAAAGCTCAAAACATCCCTGAGTCAATCAGACCAAACACTCAATTTCTCATAATCGGTTCTCGAGAGAACAGTGTCTACTTATAAATTAAACCAGTAGCAATATTTCGGGCCTAGAACAATTCCGATATATTTTTTTCTTAAACGTTCCAGTTGATCCTGGGTATGACTTCACTCTGAAAGCCAATAGTTCATAGTTTAAATATACTTATTAGTACTGCTTGATGTATCATACCTTTATGTTGGACACATTGGGTATGCCCTTAAAAAAATTTATTTAAAATATTTCAAATCCTTTTTATGGAAAGATTTTATAACCATGGATATATAGGGTGTTTATCAAATAGTGTGTATTCAAATGGTATATTAACTAGATACTACAGCAAACTATAGCTTTAGATTTGCATTTACTTGTGCATTAGGCATCCAAGTAGCTTAGTATTGTAAATACTAACCCTCTACTGCTCATGTGCCAAAAAATTACAATATCAAAAGTATTGAAATTATGAATGACATAATACAATTACCGAAATATTCATTTATTGAGATTAAATCGGCGATACCGTGTTGAAAGAACTTCCGCACTGTTTCTAAACTGTATACCAGACATGGTATAAGTTATAACTTGAATATATCTGATGATCATTATATGTGTGTTCCATTAACATCGGAATGTAGTCTGGAATTTCTGAAAAACAATTCTTTTTTGCCGCAGTACGTCCTAGGTACTACATCTTACTAGTGACGCCATGTATACAGCAAGACTTTATTTAAACAAGACAAGATTTCAGTGTCGATAGTTCTCCTGGACTAACTCATGACTATTTGCACTTTTGTGACTTCCAAGACCTTACAATAACTCATCTTTTTATCTGACAAATTATGATACCGCCATATCTAAATATTTCAAAATTTTATTTTCAGTTATTTCGTGCAACAAATATTTTCCATTGAAGTGGATCCTTCATTGCTGGTAAACATCTGGAAATGTTGTTTGATCAACTATTAAACTCTCCGAAACTTCTTTGAAAATTTCAGGTTGATTTTTATCTTATAACTCTTGCAATTCATGGTCTTTCAATATTTTGGCCATACTTTGTTATTGATGCCAAAATAACCATAAATAAGATAAAATTTAACAGTTATGTAATATGTTATTTAGGTGTGGTGTTATAAATTCTTTTGACCAATAGATATCGTTGATGAATTTACAGGCATGGGTCCAATACTATTAAAATATTAAATACTTTTTAAATATGAGTTTTTTTCAATAAAACTGTGTCAATCTTAAGTAATAAAGTGAAACCCTGTCTTTGTCAAGTTGAAGCTATATCTCGAGTTCTTATAAACAACGAGGCAATTGACTATCTTTCGTTCTCCTGCATACTTTCACCAATCGATGTTCTCGGCCATTTGTGGTTTCTTGTATTTGCGCTATTTGTTTGCCTAAATGGTATTCTAGAATTTCCCTACCATATTTTAAGAAGTTCTGAATGGCCACCATGTCTACTGTAAAATGGGTACAACGTGCATATCATTTCCATTAAGGAATACTCAATTTATTAAAATAGTATTATTACATAGACGTGTTGCTCATTTGTCTAACTTCACTTAAGATTTGCAATCAGTAACGGAATAAAAATCAAAAAGTTAAATAGTTACCGCCAAAACACTGGAACAAAAATCGATTACTGCTTCAGACGGATATTATTTTAAATAATGAATATAATTATATTTCTAGGGAAATAAAATTAACAATATATTAACATAATAATACTTTCTAATATGAAATATATTTAGTGCCGTTTAGTAACTTACGGTTTAAAATTAGGGCATTTTAAATGTATTTCTAAATAACATCTTAAAGAACATCTAATACATTAGTAATACCATTTGTTAAATAACAAGTTTCATTTATAATGATTTAAATATTAAAAATTAAATTTTCATCGGTATAGACCTATATTTCTTTCTCTCTCTTTAAAATACACTGAACCAACATTACAGACATAAATTCAGACACTGTCCAATTTTTTTCCCTCAGTGGAATGCTATGTAAGATTTTATTACGGAAAAAGAGCGGAAAAATACTTATAAACGTCGTATTTTCATTTTATTTTTCTGCGAAACAGCAAACCAACTTAAACTAATTTCCAACTTTTTTAGGTCGACCTATCTCGTGGGCAATGCTAGCGCCATCCATCACCCCTAAGAGGACCCACGACGGACCCAACAACCCCGGATTAAGAATTTATAAATTTGACAAGGATACTGGACAGGTAACTGGCCGTTTCTTTTTTGCTCCGCTTATGTAATTATTTCGTATCGTAAAATATTAACGACACACAGGTTCCTATTTAGTTTTTATAGGATTATAATCGAATTTTCATGATTACCTTTTTTCAATAAAAATTGAATATTTAAATAAATAAAATTATAAATGAAGCTTTATAGTCTCTAGTCTGTCTCTGTCTCTAGTTATTTTATTAACAGATTTCAAAAAAGGAAGAGGTTCTATGTTCGGCTGTATATTTATTTTAATATATGTTCGCCGATTTGTCCGTCAATTGTGCACCGATTTTCAAAATTCTTTTTTCATTCGAAAGAGTGCACTTCAGAGGTAGTCCCATTGGAACTTAGTCACGATCTGATTTTAAATCGAGAGAAAACCTCAAATTTCAAAGGCATTAACATTGTTTTTACATATTTTTTATTTAAAATAATTTAGATCTTTGGATATAATTTTACTGCTGAATTAATGTGACCAAAAATCGGAACTAGTTCAGTATAAAAGCCATTCAGTTGGTTTTTTTAACACAAACCATATGACTTCAAAGTGATCAGTTGGCAGTAGTTAAAATAGTATTGTGAATAGATAAATAGCTTTAGGTAGTTATTAAGCTAAATTGTGGATATATAGTAGAATATAAAATACGTGTATTAGATATGTTAAATAAAGTTTTATGTTTATTTTTAAGTAGTTATTGCAACAATTGTTATGTACATATTTTATTTAAAAACATTTTTGTTGTGTTAAAAATCTAAATTTAATTATATTTTACTACTTAGTGAATTCTTTATTTATTTCTTTCAAGTTCGTTCAATATTTTTTTATTTTTTAAATCTATATCCCAATAGATTATTATCAGAGGATGCAAGGTTTACACGATAATAATATGAGAGTGAAAGTATCTGAAAACTTCGGTGTAACTAATCATTCGTAGATTATCTGGGGGCATTTAAGATACTTGTTGGGATTTTGTTCACAAAAATTTGTATTATATATTATATTACTTTTAATCGGATATCGCCATAAGTATATTTCATATGGGTTTTAGAATTTTAAAATTCAACTTGCTTCAAAGAAGCCTTCTGAGAATCACCTGGTTCAGATTTCAGCCCAGAAATTTCAGAATTTTTAGAATGACGGACGGATGAAGACAGCACATTTATTTGAAATTAAACGGCATTGTATGATATTTGAATAATTTATTGATCTAACTCGCTTGAAATATATGGAAATCGCAAAAATTACAATTGTCATTAAAAAAACATTGTATTTAAAGAGAGATAATGTTAACAACAAATAAATAATGCTATATATATAAATATATATATATATATATATATATATATATATATATATATATATATATATATATATATATATATATATATAATTTAACAGTGTCACCTTTAGAATATCTCACCGAACAATACCATGTAGGACGGATTTCCTTCCCTATAAACAGAGTTTAACACCATATTCGGGCTACGTACACACATACACACACCTACGTATACACGTCGCACGTACAACAAAGACCACCGAACGGGACCCGATAGCCCAGAATCTTATTTCCGTTTGTTAGGCCTCTCATCCCAATTCCGGTTCGAAACTTCCAGTTCGTTTGTATACAGCGACATGTACGCCGTTGCTGTAACCGTATTATTTCATAATATAGGCGTTAACGTTAGAATTAACGTGGGTTTAAACGCAAAATATCAAAGCTTAAGATCTTTGGCAAATATTTCTTTAGTATAACGTACCAGTTTATTAAGAAGATACCCATATTAATATACTAAATATGAATGTAAAAAGAACAGGGAATACGTTTTAACATTTAGGTAACAATTTGAATATAAAATAATTTACATTCAATTTAACTTACTCCACACATGTTAATAAGAGGAACCCTGGAAAAGTAGCATTTATAGATTGGAATTAAATATAAAATTGTTATAAAATTTACTATTTTATATTCATTGATGTAAATATATATGACATTGATTTCTCACATGTGACACCGTATAAGAATTGTTTTGCTGTAATTGTTACCATTATATCACGAATTAACAAAATAGACAAATATTATAAATAAATTTGTGAAGAAAATATTAATACCTGTAACCCTATATCATTAAGAATATAAAAATCTAGTTAACCATGAAATGAACATATAAACTTAATATTATAGGAATATTTTGAAATATTTTTGTTTTAATATTATAATCTCTTCAGCATTTATGCGTGATTTAGCCTATGGTACAAACATTTAATATTAACTAACATACAGAATTTTCAAAATGTAGACTTTTTGAATACTAAAGACATTTCAACTCTTAGTAAATGGTGTTTCCAGTAAAAATTTCAACAATACGGAATATGGATACATATAGAAAACTGTAAACTTCTCGAACTATTTTTATATCCAACAATATTTCTTGAACGATTTCTTGAACACAAAAAAGCAAAAGGTAAAAAGTATGATAAATGGTATTCTTGAAAACTATGTCCTAATTTTTAAACTATAATTGAAAGAATAGAGTACGCTAAAAGAACTGTGAATTGTAATATTTGCAGATATGTTAGCTTCAAATATAAGCAGTTAGCAATAGGTCATCTTAATTTTATATAATGTTGGGATATACTATACATTTTTACAAACGCACATGACATTGAAGATGATGTTGCATATTCCTTGACCAATCTGATGCTCGTTGATGATGGCACTATATTCGCTGATACGGACGTTGATAAAAGTATCGACGACTGATGCATCGCCTGCCATTGTAAATCTCAACGGGATCCAGTTAGAGCCAATGCAGGGGTACAAGTACTTGGGTTTAGAAGTAGAGAAAAGAAAGTGGCATCCACCGCTGAAGTAATAAGCCGAATCGGTCAATCTACAGGAGCTTTTGGTTTTCTACGATAGGGCGTGTAAAAGAGAGGAAATAGTACATTAGATATTGAATTCCGCCTCTTTCGAATATTTATCTTGCGAATCCTTCTCTATGGCTCCGAAACTTGGACACTATTACAGTGTTACAGACACTATTACTTACAGAGCTCAATCTGTAAGCTTGGGGTCCTTTTTCTAATGCGATGACTAATTTGAATTCTATATATTTATCTCCCAGATTATATCAGAATTGAAACCATTCGTTTAATATGCGACAATCAGTGTTGAAATAAAGAACAAATTCAGAGATGTAGATTACAATGGTTTAGATTCTCGAATCAAACGTGAACGAAAACCTCACAAACTTTCTTCGGGAAATTGACCTTTTGGATGGAAGTTACAACGAATAGCCCTGAAAAAGACATGAACAAAAATCTTTGAAAATTATCTGAAAAATAGTAGATTAACATTACCTGAGGCCAGAACAGCTACAGCCGATCATCTTTGGCAAAATATAATTATGAGATAGGCTGTATATTAATTATGAGATGAATTGGAGCGCCAACGTTGACTTGCAACAACCAACCAGCCCATTATTAATCGAGAAATAACTTAAAAAGTCAGATATTAAAAACCTACACGTATTGATACATCAGAAGAGCTACATAATTTTAATATTTACTATTTGCTGTAAGGCAAATATATTCTTATTCCTTTCAATCGGTGAAAAACCTGCAGATCACAAATGGGGCAAAAGTCCCGCTACCATTTCATTTAGATTAGTTTCGCTTTAACCACTGTATTTCCTAGACGTCCAAATTTTGTTATGGATAAATATACGTCTCAAGAACGAGCAGAAATAGTGAAAATATTTATTGAAAATAATCGCTCCATTATTGCCACTCAGCGGAAAATGCGTCAAAAATATCCCAATCATCCAGTGTCCCACCGGTACGGTACGACAGCAGACAGGCCTCGTTCTGGGGAACAACGGACGTCTAGTAACGTCTAGTAAAATCTGGCTCTGATGCGCGATAGTATTGCAGAGTCTCCAGAAACATCAATTCGAAGACGTGGTTCCCAGTTGCACATTTCTGCACGGAATTTAAAGCGAATTTTGAAAACTGATTAGAAAATGTTCCCGTACAAAATTCAGTTAGTCCAAAAATTGCTACCGAGAGATTCTGATTAACTAGTTGAGTACAGTAATGCAATCCTAAGGCTGTCTGGTGAAGCTGAAGATTTTTCGTCTAAATTGATAATGAGCGATGAAGCCCATTTTCTTCTCAGTGCCCACGTCAATAAGCAGAACAGTCGGTTTTAGGGAACACAGAATCCTTAATTAATTCATAAAATATCATTGCATACACTTAAAACAACTGTATGGTGTGGCATTCATGCTAGAAATATTATTGGTCCCAATTTTTTTTGAAAATGACCAAGCTGTTAGAGTTACTGTTACAGCTGAACGATACCAAGACATGATTTGAAATTTTCTTGTGCCTGAAATGAAAGAGCAAGGACTAAAGGACATGTGATTTCAGCAAGATGGGGCCACAGCACACACAGCTCGTTCAACAATTCAATTATTTAATAACTTTTAACAGATCTCCGTATTTAACAGCACCAGACTTTTTCTTATGGGTTTTAAATGACTCAACATTTCAAAAGACAACATTCGTCACAAAATTGAATAAATTCCACCTCCGATGTTGCAGGACGTCATGAGAAATGCCTTTAAAAGAGGCGAAATTTTCATGGCGAATGGCGGTCACCATTTAGCCCATATAATTTTTCAATTATAACGAAAAAAAGTAAAGATCAAGTTTTTATGAAAACCTAGCTTACTTATCTTTGGTTTGAGCAAAGTTATAAGCAATCAAAATGGTAGCGGGATATTTGCCCCATGTTGTATAATAATGTAGTATATAGGAATAGAGTTAATTGGAAGTGATCTGAAGATACAAAACTTAAATATTCTCTAACATTGGAGAAACTAGAGAAGGAATACTCGAAAACTAATATATTAGTTCCTCTTCATCCTCTAACTACTAATATATGATGATTGAAAACATTCTGTAGATGTACTTTCAAAAGTTTTATGAAAAAAAAACCATCAAAATGATACATTCTATATTACTTAATGTTACTTTATTACACTATATTCTACACCTTATTACTATATTACTTTGTTCATTTCATTGGTTATTTAAAATTAATTTTGACAATAACACCTGCTCAATTCTCACTTCGTCTGAACCTTTTCCATAGTTTTTCTATTTAAATCAGAAAGTCTATAAATATTAATCGATTTAACAAAAAAGCCCTATCAGAAATGTAGCAATGCTTGTTGGCAATTTATTTCAACAGCTTTTTTCGGCACTCAATTATTCCATAATTGATATTTGCGAAGGAATATGGTGGCGCTTTCTTGGAAAAACTTGTTTTTTCTCGTCGTCGGAAGATTGTTTCGAATCAGCGCCAAATTGCCCCGCATAAAAGGGCATTAATTATAGCCGCCTTCTTTAAAAATCTAATTTTAATTAAACCTGCTCGAGGGAGCAACGTTAAAAAAATCGCATTAATCCCAGCTCATCTCATTGTTTCAGGTCTTCGACTACACCCAGTATTATCTGGACCTATCCGCCGCTAATTACAACGGGAAAGCGGATTGGGTAGTTGAGTATAACTTTAGCACTTACTACGGAATTAATGACATAACTCCTTTGAATTTGCATAGTCTAGCGGACAAGTTTACACAAGAGGCAACTACCGACAATAGCGTTTTTAACAAGTAAGTACCAACGTTTTGGCTAGTTACGTTCGACTTTTATGATTTAGATTTACTACTCCTGTCTGTTATAAAAATTAGACTTTTTATTACACAGTTCAGTCTAGTTTGTCCTTGATAATGAATGAAACAAAATAAAATGGTAATAATACGCTTGTATTTTAAGAATATATATAATATATATATATATATATATATATATATATATATATATATATATATATATATATATATATTTATTACTCTTCGTGAGTCCACAATCTGCCCTATTGGCAATAAGTATTTCTTATGTTATATTATATATACATGGCATGTAGAAAATCACTTCATTAAACAATCTTCTGTATAAAATATTATCTTAATTAATTAGTCTTATTCTAAAGCTTATTCTAAAGTCTACATATATCCAGTAATCAGATCAGGTGGTGTTAAACGTTTTAGGCTACGCACTTCACTATCACGTCGCATATTTAGCTGATTAGCGAGTACATTGGGATGCACTAACACTCTAGTACTTCATACAAACACGTTGAATTACACTCGTTATAGGTTCTAAAGGAATATCGCGTTGTATCACTTTATTTGAAATATAGTACGGAGCATCAACAATGGCACGCAATACGTTATTTTGGAACCGTTGAATGATGGATATATTAGATTTGCCAGCGGTACCCCATAGTTGGATTCCATATGCCCAAATGGGCTTGAGTATAGACTCTTATAGCAATACCTTGTTATCTAATGATAACTTGGATTTGCGCCCGATGAGCCAATACATTTGATATAATTTTAGACCCAGTTGTTTCCGTTTAGAGAGCATGTGCTTCTTCCTGGTTAGGCGTCGATCTAAGTGCTGATATTTATCATTAGAGCATGTCTGCTTGGGGTAGTTGACGATGATTGATAATCACTGGTGTACATGTTCTTCTACGCATGGTAACCGTTATATGCGTAGATTTTGTTTCATTGGCTTTAATGCGCCATGTCTTCAACCATAATTGTATTTGCTCCAGGTGGGTTTGTAGGTTTATTGATGCTGTGACTGGGTCTTCATGGGATGCTAAGTTTGCTGTATCGTCTGCATATGTTGCCACAGTAGTTATTTTTGTGGTGGGCAGATCAGCCGTATATAGAAGATACAGTACTGGACCCAGTACTGGCTTGCGGAACTCCTGAATATATGGGATTTAATTTGGTATGTTCATCGCCTTGATTTACAATAAAATATCTATCAGTGAGATACGACTTTAGTAACTGATAGTCCGGATGAGGGAGAAGTTTCTTTAGTTTAACCTGCAAGCGTGTATGCCATACTTTGTCAAAAGCCTGAGATATGTCTAGAAAAGCAGCCGAACAATATCTTTTGGCATTTAGGTCAGCGTTTAGTTTGTTTACAAGTCTTACACTTGTTCTATAGTCCCATGCTTATTGCGAAAGCCAAACTGATGTTCTGGAATAATTTTTCCTTTTTGTATTATATAGTTTAACTTTTTTATGTAGAATTTCTCGAAAACTTTCGAGATTATCGGTAATAAACTTATAGGTCGGTAGGAGGTCACATCTTCTGGTATTTTTCCTGGTTTAAGAATCATTAATATTTTAGCTACTTTCCAGATACTAGGGAAGTAATTAATTCGTAGCATAGCATTAAATATAAATGTTAGTAGCTTTATACACTTTTCTGATAGTTATTTTTGCCAGTTATTAAGTCATAACCAGGAGCTTTTTAAATATTAATCTCTCTCATTATTGTTTGTTTAACTTTTTTTGACCGTTAATTTCTCGTGCGGTAGATCCATTTGAAATGGCGAATCTAGAAAGCTAGTAATTTTACTTTCCTCATCTCTCCACAACGAATAGTCTGTAGCCTCAGTTGATGTCAAGTTTTCTAGGTATTCTTGAATGCCTTGGTTTTGTTCAATTTGGATTAGTTCTTTCAGCTCTTTTATTGCCCTATTAAATTTTCTTTTATTCTCTTCAGTCCTTTACTGTTGCCAATTTCGTCGTAACTTTCTTTTTTCTGCTATCTTTTTCTGTATTGTACATGATATATGTGTATTTTTTCTTGAAAATGTTTCACTGTTAGGAGTCGCGGAATATTCTAGTTCCTGTATATTTTTTGTAAAGCTTATTGTTGCTATTTCTATATCCATTTCAGTTTGTAACAATAAGTTTAGAGAGATGTTTCGGTCTAAGTTTTCTCTAAATGAGAGCCAGTTAGTTTTATTATTGCACAGAGAAGGGGGTTTATCTTTGATTGTAATTTTTGGAGATATTGTTACTATTATTGGTGAATGATCAGAAGACAGGTCGAAACATGATTCTGTCTGACACTTTTTGGATCAATATTTTTTGTAAAACAGAAATCTATTGTATGTTTTTTTTATTTCTGTCTGAAGGCCAATATGTTGGTTCACCAGTAGAAATATGTTGTCAGTTATCTGTCTTTATTGCTTTCAGCAGTTCTCCACCTTCTCTTTCTATTTATTAAAAATATAAATAAGATTAAGTTTTATTTATAACTAGTCATCGCCATGTGATCGTAATTTGGCCATAATTTATTAAGTTAATCATATAACCATGTTATCTTATAACAGCGTAAAGGGTATAATTAAAAAATTATATGTTACCGAAATTTGTTGCCGCAGTTGTTTCAGAAATGTATTTGATATATAGTTTTATTAAATAATATATGTCTGTATATTAAAACATACCAAAATATGGGAAAATTATCTGAAGAACTAACACTGGCTAACATTTTTTCAATTGCATTTAATTAAATCTAATTTCCTTTAACTATCAATAATCAACAAAGTAGTAATAAGTGTAAATTACTACGTTATTAAATTTGATATCAAAGTATCACAACTAAGAATATTTTTAGAACTCTAACAACTTCAGAGCATTAAATATAAGTATACATGATCTTTGTTTACTTTTATGTTACAAACAAACATAAGTATGGAATAATAAATGAAGTATTATATGTTTATATATTAAAACAAAGTATATATGAATAAAACAATTTTGAAAATGTTGTTTGACTCTAGCATGTATTTTAAAATAATACCAAACACAATTATATAATTTATTTTTTACAATTTAGAAATGTATATTTAAGGAATGTATTTACAATCATTAAATTAACTACTGATTTTCCATTATTTAGGTCTATAAAGTAAATAATCAAAATAATTAATACATTGTTTAAAGAATAAAATTTCATTTAGCTACATATCTTATTGGATTAACCATTAAAAACCTTAAAATTTATCAGTGCATTAAAATGTTTACAAATGTACTGTTAATACTTCATAGTTTCTTCTACTTATCTTAAGTCTTCCATCTATGCAAATGATGTAGTTTGTTTCACTTTAAATTTTGCATATTTTCATTATTTCATTTATGTATTTATATAGTTCTTATCTTTGATCCATATATCTCATCTAAAATATATATTATAAAAACAATAAATATACCAGGATGATTAAAAGAATAATTTATTTACTTAAATTTTTAAATGAAATTATATTGTTCTTTGCTTATTTATTTCACTCTTCAATCTCGCCCTTAAAGATGGCCCCTCTTAATTATGAATAATGTTGTCACCACTAACAATACATATAATTTATTTATGTATTCCCTAAAAAAAATGTAAAATGTAACTTTATATTATCATATAACCTTTTAATAGTCCCCACAATACTGAAATCATCAAACCTAATACAAAATCTTAAACAATATGGCTTAAAATTAAGTAATATCGTTAAGAATGTTTTGACTCACTCATTTTTCGTTTTAATTGGGAACGTAGTGCTACCACATTCTATACTTTCACGTTGCACCTCCGTACTCAGGTTGTCCAAATTTCACACTGCCCGATACTCCCGCTTCCATCAGAAAAGAAGCAAACTTTTCGCTAAGTCGATTAATATATAGACTGTGACCAGACATCATAAAACTACCTAACAGAAGATGATTCCAAGCTACGAAAAAGGGCTGTAACTATTATAAAACCTAGCCATTTCGTTATTGGAACAATGTAGTATGGTCTAATGAAACATCGTTTACATTGTTTCCTACAAACAGTCGCATTTACGCATGGAGAATACCAAAAGAAGAGTACACTCTGAACTATATGGTTGTTATGTTATGTTATACAGTTAGCCCTCTGATTCTTAACAGTGGCTGGATGAATATTCCGACAGCATTATTACTATGATATAAGGTTAGCATAGTGCTACCAAACAATGCTATGAAATAAGATAATAATGCATCCAAACACATAGCCAAAAATGCACAATCTTTGCTTGGAGAGCATCAAAATATCAAGAAACATCCCTATCCAACATAATCGCCAGACTTTAACATAAATAAGCCGTTAGAGGGAGTCTTAAAGTACAGAGTGAGCGTATATTCCTATCACCAACCTCATTAAAACATACTACAATAATGATACAACGTTCAGTTTTCTCTATCTACATAGATACTCCACGAACTTTTTCTGCGAAGAATTGCAGCCATTTTAAAACCAAATTTGTGTTAGGCCCATACCGGATTAATTACAAAAATATTATGTATATGTTAGGTATTCATATTATTTTGTCAATTCCTAAGAACTAAACTGTAAGAATTTTTCTTAGTAAATACCCTCAAAATGAACAAATTATCGGTATATATACAAGCACCTAAGATATGAATTGTAATATTTTATTGGAACAGTGCAAACTATTAATTTCCTTTTTTATTGATGTTCATATATTTTAATAAATCAGTAGAGCACATTAATAATTTTAATTAGATATTAATACTGCTAATACTAAAAAACGTAACGTTACCATGGATATTAACAATATCAACTATACAACAGAATTTGGGTTTTGTGAATTGTAGACAAAGCGCTTACTGTAGCCATGAATTCAGAACAATGTTTGTTTCATTTAAGATATTAGTTAATGGATTTTCCAAAATCATAAAATAAATGAAGTATCAAATTCTATAGAAACCTAATAAAATAGCCAAATTGTAAATGTTTACTGCTTAATGATGGAAATATTATACATACTATTAACCAAACATTTCTGCAAACCTACAAAATAATTATGGTTGGTTCAATTTAGAAGTTTTTTATAGCAGCAAAATTATAAATCAATTATTTTTAATTCGTAATTATTCTTTTTTGTTAGTCAAATATTCATATTAGGTCAATTTTTTCTAGTACTCCATGATATTGCAACTTAAGATAATAAGGAGTACGTGATTATCAAACTTCTAAAAATATTTCATAATAATATTTCATTATTGGAATAGAACGTAATTCATTTATGCCCTATTCTAGTTTTCTTGGCTAAGTAGATTTTTGTAGTCTTCTAAACAACTACAATATTTAGAATCTTCAATTTTAATGAGAAACACTGCTTTAGCCAATATGTAAAAGCAATCCTCGGGCAAAAACATTCAATAAATTACCCATTAACAACAATACAAAGGTATAAAACAATTTTGTAATAAAAACTATGTTCATGCACGTTATTCACTTTATGGTTGTTTGTAAAAAACATTATTTCAATTAAATAAACATGAAAAATAAATATCTAAATCAAATTTATTTTAAAGGGATATTTATTATTATTACTAGAAAATATTTTGCATAAAAGTTTTTTGACTGCTTGCCGACTCGAATAAATATATTCTTTTAATTCTACTATACTGTTTACTTTAACTAAATAATATCTAACTAAATAATATACTTATTTGTATTTTATTTTATATTAATGCTATATAGCTTCATCTTTATTTAACATTAATACTGAACAAATATAATGTTTAAAGTTTGAATGAATATATGATAAAATAACATATAACAAATTATATTGCCAAAAGTATTTCCAATAGTCATCCAATAGTACAAACTACCTCCAATGAAGGCCAGATAGAGCAAGTAATATAAACAGATAAGGAATTAAAACTTTTATTCATGGTCTGATTAAGTGCTTGAGTGAATCCAAATGCTATAATTAATTTGTTCGTTTTAGTTTCTCGCCGTAGAACAGAATTGATCAATAGGAAAAACGTGGTCTCACATCATGATAATCCTAGACCACACACATCTTCATAGGCTGTCCACGCTATAGTCTATACCTGGCCTCGTCTGAGTACCATTTGTTCCGAACTCTCCAAAACTCTGTTAACGGCATAAATCTGTTAGAGCTATATTCTAAATTACAAAACAGGTTAGGTACAGATTTTCGATTAAAATTATCAAGGGTTCTACAGTAACAGAATAATGCTTTCACCAGTAGAATTATAAAAATTAATGAATGTTTAAAATTTATATGGTTAAATTCGTTTAAATTTAAAATTTCGTTTGTCTAAGTTGGCGCAATGGTATAAGCGACAGGACGGTCAAAAATTTTAGGTCGTAAATGTATGCTTGTGGTTGTCTCAATATTTGTGCTAAGCAAGAGTGCAAAATCCGACAAGGAAAGTGATACCAGTCACACCAGTAACCAGGCTAGGTAAAACCGAATGTCGTCTTGGATAATTTCCATGTTGGTCACTCGCCAGTCGGTAGGCTTAATTCTGAGGATCGTAGTTCGTAGCCCACGTTGGACAGTAGGTCTAGTCCAGATAAACCCTCGTTTGTAAAAAGGATATATATATATATATATATATATATATATATATATATATATATTGTGAATTGTAAGTTAATTTCTTTATCAAAAAAAAATGTTTAACACATCTATTTATAGTATCCAAGTACAATATTTAATGTTGGTATTACAACGGCTAACAACGAACTAAGAGAACTGATTGAAATGATAGAAATTTATACAATAATAGAAGTTGTAAATAATAGTGAATATATGTAGACTGTTATTAATAATAGAATTCATTCATAGAGAATTCGACTGCATATGGTGAAATCATCAAAGTACAATGTTTTACATGCAATTAAAATTAAACTAAACTCTTACTTCAGATGTCTACTGATATCATTCGAACAAATTTAATGGCGTATTGTTGCAATAAGGGCCAACAATAGCAAGTAACAGACGAAAACTGATCCTCTTGCACGACCACAAGCAGGAAAAGTTGAAGGATACACTGTTGCAGCTCTACTGGAAGAATGCTCAGTCCACAATCAATTCACTAAGGATTACCACTTTTTCTGAATGAGGCAGTGACTTGGCTCGCTCACGGCTTCATAATTCTGAAGAAGTGTAAACATGATTCGATGTTTCACTCTGCTAAGCCAACATCATTCTTTCGTCGTCAACGTTGTCAGAAAATGACAAAAGTTGTATAAAGTTATAGAAAATAGTTTGATCTGTATACTAGCAAGCCTTTAATATATTACAATAAACAATATTTTCGATTGCAAGCAGTACTACTAAAACCACCCAAGTTAAGCACAATTTGAAATAGAACTAGGATTAAATATCAGACCAAAAATATAAATCTAAGAGCAAGGATCTAAATTATAAACATATAAGGTTTATACGAGAACGAATAAGAGAAATAAAGGCTTAATTAAGAAAGGCTTACCGCAATGAATTAAAAGAGGGTGCAAACCTACTTCAGGAACAAAATAAGAATGCATATGATTATTATTACATGAAATAATCAAATAAACAACAAACTATTTTTATGTGGGACTCTGCTTACCAGATTCGTTCAATGTATATAAGGTCAGAAATATATGTATTTTCATGACTAAAAGCAACAGTAGTAATAGACAATAGTAGGAATGGGAAGAACAAATCATTTAAAATTAAATGGCATACATAATAAATAAAAAGTATATTTCTGTTTTCATAATGTTATGGTTATAGTTATTTATAAACTTTGTGACTTGTAACTATTTTCTTTCCAGAACAATTTAACTTAATGTAATTTTCTAGACTAAATAAGTACTTGTACACTGGTAAAAATAGGGTGCACTACATTTATTTCATTCAAATTATAGGGCTACGAATGTAATCGCATCATGACAAAAATTGGCCCTATAAGAAGCGTACAGCTTAGTAGTTGTTTGAGATATTTCGATAACTTACTTGAATGGTGATATTAATGAGTTCTAATAACAGTTTACGGAATGTTATCTTCTTTCCGTAAGTCTAATTTTTAGAATTTATGTCAGAATGATATATTTTAGTCAGCCTAAATTACAGCAATTATTATCGGTGTTGCTTTATTTTTAATGATCTAAAATAAGAAGCGTACAATAATTATCTTGAAATGAACAACATTAACTATTGATAAGTAATTTTTGTATGTTTGAATTTTTTTCTCAATAAATAAATGGCCCAATAAGAATTTATTAAAAATTTGATATTTTTTTCTTTTATTTTTTCATGTTTTCGTCTTTTGAAAACTAGTTAAAAACGTCTTTAGCGCTATCAAAATATATTCAGTTGAAAAATCTCCACTTTACTGAATAAAAATTACTAATCTAGAAAATAATTATTTATAATTTAGAATTTTATATTTATTCAAAGCAAAATAGGTAGTACTATAATTGTTCAAATATGTTGGTATTGGTAATATACAACTTTTAATTTATAATTAAATTAATTCGTTTAAAAATCAGATTCAACCGCATCAGATCAAAATATTTGAAACAGTTATTATGGCATATCGCATTGAGAAAGTATTTCATCTTGATTTTCTGATATAATTTCTGATATGATCATTTCAACCTTTCGTTCAAAGAGTTCAAAGTGTTAAAGCTATAATATAAAATGTAAACTTTAACTAAAATTCCACAAGCATTAACTTAACACTCAACTGTACCAACACTTAACTTTACGCTTCCAAATTGGAGCCACATCATCATTCATCATTCCTTGTTATCATTCAAGCCGTATTCATTTTGGCGAAGAACATGTGTGAGGTTTTGCTTATGAAAGACATCTGATTTGGATGCTATAAATCAAGGGATTCAAAACAATTCTTAGGATAGGTGATAATTTACAGCGGAGAGGTTAGCTGACCATGGACCACTGTCCTAGAAGCAAGATATTTGATACTATGGGAGATATTAGGCCCTCATCTGCGATATTCATTCCATGTTTCTTTTCAGAGAATATATACTATGGTTTCTACTTGGCTGAATATATATTCCATTGAGACAAGGTTTTTTGACACCTTGAATGCCTCCGATACTACCGCCTGTTCGACAGTGTTTCATATGGTCGACCTGATTGTATTCGTAAGACAAGGTTTGGAGTATTTAAGAATATAATTAATTTTCGATTTAGAAACACAGAAATGTCAACTTTAATTAATTTAAGCATAGCTTGGCGAAGAATAAATTAGAATAAAAGAAAAATAGACTTTGAATTATTGTTAAAATATAATCTTAATGCCGAATTTGTAATAATTTTCAGAGCATTATCAGAAAATAAATTATATGAGTTTCTCAGTTAAAACAATTAACGTAAAAAAATTTAAATTCACAGAACATACCTGGAGTAACAAACTTTCTTGGCTGACAAAAATATAAGGTTTTTTTCAGTAACAATTTTGAATTAATCAGTATCGTGTTATGCACTTATCTAACTGCAACTGAGTGTATAAAGATTAACAGTTTATAAGATGACACCTATGACCTGTAAAACCTGTTTATAAGAACCAAACTAATTATACTATATTTGACAAATAAATTATGGAAATATTATTCTAATGTAGTTATTGTTTCAGGTACTACAAAGCGAATTCTGTGAAAATTCATAACCGAGCATCGACAAATTGCGACGACACGTGCGCTCATACACATTACTGCGCCATTACTCGAATAGATTACGAGGAACATGGTCAATGTTTGAAGATAGCAGCTAGTGCCCTGTCCTCGTCCTCTTCTTTTCTCCTTCACGACGCCAAAACCAAGCTCTGTCTGGCCGGCATCGTCAGTGTGCTAGCAAACTTGTCCTTCCGGAAACTGTTCGAATAAATTGTACGTACTAATGTAAATTTATTACCATACTTCAACATAAGTAACGTAAAAGAGTAATCATTATTTTTTGAAAAAACAAAGAGTAATTTAATAAACGATCGGACTGTCTAATTAATAGCGGCGTTTATACAGGGTGACTTATAAAGCTATAAGTATATAAGTCAAAAAAAGTATTTAAAATTATTGATTAGGTAATGTAATGCTTCTAGCATGATCGATGAATCACTCGATTTACATTGAAATGAAATAAATGCTTTTTATATAATACGATAGCTCATATATGGGATAAAATATATAGATACACGTATAACGACAATATTGTTTCTTTAGTGTCGTTTTAAATTTAATATTGATGATCTATAAAAAATCATCTGACCTAATAGAGTGTAAAAATAAACATTTAATTATATAATATGAAAAAAGATTTGCTTCATTTTAATACAAGATCTAGTTCAGCAGTAATTATTGAACTGCTGTATATAACCTCAAGTAATATTTAGATAACTTTCAATTAATGAATATTTCAACTTAATTATAAATCAACTCCATTACTCATTTATAAATGTACTAAATTTTTTTCTTTATTTAAAATTGAATTGAAAAGAAGAAATTCTTGAAATTCTTTGAAAATAATCCATAAATCTCATTTTTTACAACCTTCGTAAGTTCATTATTATTAAAAAAGCACATGACACGCATACAACTAATTATTAACTACAACTATCCAGTAATTTTTCATATTCATACTGATGTTTAGGGATCAGATCTAACAATTCAAACCTAGATTTAATTGGCGTTTGATGACAGACTCCATATAATCTTAACATATTGCAGAGTATCCACACATAATTTTATTATATTAGCTCAAAGGGTTTCTGCCTTTTAAACCTTAAACCAGTAAATTCAGCAGCTGTTGTCTAGTAGTTTTAATAGTTTGACATTTTTTTGTTGATGCAATCTCAGTTGGTGTTTTTTTCAAACTGTTTAATTGCTTATCTGAACATTGATATCCTTTGTGGATGTCTTTATTTCTAATATACCATGGGGGGTTAGCAATAATGAGATGAACTTTGTTTCGATGAATTTAGATCTTATTAATATTGAATCTCTTTGTGCAACCCCACACCATAGGTTCATACTCTTTTCAAAATTTATTTATAACAACAATTTGTTGTGAAGAGAAAATTCAGACTGTGATACATGCAACCACCAACATTTCTTGAGCATCATAAAACGTTCCACTGTTTCTTTTTAACATGCTCATTCCACTTGGGTTTTTTGGATTTTGGCTCTATTTACCGCTGCATCAATATTGTTAGCTATAGCGCGTAATGCAGTATCATCATCAAAGGTGGTCACTGTTACTCCTTCATAAATAGTATATCTCTGATATACTATTAATACAATATTGGTCTACAGACATTACCTTATACTGTAACGGCATAGATGAGATTATGAAATCTAAATAATCTGTATAAGTAAACTTATAAATTCTTCCTGGCAACGAAGCCCTTCAAATTCATTAATTTTTTTCACTGAGATGAGAGACAAATATTTATTGATCCGTTTTACAACAATCAACCGCATTCAATACTGATGCTTGAGTACGGCTCGATTTGGTTTCATTAGTCTACAATAAAGTACACCCTTCTGGTACCATTAAATATATAACATATGTTGGAACCCGTATATCTACTACATATGTCCATTTCGAACTGATATTAATGATTGGACAAGCGAGTCCCATCCCAACGTCTGAACAACCCAAACCCCACGCATTTATTGGTACTATCACATGATATTTTTTAAATAGATTTATTTGGAGCTAATTTGTGCTCTTGCTCACTATTTTCAAAGTTTATTCGCTTTCTTACTATTCAACTGGCTGATATATTACGGACTTAGATAATAGTGCAAAACAATCGAACAATCGCTTTAAACAACTGTTATGTCGAATTACAAGCCGAAATTATTAAGGTAAACTGATGATTTTCATTGGCTGCGATGTTTCTGAAATAGTTCTAAATTGATCCACACTCATTAACATTAAACAAGAGACCCTAATCTATATAGAACCTAGATGTTAAGAAGGAGAATCCAAAATATAATCAAACAAAGCGAATTGGATATTTTGGTGGATAGGTACTATTATTTAAATTTGTTTTATAAAACGACACACATTAACACCCAATATGGATAATATTTTCAAACAATAATTTAAAAAACGTGATTAAAGGAATTTTTCTTTAAACAGTTTCAAAAAACGACTATATTTCTATCTTTTCAATAAACTGCCACATTCACCTTGAGATCTAGTGAAGAACCCTTAAACTTTAGTTGTCCTAACTGTTGATTAAGTGAAAGGCCATTTGCGACCTCTGTCGCATATCCTATCGATCTTACCTAGAACCAGACTAGCCAATTTATCGAAAGAGTATTCGACCGGTTAAAAAAATAAAAATAAAACCCCGAAAAGTATTTTATCTGGTCCCTTTAAAAGTAACGAACAGTAACGAACTAAATGCGATTTTATTCGTCGAAAAAGCGGCAAAAACTTTCGTAGATCTAATAAAAGTTACGAAGAGTGTTATCTGAAAAATATTTACCAGAATTTTTGATCGATTCATTACTGAAATATTGTTTTATCTGCTATAACAATATTTTCGACGAGCACATTAATATCATCAGTATTCTATAAAAAAAGAGGTAATATTTTAAATCATGATTTCTATTCTTTTATTTGTATTTTTAACGGTATACGTGTATTTATATATTTTCCTTTAACTTTCATTAAACTATTAAGGCGCCTGTTTCTAAACCTTATAGGAATTCAGATTATGGATAAGTGTATACATGTGAAACAATTATATAATTTATTCTATTGTATATAATATAATATATAGTCAATAATTTTGTAATACACTATTACAGTTTCAATGAATTTTGAGAAATATTATCAAAAAAATGCAGACTCTATAGATTAAATATTGTATAAATAATAATTTGAAATTGTAATAATGTAATGATGTAAATTTTTAAATATGGCTGTGGTTTTTTTACATGTACCTACTAAATCATAGAGTATTTATAATTATAGGTGTAAGAAAGTGTTAAATAATAATGAACGAAACTATTGATCGTAAGCTTTCAATGGACAATGTAAAGTTTATTTTAATGTAGAGTATTAAATAAAAGTATAATAGGGTAACACGTTATAACACTTTAAATTTTCTTTCGCTTCGTGTTGTATAATAAAAATTACTTTAGTACTGTAACAACGCATATATATAATTTTATCAAAAGAACAATTTGAACACTATTAATATTCAATCATTCTTGTATATTTATATGTCATGTATAATACATGTTGAAGAAATAGTAAGAATTTGGATTTAGTGATTTCTATCTAACATCCAGTGAGTTTTTTAGCAATTTTTTCCAAAATTTTTGTTCAATAGTTCAAAAATGATATATAATCATATGTTATATTATTTAGGCTATATATAACATTACATATTTTTATTCCATCCAAATACGAATATAAAAAATAAAATGTAATAATACCGAAAAAATATTATATCTAACGGAACAAAAATTATGTTATCTAACGTAATATCGAAATAGAGATTTATGTCAAAAAAGTAAAACAAAAATCGTAAATCTGCAGAAAAAAAATAAATATCCGTATATACCTTCGCAGGGACATAAGTTGGCATATACGCGTTAGTGTATGACGGAAAATTAAAAAAAAGGAAATATATGGTACATCTCCCACATCTGCTTCGCCTAATATGAAAGGGGGTAAACCAAAATGATATAATCAGTGACAGATTTCAAGCACCGAACACCTCCCCCGGAAAATTCATTTACACCAATCGAAAAGAGTCAAGAAAAAATTATTGCAGCACCACCAGTTTTGACAGATCATTAAGTGTCCCTTGTGCCGGATACGAAAATTGCTCATAATTTCCCATTTAACGAAAACAAGTCAAATCACTTTTTAAATTACGCAGTTTCGTGTTATATTTGGTCGAAACACATTTTGTCCCACAACATCACGCGTGTGCTAAAACATTTAAGAAAACCACTACTTTCAGTTTATATTTTTTTGTTTTATTATCTTCTGCCTGTCGTATACACATAGTCAATTCTAAATAAAAGGGACACGGGAAACATCACAATGTTGCAGCAGCAACTCTGAGTTTTAGTACATTTTGGCTCTGATATATAACAAAATTTTAATATAAATAAAATAATTGAACAAATATTCTATTAAATATAATTTATTTTAATATTATAGAACATTAAATGCATTCATTATCGAAGAACTTAAAACTACAATTAATTTTACAGCCACAATAATTTATAGGTTAGAGTTGTTTTATTTTATATACATTGAGCTTTTTTCCACACTGGTATTGGTAGGATTCTAGACGCGTCTTTGTATGTAGTCGTATCCCCCGAAGGCCTATTCCACTTAATTAACAACTGTATATCTGAGTAATATATTTTACTTTCATTAGAGAGCATATTTATGTTTTACGCTTAGTTCTTGTTTCTTTCGATGTTACTATCTGTATACATCTTTCTTGATAAAACTACATTTAATCACTGCATCCTCCTTAATGCATTTACCATATCCACACAGCAGTTAATTTTATTTCTCTACTGATACGTGTTAACCAAACGTTCATGTTTATTCTGTACAATAACTCCCATGCTCACAAAGCTTTCATACTCTATAATACAATTCCCTACAAATAAAGTATATTAATTGTATACTGACCTTTAGTAGTTTCCCCTTTCCTCACACAGTCTTGGTAATCGTCAGCATTGAATAATAAACCAACATTCATTTTTAATTCAGTTTTATTCAATCACAGTCACTTTCAGAAATATTAGTCAAGTTAATAACCAAGCTGTTTATTTCTAATCAATTAAAAACTTGCTGAAGATTCTACCGTTTGTCAATTTATTTTTCAATGTTTCATGAGCAACCCAATGTACCATCTAAATATTCATGGTTCTTTTAAATATATAAATTGATATAATTCTTCCTTGATTTTGTTATATGTTTTTAAAAATTGTATTCTTTTAAAAGCAATCTCTGGAAGTTCCATTAAAACCCTTCGTGGGTTATCTTTGCACCACTTAAATCCTAGATTATCCAACTATGTATGAACGGATGTTCCACATCTTTCAAATAGCTGTATATCTTTTGGATCTTTGTGAATACTTTCCAGACTAACAATTGTATTAAAGTATGTTTCGATTGAAAAAACTACTTACTGTTTTATACATTTTGTATATTTGATCTCGGAAACACCAATCAAGATTGATCTTGATTGTTTCGCATAAACACGGTTAATTCTTGGCGAATTTAAGGTTATATTGTTTTTTATTTTTTGAGATATTTTAGTGACCGTGTCCGTACTAATATAAAGTGCAGCTGCAAGGCCCAAAAAAATATTTTCAATGAAACCGCGGCGATTTCAAATTTATTAAAACAACGTTTACCGGTTTACAACCCGTAATTATAATATTTTGAAGAATTTTCAGAAGTTTGGCAAACGGACAACTTTTGCAGGCTCATTCATGTTCGAACTTCTCTAACAGCATTCTATCTTTTTTTAAATAGAATAAAATGAAAAGGAAAATATTGTCTGACTGTAAAACGAATATACAACTCTGACAGGCATATATTGACACTCGTGTCACTGCTATTTTGAATTGACTATATATTAGAATATTTGTATTTGACAGCTACCTGACAAGATAGACATAAGTTAAAAAAATTTATTACCAAATAACCATTCTGTCAAATTTGTTCATATTCTTATTATAAACAATTAGAACAAACATAATAACATTAAGAATTTTTGACACAATATATTATACACATTATATATTATGGCATTCATTAATCATCATTTTAATAATAATACCTAAAAGTATTAATAATCGACGATTCGTTGCAATCATTAAATAAACACTTATATACAAAATTAAAATATTTTTTGATATTTCGAAAATTTGACAGAAATCGTATTAAAATCCATTCGTGTTACTTGAGAGTATTGGACGGGCATAACGAACAAAAATAATAAATTATTTTGTTTTAAATAAACAACGAAATGTCGGAATGTTCGAATATAATATGCCATAATGACAAAAATATTATCCAACCCATTCGTGCAAGTACGCGCTTAGCTTACGTCAATATATATTTTAATATATTCACGAAACTTTTACAAACATTACTGCGTTTCATTTCACATTAATAGCAAGAAGCTTAGAGCTGCACAGTTTTATTAATACAAAAATATATTTAAAGTATCAAGTCATTATTTAGTATTCCAATTATTTAGTTAACGAACCAATTATGATTCGTTATTTCATTCAATTTAACAACATCGCTCCTTATATAACTTCAATTTTATGTGTTGCATTATATTTATATTAATGTTACGTTTATACTCCTTACAAAGTTAAGTCCTCAATTAAATTCGTGTGTAAATATTACGAATACCAGAATCGTACAAATGTTATAAAGGAATAGATAAAAGGCGACAATACCACTGGTAAGATAAACAAATAATCATTAAAAAATTTCCTCAACTATTAATATTCCCAAATAAATTTGGCGCATTAGAATTGAAATAATAGAGATCCATGACTAGAAAAAAATTGAAATGCCAAACAATAAACTGATGTTTGACTAAATACATAAATAATAAAATAATAACGCAAGGAAGAGCGATGAGTAAGATCCCATTACTTAAATATATGTTATTGCCTCATTCAGTAGTTTCAACAACGGAAGACAATATTTGTCTCCCAAATATGGATAATGAAGTAGCGTCACCTATATTTAAAATGGAGATAAAAACTGTCCTCAAATTATAGCGGCGGCAATTAAATGCTACACAAGGCCAACAAAAATTATAGTAAACAAAGATTTCCTTAGCAGATGAACAACAAATATTGGAGGACAGACTTTTAACATAATATAAATAACAGAAAAATAAACCAACAGCCCATAAAACATATTTATCGATTTTCAAGAGGCGTTCGATCCTGGGCGATTTATCGCACGTATAACCTCAATTAAAGCATAGAAAATATATATGAAACAAATCAGATTGAGGCAAAAATGGGACCCTGACTGGTTCAACTGAACGTGGCCTTCAACAAAGGAATTTCCTTCTTTCCCACTTCTCTTCAACTAAGCAATAAAAATCGGGTTCACTGAATGATACGGAAAGGGCGGCTAAGATAATTCTGTTCTGTGCCATATCAATGACGCTGTACTGGTCACTAAGAATAAAGACGATCTATGATTCATATGCACTTCCAAATCATTTAATATTAAGATCGTGAAGGTTGATACATAGATAAAAGAACATGCGAAAAAATAGCAGAATTCTTTAATGATATGATATAGCGAAATAAAATAAACGAATCAAGAAATTTCCTAGACAGTGGTAATGCATATGATAGTAACAAATTCATCGCAGAAAATCAACCTGGTATGATCTACGAGAGACAAATGCAATGGCTACCTAGAACAATAGGAAGAACGCTTTTGGTCAGAGACAGAAGTGATAAGAGCGTCTAAGAAAGAGAGAGTAGAGAAAAGGAACGGAACATGTACCAAGAATTAAGACATCAACTAATCCTATTTGAACAAATAATATAACTTCTCGATATATCCTACTTCATTCTTTCCGTGTGATCTTTTCTCTATTAATATTATATGAGCCATATTCCGCAAACTTTACCCGACATATTATGTTCATTAATAAATAAACTAGCTAGTCAGAGATGTCTATTTTAATGCTACTCTGTGTAAACCTTAACTGGCACGCAAATAAAAGTAACATGACTACTTGCAAGACTAAATCAATTCATATCACTCATCAAATTAATGGTACAAGATTTATTTTTTCTTTCTAGATATATTTTCTGCTATATACAGATTATTATTATCTAAAATAAATCATGAATCATAGTTGTTAATAACTAGTTATTAGTACATTTTGCAGAAATATTCTTTAAAAAGCCATGTTCCTGCGAAGGTTATAAAGACGTTCTATACATAAATATATTAATAAATTTATTGTACAGTACTAAATAATTAACTTTTGTTTACTGACAAGCTGCTTCAAATAGTCCCAATTTTAGGTCAGAATTAAAATATTATTTATCAACAACACATCAGATGTTTATATAACCATATAGCCGATAAATGTGTAATATAATAAGGATACAATTTCAATCTGATTCCGTAAGTTTGGGGATTTCAGTTCGGACTAGTTTAAGTGTATATTAAAATGTTCGTAACGTAATGGTAATAGTGGATAATTTTATTCATCTGTGATATTTTGTGTTGTTATGCAGTTATTAATATTCGTTGTTATTTCCCTTTTAGTTTTAGGAGCCGTGACATTTCTGCTAAAAGAATTCATTAGATAGTACACGAAAATTATATTGGTTCAAATTTCCCATACTTAATATATAATAATTATTGTCAAATGTTTTGTTTTATTTAACCTAGTAAATTTTTGTACATCTATGTTAATAAGAAGATATAACATTATTATTAGAAATATTGGCTTGGTAGCTGTTGTGATGCCACTTTCCTCTCCTAATTATAATTCTAAGTACTTGAACTCCTGCGCTTGTTCCAACTCAATCCCCCTGAAATTCACAATAGCAAGCAATCCGGTAGTTGTCCATTCCTTTTTTTTTTTGAACATATTTACCTGCTTAATATATTGAACTTTAAATCTAATAATGACGATAAAAAATAAGTAAATAAAGCTCTATATACGCATGCGCCAAACTCGAATTATTTTCTGTTTTAAAATTAAATGGAGTCAATTTGCGCATAATGTATCCTGATGATGTGACGGCGAACAGTCGCGTAATATCAAATATTGCCAAAACAGGTGTTATCTTCCCACGCCTCTCCTTCATAGACTTCAAAATTTCAACGTGGTTTCATATACCTCATACTTCACAAAGCTTATCACAAATTCATATGACAGAATATATAACCAGTACATTTTCAATTTTCCATATCGTAAAAATTAATTATTTAGAGCACTTATTTATCTGATACCACTGATGATATCTTCTCATATAATTTATTTCACTGTCGATAAATTATTAAAAGACCCTATTAAAAGGAAGTAAGCAATTCCTAATTGAAGAAAAATTGGTTACTCCATTAACTACACCATTCAGATATAACTATAGAAATCTTATATATGGCGATCATAATTTAACTAACACGCAACGAAGGCCCTAATTATATATTCCACAGCAATAAGATAAAAATAGCGATATATCAACGGTTTCACGTAATTGGCGAAGGAACATATTTTTTTCTATCGTGTGGAAGGTCAATTTGTAGCCTTACCGTTTCAGATGTGCCCCAATTTATTTTATTGCACGTAAAATTAAGTAATACCTCATGTGAATTTCCAGTTTTCGTGACATTTTTGTTTTAACATAATTGCTCGCCTACTTTACCACGATTTTTATTCAGAACATTTGTTCGAGTGCGTCGTTAAACAAACGGCGGCACCGTTGCTTTTTTTTACTTCCCAGGAACCGAATGACTGCTGATCCACACACAGCATAGCTAGGCGGGCTTTTAAATAAATTTTATGCATCAAGAACTAACGATATAAAAGTTTTAGGATATATTTGAACCCTTGGAGGTAAACCAGTAAAGGCGAAAGAGCTGTAACCTTTTTACGTGGAAAGATTATACGATTGCTGGGAACAAGATAAAAAAACGACAAAAAGCGTGTTTTGGGCCATTCAAAAAGTTTACATGTGTAATGCAACTTTACAGGTTTCAGTTCTTCTATATGTTCAAAAATCAATTTTTACCGACAATTTTCATAATTAACCATTTTGCTTCCATGCCATCTATGCTTTTATTTGTTTAAAAGCCCATTATATATGTTGACTGTTAAGGAGAGAAAATAATGTTGCAAACACAATTTATTTTCTCTCTTCTATGAGTAAATTAATACACAAGTACGAATTTATTTATTTAAACGATTAATATTATAACAAGCATATAAAGGAAATGACGAAAAATAGAAAATGTTTACAAATCGATACGTATGGTAAAGAGAATTATTAAATAAGTTGAAACTGAATTTACTAGATATCTGGTTTTGTTAAAGCCGAATCCATTCTTGGACCCCACTGCTGATTATGCAAAGTGATTGATAGAAACTCTACGATTTTGTTTGATGTGAGGTTGTTTTCTGATAAAAATCGCCTATTTTCATAATATGTTGTTGACTGACAATTTATTCTTAATTGTTTACACTGATTCTTGTTCTTCTCTTGACTGTTTTTTTTTTCTCTTTCTGACAATTCTTTCTGTTGTAGCCTGCTTTTCTTCTAACTCAAATCTCTTTACAACTCGTAGACAGCACTCTTCGTCGGAGAGAACAAGTGCTCGGATCTGTTTCCTTTGGAAGGGTTTGCCCACTATGCGCCACGTGGTTCTTGGCCCTCCCTGATATCTTTAACCACGGAGGGGATACGAGATGCAATAAATAAAGGGATCTAATGAGACGGCACTGTAAGGAAAGATGAAATAATATATAAGCATTTATATATTAACTTATAGGGTAAAATATACACCCCCCCTAAAGTCAGCGGAGACAGGAACTTTTGCAGTCACCGACCACGAAAAGGCCGAGCTCCTCGCTAAAACCTATGAGGCTCAAATGGAACGCCTCCCTCCTACTACAAATATAAACGCTGCTGACAACGACGAAATCATTAGGACTTCCAACTCCGTTCGTTCGCAAGTGCCTCCGAGTTATCTTTTAAACCATGTAGTCGCTCCTAAAATACTCACTCAAATGATCAGCAAGATTCGGAATAAGAAGGCCCCGGGTTTCGATAATATTTCGATAGCCCAACTAAAAAATCTTCCCTACAAGCAGCTCGCCGAACTAAATAATATCATCAACGCCATTCTGAAGCTGCAACACTTTCCATCCACATGGAAACATGCATTCATCGCAGTTATCCCCAAAAAAGGAGCTAAGTCATCACCTTCTGACTACAGACCTATTAGCCTACTAAGTTCCATTTCCAAGCTGGCTGAAAGAGCAATTCTTTATGCTCTCAATGATTTTACGAAGACAAACAATATCATTCCAGATGAGCAATTCGGGTTCCGCGCTAAACATTCAGCCGTTCATCAGGCCCATCGGCTGGTCGCAAAAGTCAACTGTGCTTTTAACCGACGTGAGAGACTTGGAGCGGTCTTCTTGGACCTAACCAAAGCCTTTGACAAGGTTTGGCACGAAGGCTTAGTGGCGAAATGCATCCGATTAGGTCTACCTGATGACCTAACAGTTCTTATCAAATCATTTTTGTCAGGAACGATCGTCCAGGTGAAGATTAAAGATATTCTCTCTAGCCAGAAAACCATCGATGCAGGAATTCCACAAGGCTCCCCACTGGCACCCGCTTTATTTAATATCTTTCTTTCAGATATCCCTAGGAGACCACAAGTTGAGGCTGCTTTTTATGCAGACGACACTGCTTACTTTGCTTCTTCAAGAGTAACACCGCACATCCGAAGCAGACTCCAAAAACAAATCGATGAGACGGTCCAGTGGTTAGATTTCTGGAGGTTGCAGGTCAAGCCAGAGAAAACCCAGGCCATCTTCTTCCACAAGAAGCGTTTTGCACCGAGCATTTTGCGTCTTAAAATCGAGAACGCCAAAATCCCATGGTCAGAAAAAGCCACCTATCTCGGTCTTGTCTTCGATCGCAAATTTAGGCGGAAATCCCACATTCAAAAGTCCCTCCATAAAGGTCAGTCGTTCTATACGGCTCCAGTGTCTACCTAAAATACGTCTCACCTAGCCAGGTGGAACGTCTCCAAGTGTTTCAAAACAAAATTCTCAGGAGAATTATCAATGCCTCATGGTTCGTCAGGAACAATCAAATTCATAGAGAAACAGACGTCCGCCAAGTTCACGATTTTATATCCGAGGTTTACTCGAGATATTTCTCCTCTTCGTCTCTCGGACAATAGATGTATTACCGAGCTGGCCAATATTTTAGGCTAATAACTCATTCGGCTCTTCGTAGCCTTATTCTATCACAGCCGACACTACCCCGTCGTGCTCTAACTCCTAATTGTCTCGACCTTCTCCGGCGAGCGATTAACTCATGTACCGCAAGCTGCGTGGTGTGATAACGACGCCACGTCCTTGCCTGGCCCTTGTGCCTCTTAACGGTGTTACCGGTTACGGGCACCGGTTACTAACAGTAAGAAGTATCAGTTAGGGTCATTGGATCAGCTGATAGGGTGGGGTTTAGTGGGTAGCCCAGAGGCAGTCTCCACATAACCAGTCCAACTCGCTTATTCTTGCGGGTCTTCCCGACCAGGTATCCGTAACAGGATTCACCTACCCGGTTCCAGGCCAAAAAAAAGGGTAAAATATACAAACCTAAGCTAATATTTAAGACTGATCTAACCAATCTCTAACGCTAACACACTTCAAAAATTAATATTCACAATATAAGTCCAATCAATTTCCATAACTACTTTCTAAGAGGCAAAACTCAGACTGATATAGACAGTTCCCAAATATCTATATAATATTCTAGCTTAAAATGATGTAATTTCTTAAAAATAATATTTCCCAATTGGAAAATTCTGAAATATCCAGCCATGAAAATACATCATACATGTCCCGAAAAAATGTTCGCGTCAAATATCTTATCCCGAAAATATAGCTGTCCCGAAACATTGTGGACAAATAGTCTTCTTAATTTACATACCAGAAAGAAAAGAAAATGCGTACCTACACTTTAGTCCTTCAAATCCGAGACCACCCTCCCTTCAAGTGAATGTCATCAATCAGCAGACGCCCATTCCAAGTCGCGTCTCCACAGGAACTGACGTCAAATGCTCCCCAAGGCACCTTTTCGGATCAGATGGTTCGAATTCTGATAAGATTCTTGACATTTTGTAAATTTTCAACTTAAGAGGAAAAAAAGAGAACGCTGCATTGTTCTTTGACTAATACTCTGTAGGAATGTTCGTCGGGTCGGTCGGTCGGTCGAAATGTGTGGCTGCCGCTGCGATTATTTGTCAGAACACTCACTACTATTTTTGGAAGGAATTTGCACGGGAACTAAAAACACTGGTTGAATCAAAGTTGTTTATTTTAACTTATGATTGATACGTGTGGTCGATGGGAGAATTGACAGGATATTAGGTTAGGTAAAGGAAGTACGGTAGCGCTGTGGAAGTGGTACTGTTACAAGGGGACGGTGAAAAGAAAAGAGAGCGAGACGTCGTCGTGATGGTCTTTTATACCCTGGAACTGCATGGTACCAATCCACCGGCGTTGCCAACCTTTGTAGTTGTTGATGGTGAATTGGTGGTGGCCTAAAGGGTCGTGGCGGTCGCCACATAACTCCCCTCCTAGTGGAACAGCCGTGAAACGTACCTATATGTGGTGCAAGTTCCGGAATGCACCCGCAATCACGCAAATAAACGCCCGGGGACTGCTGATGAGATGGGGATCCCAACCTGAGCGAGGAGTTTTACGGGATCAGCTGCCATCGGAGCTGTAGCAGGACGTCGTTCGTCTTGAGGCGTTTAGCTTTGTTTGAGGGTACCTGTAAATGTGTTACGTGTTCCGTTTCGTGATGCGAGGGTGCTCATGGGTTGCTGGTATACATGATGGGCTTCTGTGGTTTTCGTCCATCAGGCTAGTCTCGTGGGATGTCGTCGACCACGTGATGTTGATGAGTTCCGTTCCTCGTGCTATCCTTTCATGCACGTGTCAAGCACCTGTCGAGTGGCTTATGTTGAGTTGATTTACCTGTTAGGCACTTTGATCACGCCGGGGTCACCAATTGTAGGGTAAATGATGGCTCGGTGAATGGAGGTAAAACAAAATGAAACAGTGGTGTTTACATTATGTGACCGTTATTTATTGGCAATATAAAAATATGGGAAAAATACAAATAATAAAACGGATGGCAGCGGAGTTACCTGAAGACGAGGCTTGGGCAGTCGATGGTGGCACGTCTAAACCAAACGAAGGTTGAGCACTGAATGATCGAAATGCCCTTCAATAACATCCCAGATAACCGTCTCGGGGTTGCCGCCAGCTATTCGTTGTCGGTTTCCAGTTGGCACCCCGCCCGTGTTCAACATCTAGGATTATATTTCTGGGTATTTTGTAGACCGTTATTCCACGATGTAAAATTCGACATGCCTCAAGTCGCTACAACTCTTTCTGACTATGTCTTTCCATACTTAATCCTTTTTCTGTTCTTAATCGAGATTCTTCTGTTGGTTCTTTTCTTTAGCTTATTCTGTTTTCTGCGTTTTTACTAACCCTGCTCTGATAATTTCTTTTCGTTCTAAATTCTGATCTTCACTGTAAATGTATCATGTTTTATCGCTAAAGCTCACCCCTCAGGTTCTTGATGGCAGCTAAGAAGGCTGGTTCAAGAAACCATTTTCTGCATCCCAAATCGCTCAGATTTTCAGGGAGGGCTTTCGGGGACTCTTCCAACTAGGAACCTCTCACGTGGATGAAACACGTTAGTTACGAATTCTTAAAATTACTCGGATATACATGTCCCGCCGTGCCTTTCCTATTATAACCGGGCCTCGTCAGACAATCAATACAATAGGATATTTCATACTGTCTCAAGTCACAATTCCTATATTCCTATATCACAAATATTATAAACAGTTTAATGACCTAATAAATTAAACCGCTAAACTATACAATAAAAATTATATTTTTTTAAACTTAATAGATAGTTCAAACATAACTACGTCGCAACAACACATTTGTCAAAACTAGTTTCTTCAAATTCAGGTCTAAATTTTCAAATCCAAATTTCAATATTAAATTTAAATAATCTTGAATAACTCCCACTGGTGCACTTCACATTTATTTAAAGCCTGACGTATGATACTTTTCTTAACAATATTAGCTCCAAGGGTTCTTGTATTTTCAGTCTCTGTTGTCGAGTAGTTGTAATACCCAATAACACTTGATATTTTTTCGCAAGCCATTTAATTTCTTCGCTGACCATAAGTATCTTTAGGTCTTTGTGGGTGCCGTCATTTCTAAGGTACCATGGAGCGTTGGCAATATTCCAAAAGATGTCTATGTTATATTGACCTTGCATTTCTTGTGCAACCCCAAAGCACACCGTATACCAACGAACTATTATCCTACAACGTTCTTCATGAGAATACCGATTTAGTTAAAATATTGAAAATAGCATTGGATCGAACAACATTTGACAGACTGCGCGCTGACAAAATACCTGCCGGTTAGAGTGGCTATTGTCGGGGAGTATTTGCAAGATAGATGTGTGATACGAAGTTGTACGAAGTTTACTGGGTCATCTAGTTAACTAATAAAACATTTTCAATTCACAATTTTATATGCAATTGAATTGTTCTTTGTTTTTTTAATTGGATGTTTTATTTTTGAAAAACTTTATTTCGCAAATTTGTGCCATGTTATAATTTTCATAACGAAGTATGTATATATCTTATTAATAATCATTTCTGTTTCATTGATGTGAAAAGTGATCTCTGGCATTTTAATATTTAACAAATGAATTACGAGGGGGAATCAAATTTACGGTAATTTTATTATTTAGTTTAGCACCAAATTCCGATCTAGAGGTTTTGATAATCAAGTGTTCTCCTTATAACCCTGACTTATGACTCTTTTTGGTTGCGCCCCTTGAAAGAATCACTTGGAGGCAAAAGATTTGAAAGCAATAAATAAGTAGAGGAGTATGAGCACGAAGTTTTAACTATTTACCGTTTAACCATTTAACCATTTAAGGTTTAATAGAAAGAGAAAAATAAAACTCTTTTACTCACACCTCAAAATATAATACCAAAGGCCCCCATAAAAACATTTAACATATATGGCTTTCCTGGTTACCATTTTACTGCCAATGTAGTTTTATAAATTCTCAAACTGATGACCAAATATTGAGGATCGATTATATTAGATAATAAAGATAACTGCGCGAATAGCCCATATTAAAACCTGAATTATAGGTAACAATAATAAATGTGCGAGGGCTTGTCGAATTTATAGTGGCCAATTTAAGACTCCATAAAAATAAAAAAATCAAACTTAACAATGACCATTCCGGACGACATTCAGCACAGGTATTAAATTAACAATACAGTCTTATCCCTATCCTCAAACCTAACATTTTAGGTTGAAAGTTTTGCTTTTTATATATAATCGAATTTTCATATCTTTCATCAGCTGTTTCAAGGTTCTTCTGGAACTATTTCAGTATTATAAAACACCCCCTGAAATATATCTTTCTTCTTTAATACGAATTTCGCTAAAAGTTAAACGGCTAATATCAAAATAATTGTATTCAAAATAATATAAATCAAATGATCTATGCCTTAAAAATAGATTTCTTTTCAGTTTTCATAAACTACATTAAATGATCAGTCACATGTAATGTAATTACAAATAAATATGTCTATGTAATTTCTGTGTATTGCAATAAAAAAATGGCTTCAATTTTGTTACAAAATGATAAACGCCAAAGGCTAGGTGTGGGATGTTATTAAATGGATCTCCAACTTAACTAAGAAAATTATTATTTATTAAGTATTTATAAGTAAAGTTAGTCTGAAGATATTCATTCTTGGCTCGCTAATCGTCATCCCCTATATGTTTATTTATTATTTCTGTTCTTTATATAAAGCTTTGTTTTTATATCTACATTCAGTCGATTCAATAAGACCATATACTAGTCGTTACTGAATTGATAATTTTGCGTCTTTCAAAAAATTCAGAGAGCATGCCATGCGTACTCCACGACTCACAAGTACCTTATCGTGGGAGGCGATAAGTGTTTTTGGTCGCTTTGCACGAATTTTACCGACTATTGTCCACTCAGCTGACGATACTTTTGGAAATCCAAGAGTGTGCCGTCTGTATGCAAGTATGAAAAAACACTACAACAAGACGACGGACTATAGGTGCTATAGAGGTATAAGTCTCCCATCAATTGTCGGGAAGATTTTGAAAGTATGAATAATGAAGCCTCAAAGGACACCTGAGGAGACAAGGTTGCGTTAATAAGATTTTTACGTTAAAACGCCTGATGGAGGAGCATTTCACATGAGGAAAACCTGCCATTGTTTTTATTAATTTTCACTTTGCTTTTGACTATCTACTTCAACCCTCACTCTGGGCAATTTTGGAACCTAAACATGTCCCTCTAAAAGCTATTAAATCTTTTTCAGGTCACTTCCGATGGTTGAGATCCGAGGTGGTGTTCACCATGGAGATGCCGCCTACTCTTCAATACAGCACTGGATGCAACTACGAAATTTTTTTTGACAGATATGACATTCAATACTCCCTATGATTCTGCAAACTCCTCGACGGATCTGATGTTCGCTCATGATAGAGCTGTATTCGCCAATACGGACGTTTCTGACATTCTCCATGATATAGTTCGATCCACAGATATGACTTGAGAACTAATAAAGAGAAGACCAAACAACTGATAACTAATGAATTGCCTGCTATTGTAAACCCCAACGGGATCCAGTTGAAGCCAATGCGGCAATTTAAGTACTTTGTCCAATTAATATAGAAGGAAAAAATAGTATCTACCGCCTGAATAATAAGTAGAAATGGCCAAGCTGCTGTAGCTTTTGGTTGTCTAAGATGGTGAATTTGGTTGAGAAGAAGTTTTACAATCAAGATATAAATCCACCTTTTCGAACGCTTATCTTATCAATTATCCTGTATGGACATTCTGGCATATGTAAACTTGAAGTTTTTTAAATGCTGAAAGCAAATTCTGCATGTATCTTACCGATATCATGTTATAAATGAAGTCACCCCTTTAAGATGCGACAATCAGGTCCCAGTTAAGAAACAGATTGAAATGGTTTGACTATGTCATCGAATGAAAGGTGAACGGATCTCTCTTAGACTTTTGTGACAAAAATCGACCTTTTGTGTGGAAGACATAACAAACAGTTCCCAAAATACATGATTCAAGACATCGAAAGTGATGATATTTTCGAGGTTTATACGATGGCATTGAAATTGACCATACCAATTTTCATAACGTTTGTCAGATCATTATTTGGTTGCAGTCATAAAGTAAACAATATTTAAGGAAGGTACGAAATGCATTTTATTACCATTACAGTCATTTGTAGTGAGATTGATAACCGGGGGTGAGATTGATAATCAAGTTGCATTTTAATAAATTTAAATTTAAATTCAAACCACCGGTTAGATTTATCTTCGGCAACCAGATTTGTATAGCGCATGTGCGTGTTGACTCGCTAATACATTGGGGTTGTTCATGAAAATTGCATTTAAAATGTATTACTGTTTTTACTAGCATTCATAACTCCCAGTAAGTTGAATTAACAGCTAGTATTGAAAAATTTACCAATATGGCACTATTTGTTTATGATCCTGGATATTATAATCTAAAATTCAGTTTCAGTTTATTATTTGATGGTGTCAGATTGATCGCACCTACTGGCTGAGATTGATCAATATGTTTATTGATCAATCTCTCCTGACAAGGCATGAAAAGGCTTTTAGGACGAATTGATTGTGTTATTCTTTTAATAAATAAATGATGCCACGACGATACTAAAAGAAACTGGGTGCACGTAGATATGACCAAGCGACATTAGAGGTAGCTCTACGTAAGGTAACTGAAGATGAGTGGTCATTACGCCGTGCTGCAGCTGAGTTCAAATTATCATTTGGCACCCTCAGAAACAAATTTTGTATTGACAAATTGGAAGGCCGCACATAAACAGCAAACATTAGTAGATGAGGAGGATTTTCTCCACTCTCGTCAAAATGACAAAAAATCTGATAATGCCATTAACAATGATCTCATCAACTCATTTCAAGCCACGGGAATTGTGCGAATAGATCCGGAGTGAGTTTTGCGCAAAAGTCCACTTAATGATAGTGGCGCAGAGGCCGATTTTGATTATGCAACAACAATACTTTTTAGCAGCACCAATAAAAAGAAATATAAAAAGCTAAAAGCTAACGATGGAGCCCGGCAAAATTGTTACAGCAAGCAATGATAACTCTAGCGACTCAGATGTCCATGAACCTTTTACTAACTAACTGCACGGCAATAATACCAGGCGTGTATTCTAACGAAGAAAACCAAGAGATTGAAAGCTAAGGGATGAAAAGTTTTGATACGACATGAAAATTATTTGCAGCCCAACCCGGCGATGAATTTGTTGCTGACATGGAAGACGTATTAGCTATACCAACTCTTATATTTACCAGACTTAACGACAAAGTTTTCTTGCATTCTGAAACATAATATTTTGTTATATAAAACAGTTATGTTTGCACTATAACCTGAACATAAATGTTTATGTTGAGAGTGAACCTTGAACAATCTCACCCCATATAATAAAAACCTGTATAGCCTTTAAACCGTAAGTTCGAAAGAGACTGGGGTCAGATTAATTACTTTGTATAGAACTTCTTGCTTATTCTATGCATTAAATATCTTGTGATCAAGCACACTCCACTTACAGTTGTTCCCACATGAGATTGTCCACGATATTGTTGTCTTTTGCAATGCTTAATTTTTTTATATCTTCTGACTACAGAAAATTGTTTCTGACAATATCATCTTGTGAAATAACAATACATAAAAAATACATTTTGTTACGATTAATCTGGACACGACGATATTTAAAAAAACACATCGTTTTAAATAAAATGTTATTTCACTGTTTCACTGTTTCATTTTATTTAAAATGTTCATTATGTTTAAATATAATGTTAGTAATAAGATAACTAATACTTCTATATCGTATAAGTTTGAAGACCTGAAGCAGATATCCACGAGTAAAGTGGTTTGGTAATACCGGTACCATCAATTTGTTCTATTCTGAAATAAATGGTGTTAACCAATATAGTTTGTCGGGAAGATACGGCTGCTACAAAAAAAACAACTACAGCTCCAATAGACGTCCGTACTGCCAAAAAATTAGATAGATTCCCAAATCCATCCCAACATTTCCACTAGAACATTATTAACAAATAAAATATAAGAGCTATGTTCTAGGAAACCTTAAAGTGCAACGCGTAACGATTTACGCCCACCATAATATTGATAATTTATAACATTACTGAACTAACAGATAATAAAAATATAGCAATAATATTTGTTCCAGTATCATATCAATTTTTACTGTCCGGTAATCATTTCTTTCGGCCGTCCCTATATCGTAAACTCAAGCACCATTTTTAAGAGGTAATAAAAGTAAAAATAGTAGGCGATATAGGAACCAATATTTCCAATATAGACATTCTCGGACGTTATAAAAATAATATAAAGTTTTTTGTAGACATGAAATGTCCTTCTTTGATATTTTTAGGTTTCACTACCTGTTATTACAAAAAGCCGTAACATTTATTTTAAAATTTATGTTCAATTAGTGATCTACTTTGAGCAAAACGATTTTTACCATCCTAATGCCACGATGCTGCCCTACATTAATGCTAATTTATTTTGAATAATGTACAATAGCCTGTATAACTTGTGCAATATATTAAATGAGACAATTTATCGTTTTATTTATTATTATTACTTTTATCTTTTGTTCTAACAACACTACTGGCGAGTACCTTACACAATCCAAAAAAAAGATGTAGAATTATAAACACAATAACTCTAAAGAAAATTTAAAAAGGATTTAGAAAATCCCATTAGCATCAAAAAGGCGTCAATTTACGATCTAATAAGTAAGCTGGTACGAAAACAGGTGCCAAGAAAGATCATAATAAAACTTATAATTCTTTGAAAATAACACTGAACTGACGTCATTAAAAGATTTATATCAGACAATTTCCTTCTCATTTAATTCTAATTAAAAAGAGACACAATGCTGTCTAATACGTTCGAGCGTGTAATCGAAATAGCCTATAAAAGCCCCCGGTTGTCAAATATTTGCATAATTCTTAAAAACGTTAGTAATAATAATTACAGGTTGTAGATGTTGTTTTTGGCGGTTTGCTTGTTTTGATAAATTTCGAATCCGTGTTTATTATTAATCTAATTTAAAATGCCGAAGCCATTAGACAGAGTCCGTCAAACCGTCTTGCGAATAAAACTTCTTAAAGAGGTAAGGATAAGAAGTAAAAGCAATTTTGGTTGGCGCAGTGGTAAGGCGACCTGTTAACTTAAACTGTTGGTCCAGTTCAAATCAAAACCCTCGTTCTTATAAAGAAGACTTGAATTATATTACTAAAATAAATTAAAATATTACAAAAAAATATATAAAAAAATTTAAAACAACATACTTTTTGATTCACCAAAATGAAACCGTCCTCAATCGAAGCGGATGACGAATAAAAATGACTTAGATGGTAGCTCTATCAGAGATAAAAATTATGAAACGTATCAAAACAGTGAGTCGGTTTTTCAATATCTTTTTTTACTCTTTGTGATTCCACAATCTACCCTATAGGCAATAAGTATTTCTTATGTCTATATTATCTTTACATGGCATATAGAAAATCACTTCATTAAGTGATCTCCTGTATAAAATATTATATTAATTAATTAGTCTTATCCTAAAGCTTATTCTAAAGTCTATATATGTCCAATAATCAGATCAGGTGGTGTTAAACGTTTTAATCTACACACTTCACTATCACTTCGCATATTTAGCTGGCACTGACACTCTAAAATACTTCACACAAACACGTTGAATTACACTCGTTATAGGTTGAAGAGGAATATCGCGTTATATCACTTTATTTGAAATATAGTATGGAGCATCAACAATGGCACGCAACACTTTATTTTGGAACCGTTTAATGATGGATATGTTAGATTTGCTAACTGCACCCCATAGTTGGATTTCATATGACCAAATAGGCTTAAGTATAGACTCATACAGCAATGCCTTGCAATCTAATGATAACTTGGATTTTCGCCCGATGAGCCAATACATTTGATATAATTTAAGTCCAAGTTGTTTTCGTTTAGAGAGTATATGCTTCTTCCAGGTTAGGGGTCGATCTAAGTGCATACCAAGATATTTAACATACTCTACTTGGGGGAATTGACGATGATTGATGTTCACTGCTTTCAGAGCTAAACTGTTAGTCTGAAAAGTATCCATAGGAATCTTAAAGATACGCAGTTCTTTGAGGGATGTAGATCATCAATTCATCATGGAGCTTCCAGTCATTGCTTTTAGAAGGCTGCAATGTTTAAAACCATATATTAACATTAAGGAAGACTTATTATTTAAATTTATGTATTTAGATAAGACATGAATATTTCAAAATGGAGCAATGGGTCACTCAAAGAAAAATGATGATAAAAATACCATAAAATCGACAAAAGTGGACTGAAAAAGTTAAAAGTTAGACTAACATTTGATTAATTTTGGTAGTCATAATATTTATTAAAAAAAACATTTCAGATGTATTTTTCTTATATTGTTGAACTAGGATGAACCATCAGTTTTTATTATGGACAAAAGCTGTAATTAAGAATGGCTTGCAAAATATAAATTATATTTTGAAGAAACCATTCTGATTGCTATGTATTATTTTATAGAAATAGGCCTGAAAATAAATACATGGTAGATCAGATGGAAGAACAATATGACCATAATGTATTATGAAATATATATATATATATATATATATATCTTCCTCTCTATCACTGCATGTTAAATTCAATTGAATTGCAATAACACGTTTGGTTTGGATGGGCCCCATCAGGCATACTGAAGAAGAACTTGACAAATCGTGGAATCGTTTTACATAGAATGGACAACGTTAGACAACTCTTAGACAGACTGAAAATTAACAGCACAGATTTGAATAACTCAGAAAATTACACTGACTGAATGAAACTGTCCGAATGTGAGATTATGGTCTAATGCTAACAATTATCGAGACAGGGTGTCGAAAGTGGACACATCTAATAGCAACTAGATAATAATTACAGAATAACTGTGTGATGTATGTGTTAGGTTAGAATGTATGAGGAGAGAAAGAACACTGTTATGCAGATATGGCAAATGCTTGACAGTTATTGAAACTGATTTCTATATAGAAAAATATGCACAACTAGTAACAGAATAAATTAAGGAGAAGTACAATAATACCAAAATGACTTGACAAGGCAACTGAAAACTGTGGTTAATGAACCAAGAACTAAACGTAAAAAGATAAATATTCTCCCAAATGAAAGTAAAATATTTTACTTGGATGTACAGTTCTTAATTAAATGGATTTGGCTTCCATAAAAATGCCTCACACTCTTTTTGTATTTTTGTTTGATTCTTTTATTTAGACTTGAATTTTGTTTTATGTTAAGGAAAATGAATTAAATCTTAAATTTAAAGCGGCAGTATTGCGACTTTTTGACATCATACATTTAAAAGACGTAACTTTACTGTTTTATTGAACGGACTATATATACCTATTCAACGCAACATTGTGAAACTATTGGTTTCCCAATGTTACCGGTAGGACATATTGTCCTACCGGCAACTCAACGAATAAATATAAATTTGACTAGACAGATTATCTTGATTATAAAATCCCACGATTCTGATCATATCTTCGGACTAAAATGCGGCGAGGAACATTTAGATGTGAATTATGTGATTGGACGATTTCAGAGATAGTATCCTTGGACCAGTACTTGTACTTGCTTTATACCAATGACATCCTTAAATGTGAAGATATTACAACTGGCATATTTACTTTACTGATAATGCTGTGTTTACTCTTTACAAGTAACAAAATTGAAGCACTAGCAAATATGATACAAGAAGCTGTCAATAACTGCTTATTGGATTTCGCCTACTAAATATAATTGGCTCTAGAGTCATTCCGTTAAAAGAGCACGTTAGGAAAAATCGAGGAGAAACTTGCACGGGGCTCAAAAATGTTGTGGTTAATTCGACTGTAATCTGAGTTATTAAATTCCGATAAATTTTTGTTAATTGCCTAAACAAATTGTCAATAGAGTGTGGACCTACGGCGCGCAAAATAAGATTGCACAAAAAACCTAATATCCAAATAATAATAAAATATCTAGGATCCAAACTTAACAAAATAAATTTCTATGATACTTTATTAACGCTCCATGGTATATTAGAAAAGAGAAAGTACATCAAAACCTAATGGTACACAGTGTAAATAAATAAATTAAACTAGTTGAGAAAAAACGCCAAGTCAGATTAACTCGACAATAGTAAACTTATCCGGATGAGGAAATAAGAACTTTCCAAAGGAGTATGGTTAAGCAATTTGTGAAAAAAACTCCATGTTATAAATTTATGTGGAGGGCACCAGTAGGAGTACGTCAATCAAACGGTATTTAAGTGTGAATCTGAAACCCAATATTCGATACAAATTTCTAGACATTGAATAACTAATTTTAATACTTCTGCAAATATCATACGCTTTTAAATAAAAACCATATTAGTTTGAGACGGAGAAAGTCGAATTCAAAGCCCTTTGCTAGAGTTCCACATATCTTAAAATCGTACATAAATTTAGTAAAAAGCAGCAGCAGAAAATTACTTTTGGAAAAGTCGAAACAATGCACCATCTTGATTTGCAAAAATAAGTTACAAACTCTAAACTAAAGTCTATACATGGATGTTATATTGTAGGACTAATATTTCACTGACTCCGGACTGGACCACGATCTGAGGGGTTTCCATCTGTATTAAATGGTGTTATGAGTGAGATATCTAAAAATAGATGTCAGAATGATTTCTACCCGTTCTTACTCTCAATGTAGTTTCGTATCGCTATTCAACCGTGTGTTGTTGTAATTTGTCATAATGACCTTTCCGTTAAATAAAATAGTTTCTTTTAGTAAATTAGTAGTTTTAATTTTCTAAACCCTCTCCCATGTCAAAACTTGGATATATATTCAATTTTGATTGCTAATATCATAAATTTGTGCGATTTGACCTCCCTATAACTGGGCAAATGACGAATAGAAAAATCCGTTTGGCTAAAAAAAAGGCTATATTTTATAAAATTTGTAAGGCGTTACAGTAACATGCTCACCGATTTGTATGACATTTTAATTTTAATCGTAAAAACGCTTTTTATAAGGAATTTTCAAGATCTCACTATTGAGAAGGTATAAAAATGTTGACATAAAATCGAGAAAGGTGTCAGTATCCTGTACCGAAAAATTCTACCTAAAATCATTGTTTTTTAATATTTTTAAAGACATATTAAAGAACCCTCGCACATAAAAACAAAAACGCTTAATTTGATTAACGTTAATCATTTAAACACTACTTTCAAGCACAAAATGTTACCAAATATAGCAAGATTAAAAAGTGGTCACACGATTTAATCATTTACAGTTCGTAGTTTTATGCTGGACTCAATTTTGTTCGATATTTCACCGATCCAAAGCTCCTCGAATAGTCCCGTTTATAACCTGACACAAATCTTTGCCAGTTTTTATTCGACTGTTCCGGATTTTTCGCATTTCTTTATTAAGCCTTTAATTTTCACAGTAAATTAATTTTCCGATTTTTCAGATTGGAACTTTAGCCGGTAATCTGATGATTTAGTGGCGTCATAAAAGAGTTTTCTGTCGATGTATTTCCATCGGGACCTTGTAATGTTCGAATAAAAACGAGAACAAAAATCGACATAATTTATTATAATTTTTTTTATTCGAATCGAGTCTCAATTGCTCCCTGTTCTGCTCTTTATGGAACCTCTCGATCATGCTAATCGCATAATTTATTACTGCAAGGCGCTCAACAAAATCGATATAATACTTTGGCAATATTGGAAATTTAAATTTATTTTTTGCAAACTCAAAATAATTTAAAACAAATTAGGGTTTGTTTATATGGCTTTCTGAGTGGTGATAAGACGAAATGAAACTGAGGTGTTTGCATGGTGTGATCGTTATTTATTCATGTAATATAAAATATGGAAAATACAAATAGATATAAAGAAGCGGCGCTAGATTTACCTATAGATGAGGCTTAGGTAGTCGATGGTGGCACAACTGAACTATAGTCAGTGATTGATCAATGATATGATCTTCAATAATATCTCAGAAAAACGTGTCGGGGTTTTCAGTTATTCGTTATCGTTTATTGTTATCGTTATCGTGTACTGCTGCTGGCACCCCATCCGTGTTCAACATCTAGGATTATATTTCTGGGTATTTTTGTAGACCGTTATTCCACGATGTAAAGTTCATGACCCGAGGTCGCTACAACAACATTATGTACTGCCCACAAATACTAAAATAAACTTATGAAATATCGAGATGAAAAAGATGAAATTTACTTTTTATTATATTTTAGAGTACTTTTTACCAACATAGTGTTATTTGGACTAGGTCTAGTCACAACACTCAATAAATCGTTGTTCAACTTACAGTCCTAGAAAACATCCTGTCTTACTTAGTTTTATTATTATGGCTAGTGAGACATTTATTCTTAAAATGTAATTAATATATCATTATTACTTTAAAAATAAAATAAAATTTTATTATTCTAATATAAACGTTATTCTAATATAAACGAAAACTTTACTCGTCACACATGGTTTCGATTGTAATACATTTCAAAGTACTAATTGTACGTTATTCCGCCAAATGGTCTTCCGACTTTCAATAATTCTACCCAAATTTCCACGATATTCTTCTAATTTCCATTGTCCATGGCTATTGGTATTTGGAGCGACTGCAGATATCTTTTGATTGTCATAAACTTGAACTATGAACTATGTCCTTGTTACGTGCATCACTCCAAGCTCGTCTATGGTAAGCAATATGAAAGCTCATGGCTAAAGGAATAATTTCAGTCCGATTTTTTTTTAATTAACCGGTTCTGAAGTGTGGTTCCTCCAGATTCTAAATTGAAATTGAAAAAATTGAAAAACAATTGGCAGTACTACATAAACTTGTATCCTCATTTTAAAGTATTATTCGATTCATGTAACTTGAATGAATTCAAAAGTGAACACGCTTATGATCCCTCTGAAATCCTACTCACTGCTTCACCTATGAAATATATAAAAAGTAAAAAATTACTTTTAATTTTCATGAAACTATTTTATATTAAAATTAAATAAGCTGATATATTATTGATTTTTTACATTTACATTTACATTACATTATATATATTTAAATACTGACAAACAAAAAGGTTGTAATTTTTTGATAAAAATTAATTTTTGTTATCAAAGTATGGTAACAAATTAAACTAAAAAGCTTTCTTCATCTATATCCACATATTCAGAAGTTTTAGAAAGCAGCGCACAGAGTCCTTTAGGAAAACATATCGAGTACAAATATCACAACTGCTGACGACGTGGTAACCTTAGCATCTCCCGAGGAAAAAATTATAGCGTTAAAAAGGAACATGCCCACCAGTTAATATTGTCAACCTGTTTAAGCTAAGGATGTATCATGATATACTTGCTAAACGATAACAATTTGGACTTGGGACTAAAACAAATGTGTTGTCAGACGCTAATCAGAGTTATCCTTAGGTAACAAGACAGTGCTGTACAATCAATGGAATATCAAGTCACGTGACATGCTTCTAGCAAATCTAACATATATACTCATAATAAGCTATCAATCAACGACTCCAAAGGAAACTGTTTCTAATGAAGTAATAGATAATGTCCCTCTATAACTCATTACGAATATAAATTAGGGCATTAATGTAAGTACTTCCAGAGTATCAGTGCCTTATAATATACTACGTTGTGCATAGATTAAACCGTTTATTGCTTGATGTCATTAATATACATATATTGAATTTAGAACAAATTTTAAAACAAAATCTTTTCTTTATCTTCTACGTATTATACATATAATAATTATCATAACATATATTTATTGCTCCCTAAGCAGATCCTGAAATATTGAGACTAATAAAAAATATATGGCATATTCCTGTATGCTGTATAATTTTTACAATAGAAATCATCTGATACGAAACTCGGAAAAACTCGACCTAGTTGAATAACATCAAATTTGACACTATTAAACTGTGGGACGGCTTAACATAATACCGATAATTCCTATTGATTTTCTTTCAGCAAACACAACACGTTTTGAAACACGAGGACGAATTCGAAAAAAAAAAACATTCATAAAAATCGAAACGTTTACTTTCGCTAATTCCTGTTGACAAAGCATGGTCGTTGTCGATATTGACGAAAATTTATTGGAACGGGGAAAACACGATCCAGAAAACAAGATCATTATGGTATAAAATAAAGTATATCTGGATTTTTTTATAACGACAAGGGAGGTAACATAACCATGTATTCATTATATATATGGAACTAAACAAAAATAGATTAATTAAAAATACAAACGAAAATAGTAACAAAAGTACAAGAATATTAATAACGAAATATTATTTTGATTATAAAATAATTATTCTGAAAAACAATTAGACTTAATTGAAAATTGTTTCTTGTTAATAACCAGCTCTACACCGCCCCGCATTGTTGTGGCCTATTATGATAAAAAAGGTTAGATAGAATGAATACGTTTGGTTTCCTAATGCCTGTAAACATATAATAATTTTGTTGTTGAATTTTTTGTAAAGTAATTGCAAATTACTAAATTACTAAATTACAAAAATTCTCTATGGAAGATCACAAGCCTATATATATATATATATATATATATATATATATATATATATATATATATATATATATAACTCTGTCGCCTCATGTACTGCGGCTGCCTAGCTAGCAACTACAATAGAACGTTTATAGAGCGAAGAACTACTATTATAACCAAAGTATCATAAATTATGATAGATATGTTTAACATGATATTTAATAATAATATTATGATTTTATAATTATAAAAGTATCATAATTTGCAGTGCGTTGATTGCACTAATAAATAAATAACTACATAAAGAGTTTCAACCAAAATTAAAATACCAGAAAATATAAAACCAGTACAGACATATTTGTTCACCATTAATTTAACTTCTTAAAAATGTTATATTCATAAGATTTATATTAAATATTTTCAAAAAATTTAGGTAATATAAGACTACGAAATAAGTAGTTTCGTTAATCTAAAAAGACTTATTCCATAAAGCCATAATATGGCGAGTTTGAAAGGTAACAGTTCAGTAAAATATTAGATCTGAAGGTAGCTTTACTGAGATAAAATATATTGCGCTTTGAAATGAAGATTCCAGAAGGTAACTTTTGCCATACTTTGCATTTTTAATTCTTGGAAGGGGGAAAATGCAGCACAATTCAACAAAAATTGTGAGGTGTTTATGATGATGAGTGATTAGATGATTAGTGTGTTAAATTTACATGAATAAATAAATTATCATTAAAAATCAGCAGAAGTGGTAGAAAAATTGTTATAATTATTGTTTTATTGAGTAAATTTTTAAATACCTTCAGTTTCGTTAAGAAGAATAATATGAAAAAATCTAATAACGAAATAGTGACATGAATATATTTACAAGAATATCCCATATTATATTACTGATATGTACAATAATATATATACGTAAATCTCTCAAAATTAACTTAGAATTAATATAAATTTTACAGGCTACTATAGGCACCCAAATTATATCATTACAAAATAATTAATTATAAATCGGCAAACGTTGTTTTAATGCTTTGCTTGTTTTAATAAATTTCAAATTGCTGCCTAATAAGTAGTAATAATACTCTGGTTGAAAATGCCGAAGCCATTAAATAGTTTGTCAGAAACAGAGTTCGGTATAGTGACCCCATTATGAGATATCCATCTCTCATCTAAATACTCAAAATGAAATAGTAATTTTTTAAATATTATTATATGTTTTTAAAAATTGTATTATTTTATAAGGGATATCTTGAAGTTCCATTAGACTTCTTCGATACTTTTCATAATAACATTTTCCTCTGAAGTAATTGTATTAAATTATGTTTATACTGAAAAAGAACTACTCACTGTTTTTATACATTTTGTATATTTGACTTCTAATAGTGTAAACATCAAGCTGATCTTGATGCACGTCACCCGCTTCGTATACGGACGGTTTTTTTTTCGGTGAATTCAAGATAATGTTTTTCATTTTCTTAGATATTTCAATAACCGTGCCCATACTAATATTCAGTGCAGTTGCAATATGCTAAAAAATATTTTCAGTAATAATTGTAGAGAATTAATATTTTAACAGTAACAGTAAATATGCTTATATCTCTAAGGAATTTTATTGCAAGAGGGTTTTCTGTTCGAAGTAAATGATTCGAGACGCAATCCGTTATGTGCGGCTTCGGAATTTTCAATCAGAGTAATAAGAAGCAGCGATTTCAAATTTATCAAAACAAGCAAAGCGTTAAAACAACCTTTTGTGACTATTGTTTTAAAGAATTTTTCATACGTTTAACAACCGGAGGATTTTGACAGGCTGGTTCGGTTATATGTTCGAACTTATCAGAGAGAACTGTGTCTCTTTTTAACTAGATAAAAATGAGAAGGAATATATTGGCAGATTCTAAAACGAATTTACAGATTCTGCCAGACAATACATACAAAACATATTGATGACGTATGTTCACAGCAACTTTGGATAGACTATATGCAAAGCATATTTGATAAAAAAAATTTATTATGTAATTTAGTTTATAATGTTAGCATGTCAGAGCAAATATATATATATATATATATATATATATATATATATATATATATATATATATATATATATATATATATATATATTTATATAGAATATGAATTTTGGTATCGCACGTACTTGACAGTGTGTGATGTGTAGTCCGCTAATCAAATAGTGAACTCAGGATATTTAAATTGATGTCCTCAAAACTTTGCTATGTTGCTGCATTATCCCTGAATTTTAGATTGTTTTGGCTCTAACATGCTAACATTATAACCTAAATAACATAATGAAATTTTTTTAATCAAATATGATTTACATATAGTCAATCCAAAGTTGCTGTGAACACATGCATTAGAGAGAATTCAGTGCACATATAAAAATACAGTGATATCAAAATGACTTGACAAGGAAACACAATCGAAGAAAACAAGAACTAAACGTAAGAAGGTACATATGCTCTCTAATGAGAGTAAAATACATCACTTGGATATGCAATTGTTGATTAGGTAGATTAGGGCGATACCACTACATAAAAAACGCACCTAGAACTCTGGATGCGAATTCTGGAATATACATATCTCGTTTGAATGCACAAATTGAAATAATAAGTCCCCCTTGATTTTGTTCTATGCTTTCGAAATTTGTATTCTTTAAACGCAATGTCTGGAATTTCCATTAGATCTCTTCGTGGATTATCTCTACAGCACTTAAATCCTATGTAACCGAACAGTGTATGAAGTGATGTTCTACATTTCAGACTCACATTCTCTCTTAAATAATCGTAATAAATTACGTATATATTAAAAAAACTACTTACTCTTTTTATACATTTCATATATTTGATCTCTGATAGAGCTAACATCAAGTTGATCTTGATTCATCACCCGTTTCATATGAGGGTGCTTTCTTTTTGGTGAATTCAAGATTATGTTGTTTTTTTAAAGATATTTTAGTAACCGTCCATAGTAAAATTAAGTGCAGCTGCAATACTCCAAAACTATATTTAATAAAATCCTCAGCAACTTAGCATTTAGGAGTAAAAATGCTTACGTATCTAACACATTTTACTGACAATCCAATTACAGGGGTCTCCATTATCTCGTTCCTATTTGAAGTATCTGATTAGAGATGCACTCTGTTTCTGACAAACTATTTAATGGCTTCGACATTTTCAACCAGAATATTATTACTACTTATTAGGCAGCAATTTGAAATTTATTAAAACAAGCAAAGCATTAAAACAACGTTTGCCGATTTATAATTAAACCGGTGCGACTTGATACTTAGAATGATACTTAGTTTTTAGAAATCATGTATATTCTTATTATATTTTTCAAGGCAGACAAATGATTTTAAGTAGATATGTACATATATATATATATATATATATATATATATATATATATATGTATATATCGTAAAACAGACAGCATAGTAATCGCGAATCTATAAATATAAATACGAAATAAAAAGCACACCCTAAAAGCGTAAATTTACTATCATTATCTGTCATTTCTTAGGTATTATTAAAATCAAATCAAGTAAAACTAACGATAGTCACCGTTCTCGCCTATTATTTCGAATTCATACCATTAAAGTAAATAACTTTCTTTGATCTTTTGGACGTTTAGGCTGTCATCTAATGTTCCTTTCAATATATATTATACATGCTGACATATTTGGTACTAGGATGCGTATTGATTTTTTTGATATGCTTCGAAGGGAAATGATGAAACAAGTTGTTAGTGCAGTATTAAGGAATAAATTATCTAATAAAGTCTCGCATATCAGAGAAGTACAACTTTCAATGACAGCATTACATAACCGACTGAATTTGATATGAGTATGTGATTATGTGAATGTGAATGTGTTCTCCTACTTAAATTATATCTCTTCTTCGAGGTTTCGAGAACCTCTTCGATATTTTATAAATGGAACTGCCATTATATCTCTTGCGTGTGCGTTTAATTACATTGAAGCGGCTGTGCAGGGGAAGATGGTTTACTGAAAGACTCTTCGAATAGCTACGGATACCATACCCAAGAACCTGAAGGACTAACTGACAGACGCAAAATATAGCTCATGAGGAAATTTCATTCTATGAGAATCATGAGATCGCTAAAATAATGAATACTGGAAAGACTCCAGGTCCTGAGGGTATTCCAATGAAACTGCTTCAGGTGATCGCACAGGCAGCAGACATGGAAAGGGTGAAAGAGGCGTTAAAAGTTTGCTTAAGACGACAGTTTAACAGTTTCCAAGGAGTTGGAAGATTGTCTAGTTAGTATTGGCACAGAGACCTTGCGTGGAAGATATTGCAGCGATATATTGGACGATATACTTAATAAACTCAGAAGGAAAATCGCTGAAAGACTGGATAATAAGCTAGAGACTAAACGAGCTCCAAATCAGAGTCAGTACGGATTTTGAAGAGGAAAATCCACTGTAGACGCGTCTAAAATAACAACAGACGCGGTGAAAAAATTAAGAGTAAAGCATTTAAGAATAACGAATGGGCTGTGGTTCTGATATTAGATATTAAAAAGCATTGAATTCAGCATTGGCATTGTTGAACAACTGGAAAGCGAAAATATAAGTATAAATAGTAAGATCAGATATCTAGAGTCGAAAGGATTAAAGCATATTTAAACGAGAGATTTGTGAATGCAGGACAAGCAGGAATAGCATAACAGAATATGGGGCGGTGTGTCGCAGGATAATACTGAGACTGTTTGTGTACTGGGGCCAACACTGTGGAGCGTTTACTATGACCAGGTATTGAATGCTAGGAACGAGGCTGACTGAGAATGTTGACGATTTTGCAGATAAGGATGATCACCCCCAATGCCTTCAGATACGCTGAGATTAGAGAATTGGAGTAATCAACCGGACACTCTAAAGTAATACAGTAGGAGTTTTCAGGGTTTCTAATTGTAAAATCATAGTGGATGGTTGGTTGCAGGGAGAGTTCCACACTTCGACTAGATAAGCTTTTCCCAGCTTTCATAATAGGTTAGTCGCAATTGAACTTAAATTAGATACTCACACTATTTTACATATTTATTTAGTAAATAGTTCTTATAATAAACTATTACTACTAGGCGATATTTAACTATGAAGCTGCATATTCGATTTCTCTTTGACTACATCGTAACGTGTTGTATGCCAACCTCACTCTGAGGAAATATTATATTTTCCAAGAGCGTTGCCCAACAGCATACCCATAAACCCTGAGAGGTATTGTCCCTTCAATAAATACATTTCAAAGTAAAACGGCGTTGGTAAAAAATTAAAAAACATGACCAACAATGGCCGTTGGTCCACTTAAAAAAAACATTAGTTTAAACACGATATTTCAAAAAACCCCAGAAGATATTACTTAGATATTGCCTAACGATCCCAAATTGCATAATATTGGATATCCTGTCTACTATAGAAGCAGTACCTTTTTGTGAATGCGTTACTAACTATTGAATCTCATGTAGGTTGGGTCGTTCCACGTTCATCCAAACATGAGGTTCCTCGCTAATTATAATTTCTCGGTTAAAATTGAGGTCCTAAGCAACGGTCATCTTGATAATAAGGTTTTATCATTTGAACTTGCTGCCTAAATATGCAATTTACCTCTTTAAATTAGATAAGTTAAGCAGATCCAACCATAACAACAATGGTCGTTGGTCCACATAAAAAAACATTAGTTTAAAAACGATATTTCAGTAAACCTCAGAAGATATTTTTTAGATATTGCCTAACGAACCCAAATCGTATAATATTGGATATGCTCTCTACTATAGAAACAGTACTTTTTTGTGAATGCATTACTAACTATTGAATCTCATGTAGGTTGGGTCGTTCCACGTTCATCCAAACATGATGTTCCTCGCTAATTATAATTTCTCGGTTAAAATTGAGGTCTTAAGTAACGTTCATCTTGATAATAAGGTTTTATCATATATGGTCGCCATATGCTACCAACGTAGACATGCCCTTATTGAAACCCCTATATTATAGATTCTATAAAACTGACCTGCAAGTTTTGCACGGATATCTTTACGGGCTACGAATAATTAACACACAAATTACAGGTTATATTCACAAACTATAATATAGTTACAAAAATAAAATAATTTAGGTACTTTATTTATTTAGAAGATATACATGCCAGCACTACTATCACATATGCATGCCACCATACCACGAATCAATCATATATCTAAACATCTTACTCATCACATGTTTTTTCTCAAGCGATATAAGTATAAGTTACCTATAAGAACTCACTCATTAGACGTACTATATAAATAAAGTCAAATATTTCTTTATACTGCAATCCCAATGAGGCCATATAAAATAAAAATTATATCATCCCTCTCTATATACATATTTACTCAACAGAAAACAAATTTATTATTTCATGATTGATTAAAGTGGTCCTGTCCATGAACGAATTGAACGAACGGCATATTAAAATTGATACTGTTAAGCTTGGAAAATGGACATTTTCATTCCGGGATTATCCTCAAAAATGCCTTTGTCATCAAAGCGACTTAATCTGATGCCTATAATTTAAATCGATTTTCACGGAGTTCAATTGAGCATGGAGGGTTGGTCCTTTTTCGGACATTTTGTTCTAACAATATGTTAGATTGATATAATTTTTTTCTGAATATACATAAAGATACTGAAATTTAACAATAATTTAGTTAGTCCATACAATGATTTAGTTAGTTCCTTATTCAATAAACCAATGCAACGTAAATTAAAACCAGAACCATTTAAACATAAAACAATGCGTGCACTGCAAACTTTAACTTACGTACTGTTTGAATAACTTTAGCGTTAATTCGCTAGCTGTTTAAAGCCCATCTTTGGTTGTCATCTAATATTATAAATTTTATTAAAATAGGGGAAATAGAATATATTATTATATCACTAATATGCGGGAGGTCAAGATACATCATCGGCGAAGAGGAATAATGGATTGAATAACAGAAGCATACATTAAAAAGGTTTGTGACGAGACAATATAAAAATACTGCTGAGCTTTAGTAATACTGTTTCGACAAAACCAGCACGGTCAATAACGCTAATATTAAAGGGAGCGCTGCGATTGTGAAACCCTTTATAACGGAAGCTAACGCTACAGTGCTTCCATAAAAGCTGGACAGTTGATGAATACAAGCATGTGACTCAATGATAAAGTTGTTATTGCGACTGGCATATTACTACACTGCCATATTCTAAGATGATATTGCGCCCATACATACACCCAAACAGTTCAGTATGGTTTTGAGAGATTGCGCTATCGCTAGACCTCAACAAGAGAAATATATTTATATTTCTAACATAACTGGTGCAAGGATGTTTTGGTACAAAAATGGCACAATATTCCCTTATGAATACTTATTCGGTTACTATCCGGCAAAGAATTGCAGCTGTTTCAAAGCATTTGGCTCAACACCTTATTTATAAATTAATATTTAATTTATATCAGATATTCATATTAGTTTGTGACATGAATATGACAGAAATCCCAATTCATCAACTTACACACGAAAAAAATTTGGGTATAGTAAAGCTTAAAATCAGAATACGGGATCTATATAAAGTTATATGGACTGGCTACCTTAGCACTACTGAACGAATTAGTTCAGGCAGTTAAAATTCTTATTATTTTGCATGACAAGCAATGAAGGTGCCAAATCGAAACTAAAATTCATACAGTGTTTACCTTCCTTTTAGATATCTCCCGTCGCATAAAAACGCCGTTAAATCGTTAAACCTAAAACCGACAATTATATCACGAAGCAGCATCACCAAGTTTCTAAGATGATGGACTTTTTGCAACAGATTTCTTCAAATCAAACAACAATATTAATGAATGCCGATAACATAATTTTGTATCTATATAAAGGAACTTAATAATACTAAAATGGGCCACTATAAATCCTGTAGTATGACAAGTTATACAACCGTAGTCGATTTACAGCAAAAATAATAATTGCATAGTAAGAGGCTTATAATTACCAAATCGTACGATACGATAGAATCGTTTAAAAGCTTGGCCAACCAACAATTTTTAACTGTCGTTATAGTACTTTGTTTTACTTGTGTTTACCTGCCCCCTAGCCAGAAACCGACAGGATATATATTATGGTATAAATTATGGTATAAATGAATTGGAAGAGCTTAGACCTCTAAATATATAGAAGATATAAGAATTGTCAGTTGTTTTTTTAGCCAAAATGAAATGATGAAAATTTAAAAGCCTTGTATTCATTCAAAGCAAATTAATGTGTATATATATGTCTTTACTGACTTTTACTTTATCATATAATACAGCGAGGAGTTAAGCTGATATAGTTGGTTTTGATATAACAGGTGACATGTTATTCCGTACGCAGACAACACGATACTTTAAATGTACCACAAATATTTACAGCCGATTAGTATTCAAATCGTTTCGTGTTTAGGTCAAAATATAAAGTGACTGATTGCATCGACTATCTATCCAGTGTAGTACAACTTGTCGTAGTACAGATTGCATAGTGTGTGGGATTTTAAAAGGAAAACTATTATTTTATGTAGATAACTGTCAAAGCCTTAGAATTTAACAGTAATACCAGATTCTCTAAAAGTCGTTTGTATTAGTAATTCGCTTGTTCACCAATATCACCAATCGCAAACGTCTATGGTAGCATCTGTCATACGAACTTACTATTTTACTATTATTATCCAATCCACTTTTATTTCACTTTTTAAGTAAAACCAAGCGCAATTTCAAATAATCTATATATTAATCGGCTTAGCAACTATTTTGCCTCATTTTTTTTGAGATCTAAAATGTTTGCGTAATATGCTCCACAAATAAGTAAATTCCAATAAATTCCGAAAATACGCCCAATTCATGCAACCAGGAACAGTGGTTAGATGGGTGACACAAAATATAAAAATCAAATATTTTAAGCACTAACAGACACCCTGCCAGCTCCAAATCTTACACGGTAGATCATTCGTCACCTAAATTTAAAGTTGAAATCTGACAATGCTGTACCGCAAAATACCGGCAGTCGATTTCGAATTGGAATATAAACCCCTATATTTTACATTTGAAAGAACATTTAAACTAAAATACATTTACATTTTTTGTAGAGAGAACAAATTGATGTATCCGCTCTATAGGAAGCTATATGAAGAAGAACTATGAAAGAAGAACCCCAGTTCTTGTTTAAGAACTGATTGATTGAAATAGTTCTGGAGATATAGTATATTATTGTACTAAAGATTCTTAAGTTTGTTCTTTACAATTTAATGGTATCAGCTTCTAATTCAGTTCAGGTTAAGAACTAACCGAACATTGTAGGTAATGAATACGTCAGTTTGTGTTCAGTGCTAAATGCTCAATGTTCAGTGTTCAATGTTTGTAAATCAGTGTTAAAATGAATGTTGCAAAGAATATTAAAAATTTATAAAATAGATTCATAGAGTTTTAATTCATCTCAGTTATTTGTTTCCATGTCGGCTATTGTGGATTATTCTTTAACAATATATATTTTATGTGGGAAATACGGATAAATGGGAAAGACTATATGAATACATAAATGAAGTAATGAAAATATGTGTTAGTTAAAATGAACACAGCATAAATAGAGGAAATTCTGTATTATTAACAGTAAATTTGTAAAAATTTTAAGCATTGATAAATATTCAGGTGTTTAACGTTAATGTTAACAATAATAACGGTAACGTTATAATATATGTGACCATATGGTATTTTATTGTTTAACTTTGTATCAGTTATTTTGATTATTTATATTATAGAACTAAGTTTTGAAAAATCAATAGTTAATAATTTAAAAAATTTATAGTATTAATGTAATTAATGTAAATACGTTCCATTAATATGTATTTCTAAATGGTTAAAAATGGCCTAACTGTGGTTGTTATTGTTTCAATATACCTGCTAAAGTCAAAAATCATTTTCGAAATTGTTTTATTAATATATTCTCTATATTAATATACAAGCATGTAACAGAGATGGCGCCACTAGAATTAAATCCATATGTTTTTAGTTACCCCTAACCTCCAAAACATGCGTGTATAAATTTGACAGTTGTCGGATCATTAGTTTGTGAAATATAGCATTTTGAGTAAAACAACCTTTGTTATTGTGAAGAAAATGAATAAAAAGAATTTTGCGTGTTGATAAAATATTGCTTTTTGAAGGGAAAAAATAAGCAAAAACTTGGCTTGATGCCCAGGTTCCGGATACTGCCCCAGGAAAATCAACCATCAAGGATTGGTATGCTAAGTTTAGACGTGGTGAAATGAGCACCGAAGACGGTGAACGCAATGTTACCGACGAAAACATTTAAAATATCCACAAAATAATTAAATGACCGTAAATTGAAATTGAATGAAATAGCACACACCCTAAGGATATCAACTGAATGTGTACATTATATCATTCACGAATATTTGGGTATGAGAAAGCTCTGTACAAAGTGGGTTGATGTTTCTGAGCAGTGTTTGAGATGATTAAGCGTAATAAACCGCAGTTTTTGCAATGGTGTGAGATAATTGATGAAAACTGGCTCCATCATTTCACTCCGTATTCCAATCGACAGTCATACGGATGGACTGCACACGATGAACTCGCTGCAAAGCGTGGTAAAATGCAACATTAGACTGGCAAGGTTATGGCGCCAGTATTTTGGGATGCGTATAGAATAATTACCATTGACTACCTTGAAAAAGTAAGGACCATGGGCAGCGACTATTACATAGCGTTATTGGACCGTTTTAAGGACGAAATCGCCGAAAAACGGCCGCATTTGAAGAAAAGAAAGTGCTGCTTCACCAAGACAATGCTCCATGTCACAAGTCAGTGAAAACAATGGCAAAAATCCATGAATTGAGCTTCAGATCTCTTCCTCGTTACCGTGTTCTCCAGATCTGGCCTCCAGCGACTATTTCCTGTTTTCAGATCTCGAAAGTATGCTCGATGGGAAGAAATTTTCGTCGAATGAAGAGGTGATCGCCGGGACTGAGGCTTATTTTGAAGCAAAGGACAAATCGTACTACAAAAATGGTATCGAAAAGTTGGAAGATCGCTATAATTAGTGTATCACCCTTGAAGGGAATTCTGTTAAATAAAAACATTAATTTTGCCAAAAAATGTAAAGCACATTGGTAGGCCGGGGACTTTTCAATTGACCTGTTACTTATATTTGAGGCTATGAAGTTATTTCAGCTCTTAAAATAATATTATGTATGATACTTTGTTATAGTTTACACTGGTAAGTAATTAAAAACTTATCAATTCTTTGTTGATTATTTAAACTTAATGTAAATTAGATTTATTTAAATACCATTTAAAAAAGGGTAGTGATTCTTAGTTTTTGAACTAGTTATGTTTTAATATGCAGACGTTTATTATTATTTCAATTAATGTTAAAATCATTTTTGAATTATTCCCTTTACTCTGCTTTGAGGAAACTTGATTTACTTAATGAATAGTGGCCGAATTGAGGGCGACCACTAGTATTACATATTATATATTGTTAACAAAAATTAGAACAAGTAACGACTATTAACTATGAGCATCCGACATAATTTTCTTCTACTGGAATTCTGTAGTAATCGTTCCAGTCCCCTATAACACGAAAAAAAGGTCTACGTGAAACTTTTCTCTGAAATATTTCGTAATGATTTTTTTGCCTGTCTGTATCAATTTTCCATCCATAAATAAAACATGAAGATCCTGAGAAAATGTAAAAACTCTTCGTTTTGTTTCATTAATTTCGACTGTTTAACATAGTGTTACCGATCTATTTCAGTATTCCTATTCGAATATTTTATCCATACGATCTTGGATCAAATAGGCCGATAAAGTTAATCGAATAAAAATTATACTCAATGGATTTCTTGGTAATATAAAAATTACCATACTGTATACCCTAAATATTTTGTTAATTATACATTCTGTAGAAAAGGTATCATGAATTGATAATTTGAAATTTCTACTTAAAGAGATATTCAAAAATATGTTTGTTGCTAAGCAAAATTTTAACACCATTAGGTTAAATAATTATTTAGTATTTAGTTATATTAACATAATAAGAGAAACAATACAATAAATATAATATTCTAAATTTCTATGTTTATTAAAATCAAACAACTATCCCTATAAGTTTGAAATAAATGAGAATAATGGCCCACTTTTCTTGTATATTAAACTGTTATAATAGCAAGAAACCCTCATTAATAAGACCCTTTAATACATAATGGTTTATATTTCATTTATGCTTTTGTTAGATATAGTTTATAATTTTTGCTCGTATATATCTGTTTATAGGCTTATAAATTCATTTTCAGGAATTAACAATAAATATATGGATTTTTTTAATACATTTAAAATTATCCTCTTGCCAACTATGGCTTTATTTGGGCTGGACCTACATTTTAACGTGGATTCCGAGCCAGTGTCCTCGGCATTAGACCTGCCGCCTGGCGAGTGACCAAGCACTTTTGCCTAGAACAATTACAAATATTAAACAATCACAAACATAAATTTACGATCATGCCCAGCAAGATTCGAACCTCCAACTATCGCAACAGTAGTATAACATAAAGTATAAAGTATAACTCTGTTTTGATCAGAAAACTACTGCCGATCATCTCAATCATGAAAATATCGTAGCAGTTTGTGACATAAAAGTGACTACTCCATGTTATTGCAAATATTAATTTGCCTTTCATTCAATCTTGTTTCACAAAATAATAAATTTATCACAACCTAATCAATCTAATAACATTAAAAATACATACAAATACATTATGAATTGAGAAACGTTTATACAAAACAATTCAAGTAAAACAAATTAAAGTAAAACATGCAACCAGGAAGACCAAAAACCGTTCGAACACAGTGAATTATAAGACTAGTTTGACGATAATCCAGCTGAAACTATCAAGAGTTCTCAACAGTTGATCAATCAACCAGAACGTTTACAACATATTTCCAGAACGTTTACACGCGACAGGAAAAATATGGAAGCAGCAAAAATGGCTACGAAGTGACTGACTGTTTCCACATCGAGGCTTCATTGCTTGTCAGGCCAAAAAACAAGTTTTCTGTAATGTTTTGTTGTTGCCACCAATTATATCGAAAAATCGATTCACAAAGACACCTTGCGCTAGTTTGGAACACGATTAATTTGATGAAAAATAAAATAGAGGAAATAATATAGTTGAGAAATAGGCACGAATATCGAGGAATATTAAATTATATTAAATAACAAAAATAATAACACAATATATGTGAATATATATATTACAACATCAAAAACGTATTTCATATTATATTTATTATGTTCGTAAAGGTATTTATTGTACAAAATGTCAAATCAGATAATTTATCTCCGTTTATTTATAAGAGGAGCCATAAACGAAGGGTTACCAGTTTATGGTTCCCTGGAAAACAGGTTAATTAGGTTATAAATTCGGTTTGGTGTTAAACTGGCAGTAATGTCTAGAGCCGCATTAATATCTTAACATGTTCCGTAAAGTGATTGTTATATATAAAATCAAGGGAAGCAATTGAAATTTAAACGACTAAATACATAAAAGGCATTATTTTATTAATCTACTAAATATCTGGTTAATACTCAGACATCCCCTGGACTTCCGGCTGTTAATTTTAAAATAATTTAAAACAGGACTTTCGAAATAATATACTATATTACTATCAAATTATTATCACGTCTTACCACATTTTTGTTTTATTTTAATTATTATTGAGGCAGAACTTTTATTACAAATGTAATGATTTGTAACTTGTACTTTTTGTAACTTATTAGAATTTGAATAGAATTAATAGCATTAAATAAACAAAATACTGTATTTAAGTACTAATTGCATACTACTAACTATTAAATTAAATACTATTAACATTCGTATAAAATATTTGTAAAATAAATCAAGAAACAATATATAATCTAATAACTAAAAACTTATTTTCTAATTGTATGCTGTAATGAATTTAAAAATTTTAAATTAAAAAATCATCCAAAGTATACTTTAAAATATAATATTCGAATATTACTTATTATATATTACTGAATGTAGTAATTACATGATAGAATTTTTATTACTAATCCTTCATATATATTTTGACTACAATGGCAATAAAATTGAATATGGCAATAACAAAAAAATTGTTATTGCCATATGCAATTATATTTATTTTTTCTTCAGCCAGAACAAGCAACACCTAATTGTTATTTTTACTATTACATTGCCTTTTCTCAGGATGTTATACACATTTCACATAGAGAAATAGAAATTTAACTTTATAGGAAATTTTGAAGAAATGTTTCGCGACGTCCAACATCTAGATGTTGATAGTTTTAACTTCCAACTTGCTTTTATCGGTATGCCAGCAGCCGCGACCGAATCTGATTGGCCCACATCGTCTTTATGGTGCGTTTATTATTTGTTTATTTCGGACGCCAATTTCAGTATGCCTAATTTAAGGAATAATGCTGTTAGATTGTTATCACGTTTAGATATTAAGTGATTAGTTCATCAGTATATATAAGTCGGCAGTACAATAAGTAAAGTGAATCCTCAATCTAAAAGGTGTCGTTTACCCGGATGCGCAGAGAGTAAAGACATTCAAAATCGTTTTACTTCGAGCAAGTATTTGGCTTTAAAAAATGGTTGATAATGTTAAAAATCCCAGAATTCTTTACGTATCAAAGAGATCGTTACAGCATGTTTTGTTGTGTGTTGGAGTAAGTTTATTCATACTAATAATCATACAAAATATGAAATATTTATTTTTTAATTTTACTATATACTTTTATTATTGGACCAATTATTTGGTAGTTCAACAACCCCTGAAATAGCTTACCGGTTAAATTACCGGTTAGTGTTAGTGAGATAATTTTTGTAATTTTAAAAGCAACAAATAGAAAATTATTGCATGTGTTGATTAAATATTACTTTGTAATGGGGAAAACATTTCTGATTCCAAAGAGTTCTTTAATATGCTGAATATAAATCCTCTGGTACAAAAATCGATGATATTTAAGGCAGTATTGGCGTAATAAGTTGCGTAATATGTTAAAGACAGAAAAAATTAGTAATTTACAATTTTACATGTTAATTAGAGCATTTGTTCTTGATTGATAAAGTAAGAAATAAGACAACAGATTTCAGATTTATATAGTATTTTATCACCTATACAGTGTTAGCATACTAAAAAAACTACACTCCTCACCAAAATTAATATTAAGGAAATATTGAAAGCACTCAATGAAAGAACGCATGTGTTTATATTGTTCATATAGTCTCTTCAAAACCGGAGTGATCTCCGTTTGTCAAACCGTTTGTTTTAACGCTTTGTTTTAATAAATTTGAAATCCCCGCGGTTTTTTTTTTTAATATTTTTTGCAATACGCTGCACTGAATATTAGTACGGGTACAGTCCCTAAAATATTTCAAATAATATAAAACAATATAACTTTGAATTCACCAAAAAAAAACCGTCTTTATGCCAAACGGGTGACGAATCAAGATTTGCTTGATATTAGCTGTATCATATAGACCAAATATACGAAATGTATAAAAACAGTAAGTAGTTTTTTCAGTCGAAACATAATTTAATGCTATTATTCCAGAGAAAATTGTTAGCCTGAAAAGCTATGTTATTATGTTATCCATAAAAATCCGAAACATATACAACTATTTGAGGGAAGTAGAACATCCCTTCATACACTGTTGGGTAATACACGATTTAAATAGTATAAAGATAACCAACGAATTGGTTTAATTAAATTCCAGACATTGCTTTTAATAAAGTACAATTTTTTATAACTTTAACTTTAATTTTGTTTAACTAAATTGATTCCGAAATATTAATATTTTCGAATCACGTTTAATTTCATCCTCAATTAAATTGAATATAAATGTATATCTGAAGCATGTATTACAAATCTAGAATACCTAGGGTATCGACTCCTCAAATATTTCAATAACAATATTTATTCACAAGTAATCAATAATGAAAACTTCCCCTTCACCATTACATCAGATATTAATATAGATAGAATAATTACCTTTATATCTAATAAAATTGCAGTTAGACTAGTTATAAAGTAATACTATCAGATAATGAAACCTATTTCATTAAAATATATTGCGAAAGAGTTGTTTACATTACACGATCCAGGTTAAAAGAGGAAATATTTTATTTTCCTTTCTAAATTTAAGTTGTAACATTAACCTTATCGGAAACATCCAGTTATTATTACGGGTTTGATACTAAACAGGATTTATAACCTAATTTACTTGTTTTCCAGGCCGCCATAAACCAGTAACCCCTCGTTTGTAATGTCCTTTACAAATAAACTCGGATTATAAATAAGGGTGTATTACTGAAAATTATATTAATCCATTTCCTTTTCGTATTTTAGATGTCAGGAATATTTTATAAATATATTCAATGATATACATTGAAGACAATAAATTTGAAAATTTAATATATATATATATATATATATATATATATATATATATATATATATATATATGTCATATATGTCAGATATGTCAGTTTGGCACACTTGGATTACTAAAGAACGCTTACAGGATACATTGCTCCACATTTATCTCCGGATTTGACACATGCCCATATTGAGCTCCATTTATTTAAATAATAATCTCAGTTTGACCCATGAGTGCATACATTTTTATTTACTTAATTTTTTTAAGGTGATTATTAAAATGTTGATTGTTAAAATGTCGAAAATATATATAAGTAGGTAAATAGGTTCAGGAGGTAAATAAAAATGGTAACATTTTGTAAATAACACATTTTATTTTATTTTGTTTGTTTAAAAATAAATAGTTTTGAATAAAAGCCATTTTTGTTATAAAAACATCATATTACACATCATTATTTGTTATGAATAAATATACACAAATTTGATAAATAATTGATTTAATGTTGAAGCTATATATAAGGAGGGAAATAGAAATTGAACATTGTTTGAAATAACACATTTCATTTAAAAAATTATTGAATAAAATGAAATAATAGAAATAATTTCTATATGGCCTTCCATTATTATAAGCACATACCATATTTAAATTAATTTATATATTTGAACAATTAACAAGATCTTCAAGAACCATTCAATTAAACCTTGCCATAAAAAAGACCAAAAGCGTTTAGATCAAACCCAGTCAATATAGCTAAACAAAATGAAAAAGCCACCACTATATATGAAAGCTGTGAAATTCTCCTAAAAATCTTCAAATGTGATCAACTATTGTCGCTACTATTCTTGATTCACAAATCCTATTAACGAATTAACTACCTCGAGCTTTAGATTAACATATTGTACATTTACTAGCCTAAAATGAATGAATTATCGCACTTTTAAGCTGAAGGAAATTTCAGTCAATACATAATCATTTTTACAAAATAATAATTTATTTACTTATACTCTTATATAATAATGCATGTATTTTCCTTGTCACTAGATCATTGAGGTGTCGTTGATACATAGTATGTACTGTACTCATTGTACACTGTTTTTATATCTTAGAAAGATACTGCCTAATTTCTTCTTCTCTGAATTTCACATTCCTCGACTTCCACTCTCAACAAATTCTAGCTACATTTTACCTATAAAACCAAATTTAAATCATTACTAAAATATATTATGCGTAAAATAATTTAAGACATTTGTTTAAGACAAACCTCATTAATGCCTTGACTACTTTCAAGACAACAAGAATAATTTTCTCCTTTGCTCTTGTTGGTGTTCATCCCAGAAGACACCCGGTCTAACCCAGCCTGGTGACTGCGTGACTGGGATCATTTTCCTTATCGGATTTTACACTCTTGCATAGAATATTCACAAATTTTAAACAATACACAAACAAAAATTTACGACCATGCCCCACCAGGATTCGAACCCGCGGCTATCGCAACAGTGGGAGGACTGTCCCATCGCCTTTACCACTGCGCCACCAAGCCAGCTTATTATTGCTTTGACTTGATCGACTGTACCGATCTACTTGAAAAGAATGTACCGCCATTAGAAAAGGATGGCAATATAGTTTATTCTTTTGTATGGTTTATTCTCTGCAGGAGAGTACGCATGCGCTAAATCCGGATATAAATGTGGAGTAATGTATCCTCATAATATAGGTGTTTCTCTTAATGTTTATATGTTTATTGTATTTCTTCCGCAATTAAAATACTTTTGTTGAAGTTTAGACTCGACGTTTAGGATGAAATACATTAAGTTAGGGCTATATTTCAAGATAAAGGCTCATTTATTTTTAAGGCAAAAAATTTCAAGATAAAGAAGAAAGTGAAACTTATAAAAAGATTCTAAATGAACTCAACTTAGTTATAATTGACATTACTCACTGGCATAAAAGTTTATATATATTATAACTAAAAAATTGTAATTGTAATATCCACGTCTAATTATACAACTAGGGATTCAGCTAATCATATTCACTTGCATTTACTTACATTACATTTTATATTAAAAAATGAAAGTGTGATATTACCAGCATAAAGCTTCAGTAGCCATTCAGTAAGTTTGATAATGGACATGTACACACAAAGACACTTAAATATATGTACTCTAATTTGAAACAAAAAAACGTTAAGATTTTTCTAAAAAATAGGACTATCAATATATCATCGAAAGTATGTCGAAAGATATGGATTTTGATTATCTTGGTTTTGTTATGAATGTTATTATAAATTCCTTCGAGCGGGTCAAACTTATATAAAATTTTTAACTAATAATCGGCCATAATTATGGCGTCACATTTATAACGACAAAGACCATTTTCACAGAACACTGGTTTTAATAATAATTTGTCAACATCTATTTATATTTATTATTATCTCAAAACTGTATTGATGAGAATATTGATAAACAGGGGAGACTACATATAAATTACTACAATATACTCAGATCCTCTCGAGTCTATGTATCTCCAAATACACAATAAAATCTACTACTAACAGAGAAAAAATTAAGACGAAAAAAGTCTAAAAACATAAGAGACCACACTGGAAGGTTACTACTGAAACACAGCATTAATATTATATTCTAAACACACAGAAAGTTTGTGTGTTTCATGAGTGTTTGATTAGGTGCTCCCTGAACCCAAATATATAAGTTATCCTCTAAAAGTAACTGGTGGATGTGTGGGACATTAGCGAGGACGATAAGTGTACAAATAAATTAACGGTCATCATCAATCAACTTTTCTTTTACATTGGATCGATAATTGCCACAACATTTCAATAAAATCGGGGTTTTAGCTACTCCACAAGATATTGAGAAATTTTTGGGATTTACATATTTCAAAATAATCTCAACAAAGACAACTATAAAATCAACACTTTGGGCATGCCATCCTCCTGGTTTGATCAGTCACTGTCTCAAATCTAAAGTAATTCAATATTTTTGATTAAAATCACGTAAAAGTCAAATAAATATATATTACTAGTAAAAAATATTTGCAAGGAAGATACTGCATTGAATACTAATATATAAATAAATATAAATTCTCCAGAATTACCTAAATTAATTACTGTTGCTTTTGATTATCCACATATCAAGGTAATTAACTAATATTAATGCTCAAACAAGAACTTTTGGCGGACTCTATTCAACTGTATAATTTAGTGGCTAATAGTAGTCATGCAAGTGATTAAAAATACAAAGCATCTTGAAATTAATTGATTGTGTTAAACAATCTAAGAAGATAATCCGAAAATCTGTTAAATTAATCATAAAATAACAGTTTTAATCGGGATTTCGAAAAGTTTTCTTCAATCGACATATAATTGCCAATCAAGCCGGCCTCCGTCGAATAAATAAAACAAAAATATCTTTATTACTCATCTCAATTCGTGTCATAAGGCATAATTTCATTTTCTAATTAAGAGCGACTCAGATTTCCCAATCCTTTTCGAAATATCTATTCATCTGCAAAAGGGGCCATATCTAATCCCAGTTAGATATCTCGAAAACCATTTGTAACGTCTCTGTTTCCCGAATAAATGCCGAAACCTGCTTGTGAAATAAAGAAGGACATTTGTCATCTTTCTGAAGGTTCGAAGTCCTGAAGGCTTTTTCTAAATCGCTGACTAACTGGTCCAGGATGTTTAATATAAATATAGAGTTAAAATAAAATGTGCTACATACCCCCTAAAGTCCGTAAATAGATTGTGATCGTAATGTTTTGCTAACCTACATTATCCGAAATATATTTTGGTTCCTAATTGAGTATTATAAGTGAATGTCGCTTTATTATTTATACAAAACGATAATATGTGATAAAGTTATTTTGTGCATAGGTCATCTAAATTTGTGACACCAAAATGTCGCAATATTACCGCATTAACTCTGAGTTTTAGTTCGGTTTGGCTTTGACATACAATAAAATTCTAATCTAAATAAAATAATTAAATAAAAATGTTATCAAATACAATATATTTTAACATTATAGTATGTCTAAAAACTGCAGTTAATTATACAGCCACAATAGTTTATGAGCTCTCTTTCGTTTTTCTAACCATTTCTGCACCTACTCTTGCGATAGTCGGGTGTTATAATCCTGTAGGGGTATGGTCGTAAATTTATGTTTGTGATTGTTTAATATTTACAATTCTCCTAGGCAAGAGTGTAAAATCCGACGATGAAAATGATCCCAGTCACGCCAGTAACCAGGCTGAGTAAGACCGGATTATTTTTAGGATGATTTCTATTTTCTAGATTTAGTTTTCTTTCTATTTATTTCAAGAAACCGCTCTCCAAAACCAATAACACTGTTAACGAAATTAATATTTGCAATATACTTCATATTTGGTATAACTCGTTGTGTCATCAAGTTGATTAACTATTATTTTGTTGTTATTTTTATCTTTATATGTATACCAATACAAACCCTACAGTTTGTTGCATGAATATAGCTCTATACCTGGTATGTCGATAATTACTTTTCTTTTTTCTAACAAATTTTACTAGAAAAATTATGCAATTTCATGATTTTATATATATGTTATTTTATTCTACTGACATCAACCTCAAAATTACATACACGTTGCATAAAAAAAACGTTAAGAGATTTATAGTTTTTTGAAAATGGCAAAATTTAAGCCTGAAAACGTACATTTGTGATACGCATTATTTTTCTTGTTTTTTCAAAAGAAAAAAGCTGGTGAAACTCATCGTTTGCTAGTACAGATTTACAGAAAACATGTTCCAAACCAATGTTCAAGACAAAGAACGTCCAGTCCAGAGATAATTGGTGCAAACACAGCACAAGCTCAAAAACAATTGACAGAAAATTTTAATATCGTAGTATCAAAAAATTGTCAGTAGAATTCTGCTTCAAAGGTATAAAAGAATCATCGAAAACAAGGCTAGTTTGATTCAATATATTATTAATTCTGGAAACTCGATGAAACAAGACTTAACAGACATAAAAAGATAATTTTTCACTTTAATAATACCAGATAAAGAAGTGTAGGAATCACAATCACATCCAGAAGTAATTACTGTAGAACAGACTAGAATTGCTAGGATCAGAAACTTGATCTAAAAAAACGGATTTGGCGGAAACCAAATTTATAAATATATAATGCACATATAATAACTATAAATTAGGTATCATATCTGAACCATTCAATGAAAGAAAAAGCGACCGAAAAACTCCAGAAGGTACAACAAAAAAATATTTCTCAACATAAAGATGTTCTTCCACAAATCGGTAGCAAAGAATAAATATGAAGATTGTAAAAAATGGCTGATTCATCAATTGTATCTCAAGTCTAAAGTCCTATTACTTAGAAGCCCAATTCGTCTCTTACTCGAAAGATAGAAAAAGTAGTAGTTAACTACGAACATAACTATTTAAATTTTCTTTTAGTTAACCTACTTTTTATAAATAAAACATTTCTCAGGCTTTAATTTCAAACATTTAACAATTATTTGTTATGAACACAACCTTCTATTTTATATTAGGCTTTTTAAACATTAGTCAACAACATTCTGTCCATACGCATTATTGGTGATAAGCCAGACTCTTAGGTCATGCTGGATAGTTCAGATTATCAGTTGTTCCCATACAATATAAATTAAATTTTCAACAATCTTTTTTAAATAGTTGGCAGCATATTCTTAATTAAGTTCTGTATCCAAAAATCAAATAATATCTCGAGTCATACAATAAGTTATAAAATGGAGAATTATTCATTCACGCCGAGAATAAGGCATGTGAGCTACCCAGAAAAATCGATATACAGACTGATATTTCTTTAAAAAATATATATCAACAGATATCGGAAAATACAAGTTAAAAAAAATTATTATTGGCTCAAAAGTATATCAGTATTTTTTAAATATATATCAACCTTTAAAATTAAAGTAGAGAGTAAAAGTAAAAGCTTGAAAAGTGGAAAGCCTAACACATACCCGACCAGAAACACTCGCCCTGGAGTGAGGAGTTTGAGCAAGTTATTTGGAACTGCCTCTAGTCTTACCAAAACAATAAATCAACCACCTCTTAGCTCATCACTAGAGATTACTTCTGCTACCACTTAATTTGGGAATTTGGCGCCCATTATGGGACACGAATTTAGCTAGTAAAATAGCAGTGATTCCTCGAAGTTAAGTTTACACACAACGAGGTAGTGTTGTGTGCGGAAAAAGCAAGAACTACAACGATGAAAAAATGATCGCAGTGGCCTGGTGTGAGAGTGAGTTTAGTGACGACGGACCATCATATCGACCAACTCCCAAATGACTACATTCTCCGAAAATCTGAAACTCAGTTGTTGAAAACTTTAAACTGCTCAGGTGTTACAAACTTGAAGTAGACGCTAGATCCGTAAAGGAAGAAAGAAGATTTGGAACTTGATTTTGAAAATGTATTAAAAACATCGATATTCATTAAATGTTTAACAATATCTTTCTTGCTTTTTCGAAAAGATATCGAAAATTATCGAAATATAACAACAACTTTGTTTGATCACCTAGCAAGTGGATGACCAAGATAAGCATTAACCGACAATCGTATCTCAAAAAACATGTCAAAAAAGATTTTTTAAACAATAATTTGAAAAAATGTAGCTTATTTTTTCTGTATTAATACGCTCTAAAATCTCTAAAACAATAAATATGTCAGGAAACTTGTGTAAAAAGAGTTACTTCAAAATGTGTGATATTTCAAAACATTATCAGGATTATTTTATATAAATTTCACTGATGTGGTAATCGAGAATATTTCAAATAGTATATGATATTCCAACTTTAATAATGAAATAAAACAAAATTTAATAGATTTAATAGACCGGCACCAGAATCCATTTTAAAAATTGAGATTTTAAAAAAGGGTTAGTCATAAAGACCTTAAATGAAAAACAAGAAACAATAATTTTAAAGAAATTAACTTGTTTTTTCTATACCAAGTTAACAAAAGCTTAAACATGTGTAGACGGTAATAAACCTTTGTTATTTTTAGGAGAAAATTGCGATAAATAAATATATCAGTAAATTTATATATTATAACTATAAAAATAGTTACTTCAAATTATGTAATAATTTACCATCATCAGGATTATTTAATAAAAATTCCCTCGATCTGAGGTAACCAAGAATATTTCAAATAGTATATTAAATTCCTTAAATTTAGAACATAAAGACACGTTAAGAGATATTTTTAAAACAATATTTTTTAAAAAGTTAACTTGTTTTTTCTATACTAAGATAACCAAATACTTAAAACGTATAGACAAGTACAACATTTTGTTGTTTTGTAGTAAAAAATAGTGGTAAATAAATATGTCAGTAGACATGTGTAAAACGAGTTACTTCAAAGTGGTAATACTTTAATCAATAGGATTATTTAATATAAATTACACCGATCTGATATAGTCTAGAAGCATTCAAATAGTGTATTAAATCCCTTTAATAATGAAATAAAATAAAATCGGTCGAATCAGTACCGAGCATGGTTCATTTTAAAAATTGTTGAGTTGGTCATAAAGACCTCAAATTAAAAACAAGAGACTCGACTAACGAGCTAGAAAAAAACCGCCCCATTTAAATTAGTGTTTGTCGAATTAGTCAGCGTTCGTTTCATTTCGCCCTTCTCGAATTCCAACCATCATTTCGACCTCTTTCGACAGGTAAAAAGCCCATTTCAGACAAGAACTCTGCCGTTTTGCGTACGAAAACAAGAATAAAACGGACGAGATTTCATTAAAATCGTAGAGATTTTCTTACGACCGAACTCGACCGGTGCCATTTTCCTAAAGTTTATAAAGTCGAGTTTTGCCTGTCGGTCGGAATTAGTTAATCAACCTAAGTGACTTGTTCGATTCGGATTTTAGTTCGCCAATGATTCAAGTGAGATATTGTGATATATTGTTTTTGCAACATTGTCTGCCCTCCCCGAGAGAACGCTTCTTATATAAATTAAAGTGACTGGCGAAGAATGTCAATCCACTCTGTGCCTAATGAAAATGAAAGAAAAAAACAATATAATCATCACGTTTTAACTAAAAATGAAATAATATACTTTTATAGTTTATAGCTTATAATGGGGTTGAGATAACATATTAGGATTTTTTTATATTTTAAAGTAAATATTAATCCATAGTTTATCCAACAAAACTATTAATTCACGCCATTTAAACCTATAATGTCAAAACGTCGTAATGTTGCCGCATCAACTTTGAGTTTTAGTCTATTTGGGCTTTAACTTGTGACAAGATTCCAATATAAATAAAATAAATGTAAAAAAAAAAGGTTATCAAATATAATTTATTTTAATATTAAAGTACATCCGATGCATATTGGACTATATTACATAAAATACTTAAACTACAGTTAATTAAACAGCTACAATAGTTTGTATGTTAGAATTGTTTTATTATATTTACATTATACTCTTTTCCACATAGAACTCTGAGGGGCTAGTCTATCTAATTAACAACTGTACATCAAAGTATTACATATTTCCCTGTCGAATCAATTATATCATTATATCTCCTTAGTTTATGTTAATACTTGCGTGCATTTTTCTTGATTAAATTAGATTTAATCACTGCATTATCTACAATGCATTTGCCATATCTGCAAAACAGTTAGTATTCACATTCTCCGCGTACATTCTAACCAAGTGCTCATGTATATTATTACAATTGCATTTATATTTATGCATACAAATATTTGATAATTTACAGTACCATTTTCTAGAGTTATCCTATATTAATTATATACTCACCTTAATTCTTTCCACTCTCACCTTCCTGGTAAATGTTAGCAGAGATCATAGTCCCACATCCGGAAATTTTAATTCAGTTATTGTTACTTTCTGAATATCGACTATTCATATTAAGTCAGTAACTAAACTGTTAATTTCCAATGTAACACTTGTTAAGAATTCCATCATTCCACCATTTCATTCACCATTTGTGTTTTTTACTTCTGTGTGTCTTAAAGAGTTCATCCGAACTATAGCTGTTATTGTAAACAATGCTTCTTCCAACATATCTAAACAGTTTTTTCTTGAATTTGCCGCACCCCATATGAAATGATAGGAAGACATTATACTCTGTAGTACTATTATTCAGCAATTTCATCTAATGGATAGTATCTTTTTGCAGGCATATTATGCATATTATGTATTCTATACGCGTATTAAACATTTCATTTATATTAACCGATTAATGTTTATATTAACAATTTGATATGGTCAACTTAACATGATATCTTCAAAATTTGATTTATATTTATATTTAACCTAATATTTATAATTAACAATTATTTTCCAATAATACTTAACGCTTATCAACTCATTAAACTTCATAAAATAATTCATTAAACTTATACTCAACACTCACTTTGACACTACTGTTCACTTAAGCAGTCCTCACCATAGGCATCGCACAATTTTGTTAATTCTGTCCTACATTCTTCTATTTTGAAAGTAAAATAACAACATATGACGAAGTTGACTTTCTGAAATCTCCATTTTCAAAGCGCAATAACTTTTGACGCTATGCTGCCTTTAAAACCAAAATATGTTATTAGATGGAATTTATATTATAGCATTAAAACACCATATATTCTTGCATGTTCCTGATTACACACGGGCCTTCTCACACTTCAACTGTTCAGAAAAACTGAATATCATTCCCAAACTACTTCATTTACCTGATATAGTTTCCATATATTTTCAATAATTTTTTCGCACTAATTTTGATGTTATATTTAGTATATATACATGAATTTGAATTTGAATTTTAAGTATCAGACTAATATAAAATTTTTCTTTAGAGTAACTAAATAATAGGTACTTATGTAAGAAGACCAATTGATAATTTTTAACCTCTAAAAAAATAAAATAAAGGTTAACAATACTTTTTAGTGTTTTGGTATAATTATTGCAGAATAGACTATAATTGTGGGCATCAAAAAGTTATGATCTGCAAAAGCTAAAACCAAACGTAATATTATTGAAAACTAAAGGTATGTATTAAATAAAACTATGAATAAAACTATAGAAACTTTAGTTAAGATAGCTAATAAGGAATAACTGTTTTAAATTAAACTGGAAGCTTAAATTGAATTGATATCAGAGATCGTTTACTAATACGTTTAAACCGACTATTAAAGGAAGCCATCTTAACTCAGAAATATTAATGTTCTTATGAGAATATTCGAAGATAACCCAACTTCTAGAGCAGAAAAAAGGTGTTGGTACATTATATTCGTGTTTATAATGATAAACATCTCCAAATATTTAGTTACTTATTCATGCTGTACATCTACTGGAATGATTCAGCACAAATACACAGTACAGAAGAGACACACAAAGTAATCTTTCAAAAAACTGTCAGAGATTTTTTTTTCTCTTATTTTGAAACAACTTTTAGACCACATTATTCACCTAAATATACTAATTCAAAATTGGAGGCAACTTCTCTAATTGTATGCAACATATGCATATACCTATATATGTATATATACCTATATAACATGTGAAATTCGACAAAGAATAAAACCATAACAGACACGCCAGCAGCCAGGCTGTCTGGTGATATCTCCAACAAAAGCGCGATGCTCCTCTTCGATGCCCTAGGTTTTAATGAAAGAAAAAATGTAATCATAATTTAACAAATATAAAGAACATAATAATAATTTTACTATAAAAATATATAAATTAATATGTGCTATCATAAAACAGGAAAAAAACATCAAAAAGAGAATATATTTTAAGTACAAAACATTTCCTATAAAAACAACAATTGTTAAAGAAAGAAATTCTACGATATACTAACCGTACTTAAAATCTGCTCAACTCAACCTACATTTCTATTGATCACCACATTTCGTCGCAAAATAGAAACGTTTCACGGAACTAATTTTCCTCTTATTATATCGTATAGTGCATTGCACAATATATGCGATCACTTTAATCTTTTAACTTTTCCAAAGATCCGTTCGTTCATTGCAAAGCAGAGCTCGCTAAAGAGAAATGGTTTTTTTTCGTTCTCTTGTTGACGTTGTAAGTTTCTATTTATGAAAGTGTACTTCAATCAAGCAATCTGCTAATGTGAAGACTTATAGTGGCATAAATTCAGATCGGTACAATAGCTTCATTTTGACGGAAAGATTAAATGCTGGGATAGATACGAGAAGAATTTTGTAGCTTTTTTCGTTTTTTATCACATACTCTCATTTTAGTCGACTTTAAATATTACTTTTGGCTTTTGTCGTACTTTTTTTACAGAAACAGTAAGGTATTATTTTAATAACTCATCGTGACAATATATAGCTTTAGAGTATAGCTCTCTCAAAATATAACTAATATTAGATTAAGCAAAAAGAAATCCATTAATTTCTTTACATATTTTAAATAAATTGTACGCCGCACTGTAGAAAACCTAACGATTTATATCAAATGGCATTAGAAAGCTAACATTTCTTGCAAAAAACTCCTATTTGACAGTTTTGTGAATGAAGAACAAGTTACTGACTCATGTGAAAGATGAACACCAAGAATAAACAGATTTGGAATGCAATTTCGCATCTATAAAGTTGTATCCTAGTTTAGTTAATATGAATCACATGAAGCTGCGCAAGGCGGGTTTATTTACTACAGCGGGAAATTAAAAAATAGGATTAAATATTCTTTATATTACAGGGGAAAATTAAAAGATAGAATTTTAATAATATATTAAAATTTATTTAACACTTCTAACATTAAGACAAATTTATAACTAGTTAACGTAAAATATTTTCAAAATATACAAAAAATATTTATGCTATGCAGCTAAATCGGCAACCTCCCCATCACGGATGTTTGTGTCCATAATGACCTTATCTCACGCATTTCTTGTTTCATAAATAACGAGGTACAACATCGTTGCTCCCAGGAGGCCAACCACATAGGCTCTTTGAGGTTAAAGCTGATTTTTTCTCCTCTCTTCGCATTCCTTCCCTTCGTCACCATGATGATTGAGATTGGGTCACTGTCGTTTCTGACACAGTCACTTGATGACTGTGAGTTTTGCCGCCGTGTCCCTATTTCAGTATACCACATACTGAAGAACTGTCCATGGCTCATCCAGGTTAGAACTAAGTATGGGCTGCAAAATTTTAGATTTTTATATACACTATTTATACTTTTAGCCGCCCTGTTTATATTACCAATTTTATTTATTTATTAATTTATTATTTTATATACATACAGTTTATATCTATCCCCGTCTCCTGTATATCATCACCGTACTATTGTATAGTCGGGAAATGACTGTTCAAGCGATAAAAAAGACAATATATATTCTGATTACTGATGACATATCTTTTAAAGAAAAATAGAAAAAAAAACATCTTTGTCCCCTAATGATTCGGGCGCCCGAAATATGGTTACGGATATACCCATTTCAGTTTCCATTCTATACGTGAATGGACTCCGGCAAATAGAAAATAGCCTATATGCAAGCCAGTCGTTAAACGATTAAAAGTAGATACAAACAAGGATATGGTGCAGCTCGACTGTCGTATAAGTATTATTTTCTATGGGCCAAGAGTTAAGTATTACATTAATAAATTATTTTCACGATTTAATAAAAAAAACTGATAGACCAAACTTTCATCTATGAATCGCTGCTGAACCAAAACAAATCAACACCTTTCTGAATCGAATAGTGACGACGATGAAAAATGGATCATGTGACAAGTCACCAGCAATGATGGTGCTGGAAACACGGTGAGCCGGCATAGGAATTCGCTTTTGATAGGATTGGCACACTGAGCTGCTCTTCTTAACCGACTTCAAATAAGGAGGAGGTTCTACGTTCCGCTGTATATATTTTTTTAATGTATGTTGGCCGATTTCTCCGTGAATTTTGGGCCAATTTTCAAAATTCTTTTTTATTCGAGAGAATGCACTTCCGAGTCCCAATGAAATTAAATCGGGATCTATTGAGGAAGGGGATTGAAATCGGAAACCCTCAAATTTCAAAGACAACCACAAAGTTTTCACATATTTTTTATTTAAAATTATCAGATATTTGTGTATAATATTATTGCTGAGATGATGTGACAGAAAATCGGAAGTGGTTCATTCCCGTTTGATTATTATCTAATTTTTAGGGAGCTCCTTATTTATTTTTTGTTATAAGCCGGCTCAAATTTTTTTAAAGTATTTTATATAATCACACTTTTACTTAAAAACGGTATTTATTTAATATTGTCATCGGTTTCATTCGATTTTAGTACCCCTAATACAATCTATCTTGCTGATCCCGCCATATGCATGGCAAGACTTGATGGCCATGTATGACCGCTTCGATTTGAATAGCGCTCCTAGACTAACCTGACTTTTTTCGCTTGCTAAAGAAGATTCTCTTTTTATCAACAGTTATAAAACGCTATAAAGAACTCTTGGTTTTTGCCTAGAAAGCGATATTGAGACGGTTCTAAAAAACATTTTTAGTCAACCCGTATGTCAACTGTTTTCCATACTCTTTAATATTTCCCAGTACATGTAAATATCTGTAAGACCTCGGCAGGATAAATATCTCGAGCAGGGTTATTGCCCAAAAAACATTCATTGTCTTCCAAATATTTTGGTCTTCCAGGACACAAATACGTTCTCATCAAGTTCTCATCAAAATAACTACTTTTAAATCATTGAATCCAAATCACCATATCTCTTTAAAAACGTTTAATTTGGATGGTTTTTGACAGCACATCTGCAGAATAAAAAATAAATAGAAAATATTACCTAAACTTGTTGCATTAATAGAACAGTATAAGGAATTTATATTTTTGTAAGAATTTAGATATTTAAATCGAAATTAATAATTGGAATTAATTTAGTTAACGAATATTATATATATATATATATATATATATATATATATATATATATACGTATATATATGAGATTATAGAAGAGCTTTAATATAAGTGTTAAATCCGAAAAATAAAATACTTTATTTTATTCTGTATAATCAAATCTGCATTGAATAAGACGCAGTCATTTTGATTAGTTAAAGAAGTGAAGGAAATGGTAGCTGAAAAACGGAAAATTACGAAAAAAAAGTGGCAACAAAACAGAACACCTGAAAATAAAAATAGTTTAAATAATATAACCCAAAGACTGAAAAGTGAAATACTTGAAATTAAAAACAGAACCATAAATGACTATCTGAGAAATTTAACAGATGTTAAAGAAACTGAATACTCACTCTGGAAAACCACAAAATATCTAAAGTGCTCATGTCTACACAGTCCACCTATAAGAGACCTACGTGGGAATTGGGCACGTAACAATCACCAAAAATCAGAAGCATTTGCTGAATATCTAGAAAATATTTTTTAACTAAACGAAACTGATATTGAACATAATTTGCCGGACATAGAAAATTCGATGATGAATTAGTCACGCCGAAAGAGCTAACCAAAGTTATTAAAACTGATATTAAATCCATGGTGATTTCCTACCAGGCTACTATTTAATAACAGGAGAATTACTGCAAAAGCTACCAAAAAAGGGAATTATAAAACTCACCAATTTGATCAATACAGCATTTAGATTAAAACATATCCAAGATATTTGGAAGATGGCGGAAATTATAATGATCCCAAAACCTGGAAAGTTACTAAATGAATTAAAAGCCTATAGATCTATATCACTGCTGTCAATAATATCCAAGGTTTTTGAAAAAATCCTGTTGAAAAGAATAAAACCGATCATAGAGAGAAAAAAAAATCTAATACCAACACATCAGTTTGGGTTTATTAAGAAGCACACAGCTGACCAGGTCCACAGTATAACAGATGTTATTGAAAAATCCTACGAAAGTAAAAAAGTATCTCAGCTATATTCTTAGATGTAGCACAAGCTTTCGATAAGGTTTGGCATGAAGTCCTTTTTCATATACTACAATAAATGCTAACAAAACAACACACCGAACTATTAAAATCATACATTACAAGCAGAATGTTTAGAGTCAAACAAGAAGAAGCTTACTCTACAATAAAAGAAGTTAAAGCAGGTGTTCCACAGGGAAGTGTACTGGGACCAACCTTATCTACATTACACTTGTGATATACCACAAATGGAAAATATCTCGATGGCTACATTTGTTGATGATACTGCGATTATAGTTGTCAGAGACAATAGTGAAGAAGCTTCACGAAAATTACAACAGGGAAGTGACAGCATAAATAATTGGACACAAGTTTGGAAAATAAAAATTAACGAAAGTAAATCTGTACATGTGCAGCTCACCTATAAACAGACCGTACAAGCACCAATAACCTTAAATAATACTATCATTCCATATAGCAACAAAGCTAAATATCTCGGAATGAATCTCGATGCAAAATTTCGCTGGAAGGAATAAATAAAGAAGAAAAGAAGAGAACTGAGATATAGGAAAATGTACTGGCTAATTGGAAGAAAATCACAATTGTCAGTACATAATAAATTGCTATTATATAAGCAAATATTGAAACCTCTATGGATATACGGAGTTCAATTATGAGGATGTCCTGCAAAGAGTAACATAAATAAAATACAAATTTTTCAGAACAAAGTTCTGAGAGGTATTGTGGATGTATCCAAATACTATGGAACTGATTACCTACATCGAGACCTTCAGATACCAAGCAGTCAGTCAAGAAATCAAGAAAATTGCAAGGGGGCATGAGGAAAGACTCCATTCTCATGAGAATATTGAAATATTGCAGCATTTGGATACCACCAGAACAGGACACAGACTCAAAAGAATCAAACCATCTGATCTTGTGTAGTGTTGTGTAGCATATATTAAAAAATACAGCAGTAACATGTATAAACATTATTTCACCAGGGACTAAGATAGGGCTGAGGGGTCCTCCTTGTTATATACCTAGTTTTAAGTTATCATATAGATTATATTGTAAGTTAGACGGAAATGACTAGTAACAATGTATTAATTAAATAATAAAAAAAATAAAAAAAATTGATTAACTGACTGACATGGATTAACTGGATCGACGTTATAAAGTTTAAGAAAATAGAAGTGGTTGGGTTTGACACGAAAATCCCCTGCGACTTTAATGAAACCCCATCTGTTTTATTTCTGTTTGTCGGGCAAGAACGACAGGCCGCTTAAAGCAAACGGACTTTTTACCTGTCACGACCGGCGGCGAGGGGAAAATATTACCATTTAAATCTGAAGAGGGGGAACTCCGCCTAATTGCCCAAACAAGAGTTTGTTTTATTTTTTACCCGTTCCCATTTATTTTCTTAATTCTATATCCGAATTGAAATCTTAATAAAGCTGTCTTCTCCTTCAGCCTCATCATGCCATTTTTCCATTTTATATATTTATAATATATAATTATAATATATATTTGTAATGTAAATATATAAAAGATACTAGCATATCGATGAAAATTGTTAACATAGATTTATATACATGTTAACACAGGTACGTAATGTATGTGGTCGTCTAAACAGTCTGAATAGTTTCTTGAGTTTTGCTGTCATCAAATCCCAATAGTACACGCTTGAACAACTTAGTTACTTCAATAAGCCTTGCTTCTCATAGGTGAGTTGGTGTTCGTACATAATAAACGTACAACAGTCCAAATTCCTGTATACTCAACCTAAGACTTTCTAAACTCGATGGTCCCAAATTTCAACAAGGCTAGAAACACTTCGAGCACCTCCAGTGCCTCTTTGTCTATCTAATGTTCTAAATACTACAAATTCACAGACTAGGTATGTTTTTCAAAGCATTGATGTTTCCAAACTCCGAGAGCCCATAAGAAATTAGAATAACTTTAAAGATCCCAGTAAACTAAATTGAAAAATGCTTTGTGTAGCTGCCGAATTATAATTGATAAGTAAGCAGAATTTCAAAAGAAAATACCCTCATGATCTACTCTAGTTATGAATGGACTAAATTATAAAATGAAAGCTTTTAACTTTCTTGAAACTATTTTATTTCGAAAGAAAAGGAAATAACCTTAGAAAAAAGTTATATTTATCAACCTAAATGCCGACTTAACTTTAAAACGTTAGACAGACAGATACCCTGCATTCAGCAGAACTTTTACCACATGACCGCATGATCTGACTAAACTTGGAAGGGGATTTAAGTAGCATGTGTGTGCATTCTGTGGTATAAAAAGGTGGCAACGTCTTCATAAAATGCTGAGTTTTGAAACAGAGAACGAGTGGTGAACCTTGAGGTTCCAAGGGAACATTGCGTATTTACCTTATTTTAAAAGAGGCTTTGAAAATAGGCTATTGTATTAAACTTGGTCGAAGGTCTTGATAAATGTCACAAAATACGGCCCAGTCCCTGCAACTTTTACCAAGACCATTTTATGGTCGAGAAGCTTTATATTATAAGCACATTTAGCACTGATAGGTTTATCAGGCCTTAACTAGACATTAGCGCACCGACTTTATGCTCCAAATAGATCCAGTTCCGTATTAATTATTATTAATATCTTTCACGATTTGAAAGAGAAATACCGTCTTACGGATTTAATAGAATCAGTAGAATCTTTCGTATAAAAAAAGTTTGGCATTCGATCAAAATGTCAATCACCTAATCAGTTATGGGAATCTGTTGTCTAGACATAAATGAGTATAGTATGTTAAAGGTCATGGAGTCAACTAAATCGCCTTGAATCCGAGCTTGACTCTGTCATGACAATGTATAAATACCGATTTTAAAATATTGGAATAAATCTGCTATAATATATATATAAGGTATGATGTGTAAAAGGAGACACAAATACTCTTTATTAACTTTAAAACAGTATTTTAATTTAACGAAAAAAGACCTGATTTGTTGAACGGGGAGACACAACAACACTGAGTGTTTTTATGGACTACAAAACAAACCAAACCCCTAACTCGTCCATTTTTAAGACATATCAGCAGTTGCGCCATTCAATTTTAACACAGGCACTGCCCATTTCTTCTCCTACACATTACATCACCAGCGCCGTATTAGTTGCTTGATATAAGATAGCAGATGTCTTGGTTCCGTAGTGATATTTTATATGCACTCAATGAATTAATTTTTCATGGTTTATGACAACAAAAAAACAATATCTAATTTGATGAATATATTAAAAATAATTAAACGAGAAGCAATAGGGATCGAAAAACGTCCAAAGAATCTCAGCACAATACGCAACGCCTACCAACATCTTGAAAATCAGCGCTACAAGGTGTAGTAAATCAAGCGGAATCTTCATTCACTAAAAATCAAGGGCACTAAAATCAGTCGAATGTACTAACCCGTGATCATGCTTGAGTAAAAAACCACCATCGGCAACACAGGAAATATTGACACAAGAAGAGCGATTCGTGATGCGCGTTTCGCAACTTCAAGTTGAGAAAACCAACATCCCGTGGCTAAGAAAGGCCAGATACCTAGATCTTCTCTTCGATCTAAAATCCCCCCAAATTCAGCTCGCCACCCAAAATCGTAGCAGGATAGGCAACTTAGCAGATCCAATAAGCTTCCAGCCGTGCCTGTTGTATAAAATGCTAATCGAATCCATAGTCCTATATGGATCTAGTGTCTGTCGTTAGGAACTCTCAAATCTACCGAAAACTGAAACAGACAACCCATCAGACATTCATATCTAATCTATTCACAGATGCTCAACAAAAAATTTAAAAAAATTCCGACTGACTGACTGGCTTGTTAGACTTACACTAACGACGGTCATCTAACATTCGTTATTTAACAAGCGACCATTCTTCTGGCTGGTTAATTGAATTTCGTGAGATAACAACTAGATCTGTTGTCTAGCCATACCAAATCCTTGTATCCCCTAAAAGTTGTCCGGCTACGGATGGAAGAATGGTTTCAGTGGATATGCCCAGGGGCAATCCCACATAATCTGCTCTAAGCACAGGTCTCCCTAGCTGGGTATGTGTTACGCATTTTCCCCCTACATCAGGAATAGTTCAACTCGTGTGACGAGAGGTAAAGGACAAGGAAGCAAGACCTGAAGATGACAGATGAGACTTCGCTGAAGCGTTATCAAAAAATTAAATTCTTATTAATAGCAAAAGCGTTATAGTCATCACAACAACTCTAAACCCACACATTTACAGTAAGAAAGTGAAAACTGAGATAAGTTAGACATTTTTTATGCATCTGTTATATAATTTTTTCCTGTGTGCCATATAAAAACTCTCTTAACGGTATAAAGCTGAGTTTATATTCTGAAGAGAGACTTATCGCTACTTATATAGTCAACAGCGATTTCTACCAGATCACTGATCATTGATCAAAAAGACATTATTTACTTTTTGAAGCCTATATTAATAAAATCCGCTTTACAAAAAAAATATTTAAAAATCAAAATTAATTTTCCCCAACGTAATATTTTGACTGAATGAATGTGTTCTATAAACATCAGAAAAGGCTCGTTTAATGATATCTTGAAAAACGACCATATTTAAAGTATGATAATTTAACTTTACCGCCATAACTTAAATTTATACTTATAACACGAATTTAAGTGATGAAATTAGCGTAGAATTTAACAACTTGAGCACCATTATAAAACTGAAAATATTTAATTCAGTAAAGGAAAAATTTTCTTGGAGAATATAATCCTATCACCGTATAGTAACTACTTTCGTTTTCCTGTTTTATATTTAAGTGTTATATTCCTTCAACGAATATTTACCTTTCTTTTTTTGGTGTAATTTTTTACGAGGTAAGAAATAGGTCTTTCCTTTAGGGGTGTAAAATTTTTATGGTGTATTTGCTTATACAGAGGCAGTATGTTTTTACAAGTCGAAATATCGAAGCCGTATGAAAATATTGTCCTAACTGAAAGCCTATACGAAATGGAAAGAATACCATACACGTATTATATATGTAAGCTTTATTATAAAGAATATTTATGTGTTTAAATTAAAGTATTGTAAATCGCTGGCCACTAAATATTTTTCATTGGACAGAACCTATACTCTGTGAAAATGACCATCAAAACCGTTCATTTTTTAAATAGATCTCTGAATGCAAATGAAAACAATTGATTATATTTTATTACTATTTATACTTCAACTTCCAATTTAATCTTTTTATTCGAAAGAGTGCACTTCTGAGATGATCCCATTGGAACCCAGTCAGAATCTATTGGGGAGAACGGGGGTAAATTGGGAAAGCCTCACATTTCAAAGGCACGTACAAAGTTTTCATATATATTTTATCTAATATAATCAGATATTTGTGAACAATGTTATTGCTGAGCCGATGTGACAGAGTCCTTTTTGCAGTGAAGCTATTATTTCTTAATAATATCATATATGAGACGCCGTAGAAATATTCTGGCAACCGCTACTATGGTGTAATGCCGATTCCCGGCCGGTGCAACAACCTTTTGTTGTTTTAGTTTGATAAGAACATTTCTCAAATATCTTAGGTTAGGTGGCGAAACCTGGGGCATGAAGCATTCCTTATATTCAATTATTGTTTCTTTATTCCTATTTTTCCTCTTGCGGGCTGCACTTTTACTTGGTCCACCCATTGTAAGACTTAACAAAATAACTGCATAATTTATTGAGTAAATATATAATACTAAAAAAGAAAAAACTAAAAATTAAAAATAAAAAATAAAATTAACAAAAAAAATTAACCGACTTCAAAACATAAATAAGAAACTCACTAAAAATCTTTAAAAAATCTAACTTATAATTATTATCATAATTTAATATTATTTTAAGTACCACCAACTGATCAGTCGATACCGAGCCCAAACAATACAAATATAATAATATAATTTTGTGTCGTATACACAAAATTCTATTACGAACAAAACAAATCTAATTTGTTGTTCGTACCGACTACAAACTGATCAGTTGGTAGTAGTTAAAATAATATTGTAAATAGATAAATAGGTTTAAGTAGGTGTTAAGCTAAATTGTGTGTATATAGTAGAATATAAAATACTTATAGTAGATGGTTAAATAACGTTTTTGTATATTTTTATTTAGTTATCACAACGATTATAATGTACACGCTTTATTTTACAACGCTTTTGTTGTGTTAAAAATCTTAATATGATTATTTCTTGATTTTTAAGATTCCTTTTTTTTTGAAGATGGTTAAATTTTTTTGTTAAAATATTTTTAACAATTAAAATGTAATAAGATTTTTTCTAACTAAAACCTTAAAAAATTAAATTAAAATTAACTCCTTAAGCCAAAACATGATCATATTTTCCTGAATCCATAAGTCCAGTCTAGATAAAACCTATTTGGTAAACAGGAGACGCTAAAATATATAAAATAATCTCCTTTTGATTTAGTTATACAAATTTACACAAATTTACATTTGAACAAATCTAATGAAAACTCGCTTCCCAACCCTATCAAAATGGTCGTTTCATAGCTTGCCAGACTAAAAGGACGAGTGTTCTGTAATATATTGTGACTTGCGAAAGAAATTTGATTATTTATGTTACTACGACACTTTCAAATACAGCAAATAATAGGATAGACCACAACTGCCATCCACACCGACACCGAAACGGATTCATGGTCATGGTGTATTGCCATGTATATGATAGTATTAGTATATGTAATGTATTACGAGGTTATAAACCAAATAAAATTATTAGGGTAGATGTCTTGTTACAAAGAAAGAACAGTAAAAACGAGTAACAGACGCAAAGCCATCCTCTTGAATGACAACTATCGGCCAGGCGTTGCAAAATTAAAAAATAAACGGTTGATCGCCAAATATGGCACATGGCATCCAAATGCTGAAGATGTGCGAAAATAGATCGAGATGGATAGCAAAACATTGTTTTTTAAAAAAAATTATATATTGAACCAATTTTCCCAACAAATTACTTTTCTGAGTGGATAAATGATCAGAACGCATGCAGCCACCTAATAATCATTATTTCAATTTATATCACAACTTATGCAATAAGACAAGATATATTTATCCATAAAGAAACAGTTAGTGATATATTTTTCTTCTGAATATTTTCTAGACAATAACGATAATTTCCCTAAAATATAAATTTTGGTCCAGTCTGTTTCAAATTGTTGCATTCCAAATTAATTCTTCAGACTCACAGCTTCAAACTAACTAAAATGTTAAAACAAAACATAATATTTATATATTAGAAATAAATAAAATATTTTTGTTGCATGTAAATTAATCTGATGATCATCTCTAACTGTATTTCAAATATATCATAAACAGGTTTCTTGAAATGTGTGATAAATAAAGGGACTATTATTATACACAAGGTATTTTTACATTCATGGTTGCTACAATAGCAGAACATTTTTACGACATGTTTTGTTATATATTACATGTTTACAAGATATATACCAGAAGCTCATTAAACATATATTTAAAGTATAATACACTTTAAGGACATAATATAAAATATGTTGTAAAATAGTCCAACTATAAAAAATACATTTGTCAATTTTATGATTTAATATTTTAGAGCTTTCCATAAAAATGCTTACACTCTAAATGAAGCTACACTTTGTTTTACTGGGATAAAAGAATAAACAACATTTTTTTCTTAAGCACAAAGATGCCAACTTACGATATAAAAACGCATCAAATGTGGTATGTTGAATGAAACATTTCTGTTTATTCAAATACATGTCCCGATCATATAATCCCAAAATACATAAAGAAGAAGTTTTGTTTTGTCGCCCCATCAAAACCCCTGATTCCATCAGTCTTTGTCCTCCCTTTCGTTTGTAAGTGCACAATACCTCATTTTTTAAGATGACCAGATGGTGTTAAAAGGCACTAAATGTTAATTAACGATGTATAGGCTCGCAATTTGTGATAAAGTTAAATTACCCCAGTATATAAAATAATAGTCACTCGTATATAGAGTAATCTGTATAACTATTTTAAAAGAATAAGCTAGGGATACCCATTATTCTAAAAAGAAGAACCCAACAATTAAATTTTATATTCAATTAAGTGTACAGTTATTAGAATGACATGTTCAAATATCATAAATTTTTATTGAAATTATAATTCAAGCAAATTTTTTATAATTATTGTTACATTAGCAATACTTTGTTCTAATACGTAACAACACATACTAGACAATTTTAAAGTTTTCAATGATTTTATGCTAAAAGTTTCTCACCGTATTTAAATATCACATATATAAAAAAAATATTTTTATCATATTTTCCCAATTTATAATAATTAATAATTTGTGATGATATCAATATCAAATATCAGTTGTATATACAAGAAATACTATTTTATTGTAATATCTTCTATTCCAAATAGTCATAATATACACTAATAGAATTGACATCATATATTTCTTACTTGTTTGTATTAAAAAGTATCAGACCAGGTAAAGCAAATGCTATCTGCCATATTATATTATAGAACGCATTAGGAAATTACTAGATCCATGTGTAGTTATACAATAGTACACAGAAACGCTACAGCTGAAAAAGCGAACAAAAACGTACTCCTCTATCCTAAAATGTTTGATATTTAGACATGAGGATATTAAAACTGTCTCATAAAAACTCGAATACGTTACATAAAAGCAGATATTTTTCTATACGACAAAACGAACATAAATAGAAATGTACTCAAATAAATTTTAAAAAAATTATTTTAATATATTTTATCTATTTATTGTTTTGATTTTTGGTTATAATATTTTAGAACTTCAGTCAATTTACTCTAACATTGTATAATACACAGTTTCAAAATAATTGCTAGAATATAAAGGTAACAACCAACCTTTTTCTTGTCACTTATTTTGTCGGATATGTAAATAGAAAATAATCGTAGCCAATTAACACTAGTATGAAAAATGTCGAAAAAACTGTTACATTAAGGAAGTATGCAGTGCCTTGATACAAGAGTTGGTTAAGTATAACTGTAATCTCTCTCACTGATTTGTACTAAGAAGTCAATTGAAAAGTCCCCGGCCTACCATAGTAAAAGAAATTTTTTTGGCAAAATTAGTTTTTTTTATTCAACATAATTCCCTTCAAGGGTGATACACTGATTATAGCGATCCTCCAATTTTTCGATACCATTTTTTGATTTGTCCTTTGCTTCAAAATAGGCCTCAGTTTCGTCGATCACCTCTTCTTTCGACGAAAATTTCTTTCCAGCGAGCATTCTTTTGAGATCTGAGAACAGTAAATAGCCGCTGAGGGGCATATCTGGAGAATACGGTGGAAGAAGGAGCAATTCGAAGCCCAATTCATGGATTTTTTGATACGGTGCATTGTCTTGGTGAAGCAGCACTTTCTTTTTCTTCAAATGCTGCGATTTCGTCCTTCAAGCGGGCCAATAACACTATGTAATAGTCGCTGTTGATGGTCCATCCTTTTCCAAGGTAGTCGCTTGCCAGCCGACTGTTGCATTTTACCACGCTTTGGAGCAGTCCACTCCGATAACTGTCTATTGAACTTCGGAGTGAAATGATAGTGCCCATGTTTCATCCATTGTCACATATCGACGCAAATACTAGTGTTTGTTACGCTTGATCATCTTAAAACACTGCTCGGAATCATCAACTCGTCGTTGTTTTTGGTCAAAAGTGATCTCGCGCGGCACCCACTTAGCACGGAGCTTTCTCATACCCAAATATTCATGAATAATATGATGTACACATTAAGTTAATATCTTTAGAGCGTCTGCTATTTCATTCAGTTTCAATTTACGGTTATTCAAAATCATTTTCATGATTTTTTAAATGTTTTCGTCGGTAACAACCTCTTTTGTGCGTCCACAGCGTTCACCGTTTCCGGTGCTCTTTACAACCACTTCCGTGTTCATTTCACCACGTCTAAACTTAGCATACCAGTGCTTGATAATAGATTTTCCTGGAGCAGTGTCCGGAAACTCGACAGCAAGGCAAGTTTTTGCTTTAACTGTATTTTTTCCTTTCAAAAATTTTTTTCATAATAACAAAAGTTGCTTCACTAAAAATGATATAATTCACAAACTAATGATCCGACAGCAGTCAAATTTATATACGCATCTTTTGAGAGTTAGAGCTAACAAAAACACATATGGATTTAATTCTAGTAGCGCCATCTATGGGTCAGGCCGGGGACTTTCATTTGACCTGATACTAGCATTAAATATTTTGCATTTCTTACTTTAATATTACATATAACCAGCGATCTCATTCAGTTTCACTGTCCAATTCTTATGATGAGTCTAATAAATAATAAAATAATAGTGAATTTCATTGTTATATCATGTTACTATTATGTTATAATAAACAAAAACTAAAATGACGAGCCTAACAACGTTTAAAAGTCAAGACTCTCTTAATTAACTCAAAATTCAAGACCCTCTTAGTTAACTCAAAACTTACTAAACAACCTATTATTTGTGACTTTTAATAGACTATATGCCTATAATCATTCAGTACTATATTCATAAAGTCTCTAATGTGTCAGTTATTAATTCACACCATTTCAAAACTCTTGGAAACCAAAAATACATTTCCCTCGATAACAGTAAAATGTTCCGTATAAGGAATATTAGGATTAAAGCGACCAAATGCATAAAAGCAACGTGCTTAACGTTATAAAAGATAGAGAAGTTCTTTAGGACTCGCTAGCTTTATAGACATATAAATGTAGACTAGTGGAAATGGTTTTATTGATTTTTCGTGAGGTTTTCTATATATTCTTTATATATTGATATTTGTTTACTTAGGTAGTTTATAAACTAATTAACAAATATTTTCTAACTGCACTGCCGTTCAAATGTGGAAGTAATAAGGTAATAAGAAAAAGAGAATAAAAAAGATAACTTGTTTCAGTAAAATTTTAATCACGCCTTAGGCTAACATTTCGTTAATTTTATTTAAATTAATTTATTAAAAACTACAGTAATCAATAAAACAATCACTCATTAATTACTTGTTCACAAATTTTACTCATTCTAGTTTGAATTCAGTGTCTTCCATTTGCTTTCTAATTTGTAAACTGCGCTGAGCCCTATTGGCCGATTATTCACTTTTCTACCACGTTCACCTCATATCAGATTAATAGGAGGGTAGTATGACTATTATGGTGATCATTTCATTATCTGAAATATATATTTATTTCGTATTTGCTCTACGAATTCCTGACATAATTTTTAGGAATGTTTATGTTCACTGCCTTCATTCACATCACAAGAAATCACAATTTTTTAAGTATTTTCAGAGAGCCTTCTTTATTCAGTTTTCCACCAATTTTATTCACATGGACATATTATTATCAAAGAATCCAAAATTTATCATGCTACTACCAACATACTTAACTATTTGTGCAGAGAACATTTCTGAAGCGCGCTCAGTCCAGTATATCGTTTTCGTATAAGAGTACTACTGCATATAAAACCTGTTATCTCTTTGCCATGTCATGCACTTGTGAATTGCTATAACTATTATATGAACGTCACAAAATATAATGATCACTCTACCAATAGTATTTGAAATTGTAAACCCACATATAAAATATTATATTATATTCAATCTCAAAGCAATGTCCTAAAATTGCCAATTCTAAGGATTGAGAAATTGCGGGTGCACTAACCGAACTTTTGAACGTAGTATATATTAATTTAAACTAAATTATATTATCAATGTAAGTCACGCCAGTGCAGTGCTTCAACTGGCAGCTTTTCGGGCATTCCAGCTCGTATCGCTGAGCCCCCCCACGGTGCGTGAAATGTGCCGGGCATCACGACAATAGATCCTGTACCAAAATCCCAGAAACACCTCCACAGTGCAGCAACTGCGGTGAAATTCACACCTCAAACTTCACCGGTTGCAGCTGCCGTCCTGCTCCAAGAAAACCAAAAATCCCGACCGAATCCAGGCCTCCACAAGGTTCCGCATAGAGTGACCAAGGTGACAGGAAGCTAGCCCAAAAACTAGCCAGCGCCACCCAGCCTGCTCCAACTCAAACTCCTGCTCCAGCCAATACACCGGACCTTAACTTCCCAATGCAGGTGTTTACTGACCCGCAGGCTTTCCTGCAAGTGATCGCCCTGGCTCACCAAATTGCTCGTCTTTTACCTGTTTCTTTAACTTCCAGCTGCCTTTTAAAACTTCGAAATGGCTGTTCCAAAATCTCTCATACTGATGACATGGAATGCAAACAGCTTACGCGGAAGGCAAGCAGAATTGGAAGACGTCATGACATTCTATGACATCGACATCATTCCCATCCAAGAAACTTTCCTGAAACCTTCGCATCGTCTCTCTATCGAACACTTTTTTGTCTAGAGAAACGATAGAACTCCGGGTCGAGGCTGTGGAACCGCCATTCTCGCCAGAAAAGGAGTCAAACACGAGCTCCTTTCCTCGTTATAAGTAAACAACTTCGAGACAACCTCCATTAATATCGATATCCAAGAACGTCCCTTCATGATTACATCCCTGTATAGGAAATCTTCTGCATTCAACTATACCGAATACCGATCACTCGTCGAAGAAAAATTTCCAAAAATAATAGGTGGCGATTTCAACGCCCACCACCCCAACTGGGGGTATTCCAGAGCGAATTCTGCAGGTAGCGCCATCGTAGCTCTAAGTGCAGATCTGGGCTACGGTCTTACCCTGCCAGATGAACCCACCCATCACCCCAGTACAGTTTCTCAAGGCACAGCAAGAGTCCTTGATTTCTTTATTCTTCAAGACGTAAATCGCCCTTCCGAAGTTCGAGTCCTTGATGAACTATACTCTGATCATCGTCCAGTCCTTCTCAAACTCGAAAACTGCGCAACAACTCAAGTCCCACTCACAAGATTCAGGAAAAAGACCGACTGGAAAAATTACCAATCTCTTCTCCTGAAATCCGATCTAATTCCGAAAATTAACACACCCGAACAGCTCGAGGAAGCCGTACCTAAGCTAACTCGTGCTGCCACGAATCTGCCACAGATTTCATCACAACCGCAACCATGGGAAAACAACCTTCCCCCTTCTGTTAAATGTTAAATTCGCATCAAAAACGGTTTATGCAGATTAGCTCGATTCACCCTTGATGCTGCAGACAAAAGGGAGGCCAACAGAGCATGCAAGGGTGTAAGGGCGGCCGTCTCGACGTGGCGATCCTTCTGGCGTGTCTCCAAATGCCTCATGGGGAAGACGCACAATGTCATCCCCCTCCCTGAAGTCAACGGTTACAGGAAATTTCGCATTCACTGACCAAGAAAAAGTCGAGCTCTTTGCAGAGACCTACGAGGCTCAGATGAAATTCAGAGAACACTAAAGCTAAAGACAATGACACTGTCATCAACGAATCCAACTCCATCAGAAGACCAGTAACCCCAGCCTTTCTTCTCAACCATTTCGTGTCTCTAAAGTCTCTACAGACTATGATCGGCAAATTTCAAACCAAAAATTTCCAGGTTTCGACGGAATATCGATTACCCAGTTAAAAAAGCTTCCGCATAAACAGCTCGCAGAACTGGTAAACATCATTAACTCCATCATGAGGCTGTAATATTTCCCGGCCTCTTGGAAACACGCACATATAGCGAAAATATATATCTATATCCCCAAGAAAGGAGCAAAATCATCTTCATTTAACTACAGGCCTATCAGCCTTCTCAGCGCCATTTCGAAGCATGCCGAGAGGGCAATACTCTACGCTCTCAACTCTTTCACAAAGGAAAACAATATCATTCCTGATGAACAATTCGGCTTTCGGGCTCACCACTCATCAGGCTACCCGTCTGGCCGCATACATCCATCACGCTCTTGACCAACGTAAAAAGCTTGGAGTAGTCCTGTACTTAACCAAAGCCTTGGAGGTTAGGGCTCCCAGAAGACCTAACTGCTCTCATCAAGTCCTATCTCTCGGACAGATCTTTCCAGGTCAAGATCAGGGATTTACTTTCCAGTCCAAAATAAATCGATGCTAGCTGAACCCTGCCAACCTTTCCTTGTTGTCGGTAATAGGAGTTATGCCAGCTTCTTTATAGTTTTAGTTATTTTCTACAGTTAATATTAAAGTGGCATAGACATTTTCAATTATTACTGCTATTGACAAGTAGATGATGAGCCGCTCACTTATTAGAAAACTTAGTACGTTGCCTGATATATTTAATGATTAACATCCATATATATTATGTATATATGGATGTCCATATATACAAAGTTGGTTCAATTTTTTGTTAAAAATATTTTTTGATAATGATATAATAATTACTATTAGAAAGTGTTTTTAACAAAATATCCTTTCATAAATGATTTGATTTATTACTTTATTATTTATTAGATTTATTTTAATTTATTTGTTTTTAAGTACGAATGCTCCCTTTTGTAATTAAATTATTAATGCAAAATAAATATACTTCATTATATTAAACCAAATCCCTCTATTGATCGCATGAATACATTTTTATGATGTACGGTTTTATATCGAGAATATAACGATAATAGCTTTCAGTTCATGATACTCAAAATATTCGATATTGTAAAATATTAAGATTGTAGTATAGTTTCCAACTTCCTATCTATTTTCCGCAGTCGACTCTCCAAATGAAACAGTGACTGGATTTGAGAAAATTGCCCCATTCAGAAATAGATAAAAGTTGCTTTTACATTTTATATATAGATATTTTACTTGTATTTGAATGGTTTCTTCGTAAATTGAACAAGTGTTTATTGCATTTTATGAATTTGCCAATAGGAAATTTAACCTGAGTATATAAATGAAATGTAATTAGCTAAATATACATAAAAGTATTATATTCATTGCAGCTTTTGTTTTCATTCAATTATATAATGTTAATAATCATGTATTGAGAACAATGTATTACAATGTATTACTGTGGTGTTTATTGTAATTATATTGCAATTATGCAAAATAACCAGTGTTAGTACATGTAAAAAGTAAGAATTAGGCGTAGTTATTTTCAGTTTTCATTCTTCAAGTTGCTTTATACAATTTTTTTTTAATCTCGAATTATTTTCTCAAATGGGTAAGTGATTTTTATTAATCTGGATATGTTTAGTTGTTACCTATTTATTTAAACTTTCAAAACTAAATGAAAAATTAATAGCAACATAAAATAATATTTAAGATAAACCGCATATACCAAAATTCACAAGTCAATATGAAACTTTAATTATATATACGAATTGAAAGTTCTGATCCCTTAAGATCCCTCCGACGAGAAGTTATAAAGAGGTTTAAACTACTAAGTTGATAATAGCTAGGTCATAGTAAAAAGAACCAACGCGGGTTTGAAAGTGAACGATGAACAATAAATAAAAACGTATGAAGTTAAACATTCTAAAAATGTCCACAGCGGAGACCAACAATATGATTGATGTATAAAATTATAAAGTTTAGTGGACCCATTTGCGAGAGAAAGGTCCAATACCACACAAGTTGCAAACATGATGAAAAAGCGCTCATGTCGCAGTGGATCAATACTATCCGAAATTGTTTAATTTTTTAATCCCCAAATTTGAGACATAAAATATTTTTTACTTAAACATTTTTCAGAAATTAAAACTTTCGAAAATACAGTTTTTTCGAAAAAGTATTTGTTGCCTTTGCAATAAAATATTCAGTTTGAAATGAAATTTATTTAAAATCTTAACTATATCAAAGCAGATAAATAGTAAGTCAGAAACATATTATATCTTTTTATTAGTAAAATGCATTAGGTAGGCAAATATTGATATTTTTAAATATTAAGTTGCTGGGATTTGTATTGGAAAAAAAATTTGCGTGTTGCACTTAATATTAATAGAGACAATGTGACTAAAATCCCTAAAAAAAACAATATTAAGTTGGATTCACCGAATAAAAAATGTTTACATATGAAGATGGTGAATAATCAAGATCAATCACCTTAATGTTAGTTCACTTCCAAATTAAATTTATGAAATATATAAAGACAGTGAGTGTTTTCAATATAAATATAATTTAGCACAATAATTTCAGAGATACCTGTTAACTGGAATGTATCTATAGAATACTTAGGCTCATGCAGCTCTTTTAGATTTGTAAGCCATCCTTTCATACACTGTTAAATCGTACATACACTGAATCGTAGAAATTAAATAGATTAAAAATAGCCCACGAAGAGGTTTATCCGTACTTTCAAACCTTCTTTTTAGAAGAATAGAGATTTGTGTGCTTAGGTATATGTGTAACTGTTGAGTATATACTCATGTATGAATGTATATGTATGAGAATGTGCCCATAATTTGGCTAAATTTTTTAAGGAGATAATACTAACAGCACAACTGAAAATTTCCCGGCCTGACACATAGATGGCTCTACTAGAAATAAATCCACATGATTTTTAGTTAGCGCTAAGCCTCAAAAGATACGTGTATAAATTTGACAGCTGTCGAATGATTAGTTTGTGAATTATAGCATTTTTAGTGAAGCAACTTTTGTTACTGTGAAAAAAAATGGAAATAAAGGAATTTCGCGTGCTAATAAAATATTGCTTTTTGAAAGGAAAAAAATACAGTTGAAGCAAAAACTCGGCTTGACGCCGAGTTTCCGGGCACTTCCCCAAGAAATTCAACCATCAAGGATTGGTATGCTAAGTTTAGACGTGGTGAAATGAGCACCGAAGACGGTGAACGCAGCGGACGCCTAAAAGAGGTTATTACCGACAAAAACATTTAAAGAAATCCACGAAATGATTTTGAGTGACCGTAAATTTAAAATAAATGAAATAGCAGACACTATAAAGATATCAACTGAACGCGTACATCATATCATTCACGAACATTTGAGCATGAGAAAGCCCTGTGAAAAGTGGGTGCCGCACGAGCTCACTTTTGACCAAAAACAATGACAAGTTGCCGGTTCGGAGCAGTGTTTGAAGATTTCATTTCATTTCAGTCCGAAATCCAATCGACAGTCATCGGAGTACTCTGCACACGATGAACCCGCTCCAAAGGGTGGAAAAACGCAACAGTCGGCTAGTAAGGTTACAGCGTCTATATTTTGGGGAGCGCTTGGAATAATTTTCATTCACTACCTTGAAAAGGTAAGGACCATCAACAGCGACTATTATATAGCGTTATTGGACCGTTTGAAGGTCTAAATCGCCTAAAAAACGGCCGCATTTGAAGAAAAATAAAGTGCTGCTTCACGAAGACAATGCACCGTGTCACAAGTCAGTGAAAACGATCGCAAAAATCCATGAATTGGACTGCGAATTGCTTCCTCATTCACCGTATTCTCCATATCTGGCCCCCAGCGACAATATCCTGTTCTCAGATCTAAAAAGAATGCCCGCTGGGAAAAAATGTTCGTCGAATGAAGAGGTGATCGCCGAAACTGAGGCCTATTTTGAACCAAAGTACAAATCGTACTACAAAAATGGTATCAAAAAGTTGAAGGGAATTATGTTGAATAAAAATACTAATTTTGCCAAAAAAATGTGTTTTACTATGGTAGGCCGGGGACTTTTCAATTAACCTGTTAACTGTTTTGTAGATATGGAATCTGCATTATAGAAAATGCAGTGATTAAATTTAATTTTATCAAGATATTCATACACATACGTAGTAACAGAAGAAACTAAGGGGAAATACAGTGGTAGAGGTACAAGAACTAAACACAGCCGGCTTAGTTGGAGCAGCGGTAAAGGCGACAGGCCGGTCCTTCTACTGTTGCGATAGTCGCGGGTTCGAATCCTGCTGGGGCCTGGCCGTAAATTTATGTTTGTTATTGTTTGACATTTGTAACTGACCATAGGCAAGAATGCAAAATCCGACAAGGTAAATGATCCCAGTCACGGCCAGTAATACTGGCCACACTGGGTAAGACGGGATGTTTTCTAAGTTGGTCACTTGCCAGTTGGTAGGCTTAATGTCGAGGGCTCTCGTTCGGAGCCCACATTAAATTCTAGGTCCAATCCAGATAAACCTTCGTTGGTAAAAAGAAGACTTTAAAATATATAAAGATAAAACTAAACATAAAGAAGTAAATATGCCCTCTAATGAAAGTAAAGTACAATAGTTGGATATAGAATTCTTAATTAGGTGGATTAGGCCTTCAGTCGATACCATGGTTATTGAGAAAAGATTTCAATACAGATATAATAAAACAACTCTAACCTACAAACTATTATGGCTGTGAAACTAACTGTAATTTGAGTCCTTCAATAATATATGCATTAGATGTACTAAAGTATTAAAATATACGAGTGTATTGCCGGGATTGTATTACTTATAGCAATTTGTAAATTCGTTTTAAGAATCAGACAAGATATTCCTTCTTATTTTATTCTAGTTAAAAAGAGCTGCTGTATAATATATACGAACATGTAACCGAATCATCCCACAAAATTCGCCTGGTTGTCAAATATCTACGTCGGTCTACGGATTCGTCAAAATATTAGTGATAATAATTATAGGTCATAAATCGGCAAACGTGGTTTGAAATGATTGAAAATGTTGAAGCCATTGGATAGTCAAAGTCAGCAAAATTACATATGCAATAGATGTACTATATTGTTAAAATCAATTATATATCATGGGGTATTTAAATAAGTGTGCAAATTAGACAACACACGATATATTTGTCTGAACTTTATTAAATAATATTATTTTTATTCCATTGTTTTATTTAGATTAGAATATTGTTATATGTTAAAGCTAAAACGAATTAAATCCTAAAGTAAATGCGGCAACATTGCTGGACTTTTAACGTTATAAATTTAAATGACGTGATTTCACTGTTTCATTGGATAAACTATGTTTAAAAACCGGCAAACGTTCTTTTGGCGCTTGTTTTGATATACTTCTAACTTTTGTTTAAAATGTTGTGATAATTATGATTAAAAAGTCAAATCCATTAAACGGTCAGAAACTGATTGGATCCCTGCTTTGAACAGGAACGATATAATGGACTCAACCTCTTGCCAGTAAAATGCGTTAGAGAGGGAAATATTTATATTATTAAATATTCACTTGATGTAGTTTTATTGGAAATATGTTTAACGTTTTGCAGCTCCACTTAATACGAACATAGGTTATGGTTGTTATTTTTTTTTCATAACCCATTACAAATATAAATTCAATATTGCGTATTTGCTTTTTTAGAAACAAACCTGAAAAAGATACACACTACAAAGAAGCATTGTCTACGATAAAACTTTCGCTTCGTATAAACTTCATCAGACACACAGAGAAAAACACTTGTTGGAATCGTTGATAAGTGTTTGATAGATTATAACTTAACAATTTCGTAATTAACATGAACCCTTGATTTTATTATATTGAAAATTATAATGACTGAATGAAACATTTTTATTGTCGGTTTATGGCCCAATGCTTATAATTACTAACATAGAAGGGCAGAATATAAGAGCAGAAACAACTAAAAGCAGTATATAATTATGTTATTAATAGTTTATAAAAAATATTTATATGCATAAATATTTGTGTAATTGCTTAAAATATATATGAGCATTAGATTAGAATTTGTGAAGAAGAAACTTAATGCCAATTGTTTTGAAGATAAGGCAAATGCAGTAGGGAGAACATAATAACTAAATATAAATTTATAAAGGAAAATTTACACAGATATTAACAGAAGAAACTCACTCAAGTAATTCAAAGATATCAAAATAACTTGTCAAGGAGCACAGAAACGAATAAAAGAAGAACTAAACGTAAAAAGGTAAATATATTCTCTAATAAAAGTAAACTACATTACTTGAATATAGAGTTGTTCCTTCAGAAGATACCACTGCATAAAAAACATACCTAGAATTCTACCTTTACCTCTCCATTATCCCAAAATAAATCAAACTTTATAAGGTTATTTTTGTTTCATTATTTTATTTACATTAGTATTTTGTTATTTTATAGTCAAAATAGCACTTCAGCACTTTTGTCCTATTAAAATAACGTATATTTATATTTGCAAGAAAATTCAAATCAGTTATGGACACTAACCTACCTTTCTTCCATTAAACGTTCATGGCTGCTAGTTGTATTTTGGCTTGACCATTAAACAAATGTTTCAAAAGCTTCACATCTCACTAATATTGATTGGATAATCACAGTTAATTTAATTTAAAAGATATAAAAATAAAATATTTAAAAACTGATTTACTATTACAGTTTTCCGGAAATAGTAATAGTAAATCAACGTGTAGATTCTTGGCAATAACGAGACCTAGTCTTTACCGGAAATAGATATAAAGTTTCCGCCGAGGCGCAGGGCCTGCAAAATGCAAAACCTTAAGTAAAGAGTTGTCGCCTGTCGGTGAATATTTCAACCAGAATTTTACGCTCGAACATACTTCTATTTAAATATCCATTTGAAAAATCAATAAAACATCTTTCCCGGTAGTATTTTACATTCGCCGGCGAAACTTAACGAATTTTAAAACGAATTCCGCTTCATTTATAATGCTGGAACAGTTACAGAAGTAGTCGTCTTAGGTTTTAAGGTTTCTAAAATGCACACATTCGACAAAGTACTGTAAATATAATTAAATTATTAAACTAATCGGTTTAACATGCATACTTTATAATATAATTTATAATGTTATATTCATGAAAAATTTGCATTGTATGAATAGTCCAACTCTGGATAATGCGTTTTCTATCTTTCAGTTTACACACCAGTCCCACGTTGTAAAAAGCTATTCCATCTTTAACAACAATATATTAGGCACTACATACTATCCTTTTAAAGAGGAATTACTAATATATTAATTAAAATATTTTACAACACTGTCTATAACTCTTCCCCATCTATTAAACTTGTTTTTGCAATTTTCAAATTTGTTGCGAAGCATCTATCCAACTTCATACTTCAACATTCCGAAATAATGTATCAACCAGGCATAACCAAGTATGTAGATCGATGCAGCACCAACCGTACATCGATCTGAACAAGTGGTCATTAGAAGGCACTTGGACACTTCCCATTAGAGCTGCAACAATTTATCCTTCACAATTTTTGCAAGCTGTGGCCAAGCCTTATCATGTAAGAATTCTCTCACTGACGAACATTCAGCCCTTTGACGAACAATTTCATCATATCAAGCGTGATATATAGTCATAGTGGTATAAGTTCTAGGAGAGATTCCAAAATCTAACAAACCTTATGAGATACCCATAACTTCTGTTTGATGTTCTGTTATTTTTTCAAGTATTCCGAAATATTCAGTATAATCTTTTTTGACTAAATCTGTATGTATCTGTAAGTGGGGCCATTAACCCTTTAAAATTATATCCCTAACATTGGAATATATCACCTTCAACTAGTTCATATAATATTAATCCAAACAAATGACAATCAGAAGCGGCAATGTTTGCATGAATGTATAAAGTGTTAGGAAGGATACGGAAAGTTTTCACCTAAAAATGATTTTCCGTAACCTTCATTATATTTTTGATACGCCAGCGTTTCTATTTCAAATTGTAATTCAATGATTCCATCATTAGCATCAACAAATAATATGGCCCTATAATGTCAGCATACTTCACCACTTATAACATTATGTATAAGTAAGTTCCAAGGTTCACTAAACACTTATCATCTCTCGATTCCTTGTCTTTCAATAACTTTCCTAACTTTTTTAAAGTAGCCTCTTAAAAAGTAATGATATGTTAAATATTCAGAATGAGTATCCGTCTTAGAATTAACGTCATCTATTAGAAACCCTTTATGATTAAGTACTCTACACTTCAACTATTAATTTTACAAAATTTTTTAGCAACATAAGTAATATTGTCTTCGTTTCTACATTGTGTAGTCGATTAAGTACATTAAAACACAATCAAATAATTAAATACTTACTAAGAGGGATTAGAAGTTAGAAAAAATAAACCCTTTCTACTTTATTTCAAATGCTTAATTGCTTGTATGTATTCGGCTCATTTCTTCATTTTAAAAAGGCTATTATGAGAAAACTAGTATTAGTTTCTATCATTTCATACAACTTCTTCAATTATTTTTGAAACATGACAATACCGTAGCAAGGAACAATATTTTTTGACAGCGACGGAACTATCAATCAATTGTCGCACGTTTTCAGCATTTCAAAACCGTGTGCTAGCCAAACAATACCGTATCGATTAGAACAAGCTGTAATCAGAAGGTGCTATGCCTAATCGAGTTGCAACAATGTATCTTTCACCACTCTTGCAATATATAATTGAGCGTTATCCTGTAAGACATCCTTTTTACAACAATACGTTGTTTAATTTATCTAATTGACAATTTCATTCGATTTTTACATCTGATAAAATACTACGTCTTGGTGATCCCACCATATGCACCCCAAGTCTTTATTGCCATAAAGATCCTGCTTCGATACTTATGTATGGCCCTCCCACAATAAATGGAATAAGCTACAATACACCACAGAAAACCAACTTGTGTCTAGTAAGCAATAAAACCGTGATGTTGACGGTGGTTGGTTCAAAATTTTATTTTCAGCTAATGTGTGTGGTAGCTATTTTCCTCATTTTGGCTCTTTCTACAAAAGGTCTTGAAACAGTAAATTTATCAAATGCTAAGGTGTTAAGCTGGTTTTCAATAAGTTTTGCAATTCGTTGCCTACAAACTTTTTATTCCTTCCTTATAATTGATGTCGAAATATCTACTTGTAAATAATTAAAACCAAAACCAATATTTGGGATATGACGTAGCAGCATCACCATACATTTCTAAAAGAATTTAATAGGCTTCGACAGCAGGCTTACTCAAATCAAATAACAAAAGTTATGAATGCAAATTTGATTCGCATTTGCATCTTCGTTAAAGCAGAAAAATGTTCTTTGTTTCAAAAAATGGAAAAAGTAAGTTTCTGTCATAATTCTGTCAGTTCTGGATATTATGTTAATTTTTTTGCGAAAAATTATATGTGAAACAAATATCAGAAAGATCGGTACCGCATATCAGTGGAAAATAACCACAATCGTGCGATAATAAAATACAGAATTAACAAAACATTCGAATAATGAAATAATTTAATAAATAAATATATTATATAACAATCTACAACAGAGTGGTTTTCACAAACAAGATATCATAATCTAGAAGTATTTAGTTATCTAATAATATCTCTATAGATCCGATATAATATAAACGTAATATTTGTGATAATAAAGTTTTCATAAATATAAATATAGAGCGGTATAATTAAATAATAATATATAAGTAAAATGATAAATAAAAAATAATACAGTAAACGAATATTTTGTAAATTTTAATTCATATTCTCTTTGACGAGTTTTTCAAAATCTTCCTCTAAGTGTTCGATATCGTCGTCATCACTTAGTATTTGATCGATGATATCCTCTTGAGACTCATTCAAGGATACACTCGATGTCTTCCTTATCTTGGTTTTGATCAACTTCATTGTTCCTGTCGCATTTGATATCCTAGATCCCTGTATGGTTCCAGTTATGGCATTTTCATCAAAAACTAAAAACATTAATATAAAATTAATACTTGTTTCCTTATTAGTCAAATATTTACAACTACCTGATGAATCTTCATCGTCTCTCGAAGACACTAACTGAGATGGAGGTATTTCTAAAATTTTATTGTGAATTAAATATGTACTAATATTACGATAATACACCTGTTCAACAATTCTTTTGTCATAAACTACAGTTTCAGCAGGACATTTCATTTAACTCAACATCTTTGGATGTGAATACATTCATAAAATTATTTTATTTTAACTACTATTTCTTTGATAAGATATATTTAAAACAATTGTTGAATATGAATAAGTGTTACATATCCACGAACTAGATATAAAACATAGCCCTGAATATCTGACAAATTTTTAGAGAAGGTAGATCAATCACAGCCAGCAAAACTCTAGTTTAAAACTAGCGCGGCTTCCAATTCGGAAGTTGGTGCATTAAAACGCGAATATTGGACGTTGTATTAAACATTTAACAGACACAATAGCAACAATCTTAGTCCACCACACACATTAGCAACTCTATCAAAAACGGACATTCCAAAAACTCTATTTTCCAATGTCAAAACAAGATTGGATAACTAACGCACTAAACACCAATAAAGCCACAAAGTATGGTTTACTTTATTGGAGTCAGAACAAAAATGATTAATGCTTCCGAAAAAATCTTACTAGGATTTAGCCGGCTTGGTTGGCGCAGTGGTAAAGACGACAGAACGGACCACCTATTGTAGCGATTGTCGCAGGTTCGAATCCTGCTGAGGTATGGTCGTAAATTTATTTTTGTTATTGTTTAATTTTTGTGATTGTCCTAGGCAAGGATGTGCGAAACTATTTGTCGAATTAATTTATAATCTAATGTTAACTACATAGTTGTCTCTACACTGCTTGTTAAATAACAGTTGATGGATAACAGTAATACTGCAAACTTGAAGAAAACTTGAAGAAAACTTTGCGAACTAATAATCACCGCTCTATATATGCTGATACATATGTTGAAGAATGAGATATTCTTCTAACCGACCAAGCTACAGGTTCTTTCATTTCTCTAAGATGTTGCGTATAAATGAAAATTTTACAATCAAGATTAATATTTATTTGTTCTGAAACTTGGAATAGAGCTTGATTTTAATAATAAGCTTCACTTGAACCTGATTCCTTAGAAATAAAATAGATTCACAAGATTCTAGCGAAAAACTGTAGATAATATCTAAGAATTGTTTCACAAATATGTATGTAACTATTTAAACGGCTGGTTAATATGGCCGGATACATGAATTTATTTACCTTGACTGACATTAATGTTATTAAACTTAAGGTCCGGTACTGTTAAAGAATGTTTTTTATTAATAATTTGGGGTTGTTCTTGTTCCAATTGTACGTCATCACAAAAAGCATCAACAAATACTATTCAAAAAAATGCATTAACACATGATACTAAGAAATGCGTGTAAAATTCCTACCTTCTATTTGACTATTTCCTTGTTGTCCCTCTTTTGAAATTACTTGTTTTCGAATTGTGGTTACTGTTCGAGATGTAGATCCGTTCACTAAAGCTTGTGGATCTATCAGTTTAATGTAAAAGATTAATTTAAAAACCCTAAATAATTTAGTTTTTAATAAAATTTACCATTAATTTTCTCAATAATATCTGTTGGGATTAAATTACTTTGACCACTTTTAGATACAGTTCTGGTAATTGTTCTTGTAATCGTGCCAGATTTTTTGTTACCCTCGCCATCTTCAACTAAAATTTCCGAAATGTCTATATAATATACTAAGATAGAAAAGGAAATATACCTTCAAAAGTTTCAACAACTTCTGATGAAGGATTTTCATTTGTAACCTTTACTATAGTACCAGACTCTGTAAAATTGCTAATTTCTGGAGTTTTAGCTAAATCCACTAAAATTAAGATTCATATAATTTTTATACTTAGAGCTCTCAATATTTACTATTTGCAACTCTAACAAAAGTTACCCTTTATATCATTGGCACCCTGTGACGTACTTATGTAGCTTTGACCACCTTTTGAGACAGTAGTTCTTGTAACGGTTCTTCTAACAGTGGTTGACTTTCTGATACCTTGGCCATCTTCACCTAAAATTATTAAAATACCGATATAATATACCAAAAAGAAGGCGGGCAAACAAATGTACCTTCAAAAGTTTCAACAACCTCCGATAAAGGGTTTTCACTTGTGACCTTTATTCCTGCGGTAAATGCTGCAAAATTGCTTATTTCCGGAGTGTTTTCTAATTCCACTAAAAATAAGTTGTATGTATAAGTAAAATGTAATTACTGGACTTATTAATAATTTACTCATTTATAAATATCGTTTAGTACTCCGTCTTTAAAAATTTCTTGTATTTATCAAACTTACCATTTATGTTATCTGCATCCTTTGTCGTAGTTGTGTAACTTTGGCCTCCTTTTGATACAGTAGTACTTGTAACGGTTCTCGTAATAGTGCCTGACTTTATATTACCTTCACCATTTTCAACTAAAATCACCAAAATGTCGATATAATACACTGAAATATGGGTAAAAAGCAAAGGTACCTGCAAAAGTTTCAACAACTTCTGATGGAAGATTTTCAGTTGTAACTTTTACTGAAGTTGTGGACTCGGCTAAGTTACTTATTTCTGGAGTTTTAACTAGTTCCCCTAAAATTATATTTTATACAACATGTTATACTAAGACTTATTGATTGTTGACTCATTAATAATTGTTCTATTTTGTTTAATTTAAGTCAAACTTACCATTGATGTCATCTATATCCTGCGAGGTCGTTGTATAGCGTTGACCACCTTCCGAGACAATAGTTCTTTTAATGGTCTTTGTAACAGTTCCTGATATTCTGGTACCTTCGGCGTCTTCAGCTAAAATTATCAAAATGTCGATATAATATACTGAAATATATATAAAGGTAAATAGGTACCTTCAAATGTTTCAACAACTTCTGATGGAAGATTTTCACTTGTAACTTTTACTGAAGTTTTAGATTCCGTTAAGTTACTTATTTCTGGACTTTTAACTAATTCCCCTAAAATTAAGTTTTATATAAAATTTTATTGTTGTTCACTTATTTATAATTGCTCTTTTCTACTTCAATTTTAGACATATTTGTATTTAGTCAGACTTACCACTTATGTCATCTATATCCTGCGAGGTCGTTGTATAGCTTTGACCACCTTCCGAGATAATAGTTCTTGTAATGACCCTTGTAACAGTTCCTGATGTTCTGGTACCTTCGGAATCTTCAGCTAAAGTTGTAGACTCCATTAAGTTACTCATTTCTGGAGTTTTAACTAATTCCCCTAAAATGAATTTTTATATAAAATTATACACTAGGACTTACTTGGTTGATTACTTATTTATAATTAGTCTTTCTTAGTTAATTTTTAAAAGAAAATTGTATTTAGTGAACCTTACCATTTATGTCATCTATATCCTGTGACGTAGTTGTATAAATTTGTCCACCTTCTGAGACAGTGGTTCTTATAATGGTTGTTCTTATAGAACCAGACTTATTGTTACTCTCGTCATCTTCAACTAAAATTACCAAAATGGTTATAAAATATATTGTAATATAGATAAAAGGTAAATATACCTTCAAAAGTTTTAACAACCTCTGGAGTATTTTCCCTCGCAACTTTCAATGATGTTACAGACTCTGTTAAGTTATCTATTTCTGGAGTTCTAACTAACTCGCCTAAAATTAAGTTTAATAGTAATAAAATTGATTGTATAACTGAACTTATTTGTGTATCTTAATCGGTAGCTAATCATTGCGCTACGAGATATCACACTATATGTGTGCATCACAAAGAGAATGATTCGACAAGGTTAGCGCGTAGAATATTCAAAAATCAAATATTTTCTCAAATTAATTGATGCCATAAACGTTTAGCACCTCGAAAAAAAGTTGGAGTTAAACGTTGGAGAATGATCTGGTACATGATCTGAAAAACTAAAATACCCGACGCCCAAGGTCATTGTGAATGATAAAAAATGTAGAAATGATGCAAGAAATAAAGCTTTAAAATTCCACTCAAGGGACTGAACTATGCAAATGAGTACTTTTCAATTTTTAAGAACATTCTATTTTAATATGTAGAGCATTATCAGCTTATCAGCACCTAAATAAATATAGTTGCGGCTAATGGAGTACAACAATTATGAAATATAGGCAATTGAAAACGAGATAAATTCTCAACTTGGGTAATTCAGAAAAAAAAACATTGTTTCACTAAATAGTTAAAAGTTACATATTTTGTATAAAATTATATAAACATTCTTTGTTGCTTATATTAACATATGCACACATGTATATTAAGGTATTTATAACTGAAAGCAGATATTTTCAACTGAACATACCAATCATATTATTCATATCCTGGGAGGTAGTTGTATAGCTTTGCTTACCTTTAGATATAACAGTTCTTGTGATGGTTCTCGTTATAGTGCCTGTTTTTCTGATACCGTCATTATCTTCTACAGAAAGTATTAATATATTGACACATACATATGACATCAAAAGACAAATGTCTTAATAAAAATATTATATCCTATACTATCTTACCTTCGAAAGTTTCAACAATTTCTGAAGGATTTTCATTAACTATATTCACTGATGATGCATGTTCTGTAAAATTGCTTATTTCTGGAGTCTCAGTGGATTCTCCTAAAAATTATATATTTTGTACAAATTCTTACAACTACAATCTTGCATCCCATTATATATATTGGGAACAACACTATATTTATATAGAGAGAAAGAAACATACAAAGCTAGTGTTCATTAATATTCAAAATTAAAGATTAAAATTAAATTAAGACAAAAAATTAAATAAAATATACGTAGAAAAGCAATTAAGGCCTGGAAATTCGGCTCCCCACTCTTGATTATTTTAGCGACTATGACTATACATCCGGATGGTACTGCAAGTTTTATCTTATATACAGTAGATTATTGGCAACACTTTAATGTAAAAATGCAAGCAGTGCAGTTCCATATGGAAAGTTAAGCAGCTGCTGTTTAATAATTATTAGGTATTTGTTTATTAAACAATACCATTTAGATACACCGTGAAATCAAAAACGCCTTGCAATCCACAATATAAGAATTTTTTAACCCATTTTGATTATCTCTTTCATACTCGTAGTATAAATATTAGGGAAACCTAAAAGCTTAATATTTTGAATGAATCTGAAATATACAAGATATGTTTCTTTAAAAAATTATGAATAACAGTAAACAAAAGTGAGTAATCAAAATGGGTCTGCAGTTGCTGTATATCATTGTATTGGTTATTATTTAAAACTGCAACAATTAATAAAATGTTTATGTAATAAAAAATTAACATTAAAAGATGCACTAAGCTGGCTTTAGGCATCAAGAGCAGAAATGAATTATGCCGACAACGGTGACAATAAAATACGCTTAAGTTTAAAATATTGGAGAAAGCAAAAGAATAAATATGACAAAACTAAAGATCAATTATATACAGGAGCAGGATATAAACATTTGAGGAAGTAAAGCTAATGTATACATAAATAATAAGTTTACTAACAGTAATAGATATTTGTAGAGATAGTTTTTGTTAATAAAGGCTGATATATTATTAATTATTCTATCCTTTAAAAGCTTTATTTTTAAAAAAATACTAGTTCTGTGGTGCGTGATATGGATGAACTAAGATCACAGTAAATTAATAATTATGTTAGTATTTAGATAAGTTTAATTACAAGAAAATAAAATAATGCAATAGTATATGAGTAATATAAGGTTTCATTTTTTCAACATTTTACCATTTGTTATTTTAGTTGCTTTAGTTGAAGAATTAAGAAGAAAGTAAATTTTGAAGTTATTATTTCTTACCTTCACTGCTTATTGAACTAGATAGTAATTCACTTTCTGAACCCAGCTGCTGATCTATTTTTATTAAAAAAAGTAATGAAAACAAATATTTTATTTACTAAAATTTACCTTTTGTGTTATTAAAATCCGATGATGTAATTTTATAACTTTCGCCACCTTTAGATACAATAGTTCTTGTAATCGTCTTTGTCCTCGTAATTGTGCCCGATTTTCTGATTCCGTCTCCTTCTTCAACTAAAATTATCAATATCTCAATATTACGAAAAATATATATTTTTAGACATGTTCAGTACCTTCAAATGTTTCAACAACTTCAGACGAGGGATTTTCGCTAATAATATTTACCGATGAAACTGATTCCGTACCCGCTAATTCTGAAAAATTATATATTATACTATTAAAAATATTATTACTACTATTAAAATTAAAGTTCCGAAAATTTTACAAAATTTAGTCTTAATTTTGACAATACCTTCTTCTGTAGTTAAATAACTTTGACCATCTTGAGATACTATATTCTCTGTAATATTAACGCTGCATTTTCCTGTTGTCCTGTCGCAACCTTCAACTACAATTTCAAAATAAATCATATCACGGTTTGTTCAAATAATATAATAATAAATTAAATATTAAAAAGCATACCTTCAATAATTTCAACAACTTCGGATGATGGTTTCTCATTTACAATTTCTACTGAAGAAGCAGTTTCCGCAAAATTATTTATTTCTTCAGTATTTGTTGATTTAACTGAAAAAAACGACATAGAATCATTAATTTTAATTGATTTGAAGAAATCTGCAGCAAAAGCCCATTGACTATTACAATGAATTACTAGAGGCATTAAGCAAAAATTCAATTCAATCTTTGAAAAACCTTTTAGATAACTCAGCAATTGATGAACCAACTCTTTACGTTACATGCGACCAGAAAGATCCAAAAATGATTATAAAATGAATTGATTGAAAATATCATTTCGAAACGTTCAAACATTGCAGTTTCATTGATTGGCCGGTCAAAAAAAAAGAAGAGTTTTAGTATAATGTGATGAGAAATTAACCTTCTATGATAATCTCGTATAACAAAACCTACTAAGTCATAGGTTAGTGCAAGAAAACCATGTTTTACGATACCGAAGCGGAATGTTCATGGCCATAAATATTGCTGTGCATATGAGAATCCGTAAAATATAGTGTATTACGAGTTATTAAAACTGAATTAAACTACTAATTAGGACGTCGTAAACTAAACAAAATCAACTGCGTATCGTTACCAAAAAAAAAGCGTAAATTGTAATAGAGGGAAAATCATCTTCCAATCCAAATCAATCATGTCCGACAACCCTCTACCACCAGCTGTATAAATTGTGAAGGATACAATGTTGCAACTCAAATAGGACATTCTGGCACAATATACGCACTAGACTATCGGAGTATCATTTATTCCGATCGTTGACTTGGATGGCACATGACACGAAGTGCAAGAATCAAAATCGTCCTAAGATAAGCCATGTCGTGGTGATTCGTAATCATATTTCCAGATATTATTTTGATTAATATGCCCTTTTATAGTGAAAGAATGATCATGAAGCACCATTAAAGGCATACACCTAATAATTTAAAAACTTTAATCTAGTTATATTTGATTAAACATTACCTTCAACTTTTTTATTTTCAGACACTTCTGAAACCTGTTCCTTCACTGCAATATTAAAATATTGTAAAATATCGTATTATTGTTTATTTGAACTTATATTATTTGCTTATTATACGCACCTTTAATATTTTCATCTTCAATTGTACTGCAAACGACTTCATCAATATTGTTTGTCACGGTTACCGCAATAGCCTCTGAAAAATTAGTTATTTGAGGAGCTTCCGTGGATATTTCTGAAATATAAAAGTAACTCATGACAATGATGTATTATTTTTAGGCTTTCTTATTTCAGTAAACCTATTATTTAATTATTATAAAAATGTTCATTATTATCTAATAACGATAATTATATGTTTATTAAACTGTCTGTTATCAAGTTTCTATTTAAAATATTGTTCCCATTAAGCTTTTTCCAGAAAAAAAATGTATCTAATCAATCGGTTCAAAGTTCGGAATTATTCGTAGTATATGAAAATTAACTTTCCGAAATTCCAGCATTATCTTGTGATCGTTATATTCACAAAAATTATTCACTCTAACGGAAGCTTCATTATCCCCTTTAAATTATGGAAAACGTATTTGTTACATTAAATATAAATTATATTCAAAATTATTAAGAAAAGTTTACGTTACATTCTCTTAAAATTCTTCTTAAAATATTTTCCATTTATATGTCCTAGTCTCTATTTAATTCAAGTATGGGCTGGCACTAAGGCATCAACTCTATCATAACCAGTATTTATCGCTATATAACGAACATGAACTGTATGACCTCTAAATCAAATGGATCTACGAAGCTATTCAAAATTTCACCGAAAAACATGAAAAGTTTGCGAAACCACAGCATAGCGGAAGCAATAAAACTATTGGAGTGGACAACGCCCAGGAAATCAGAAAATTGGAGCAAACTAAACCACACGAACTTGTATTAGGTGCATACGAGCTATTATTGACTTTGGCTTAAGCTAATCTAATTTCGTTTTAATAGATACGTACAGATGATTTTACCAACACATGTGAATTGATCCAAATACAAAAGTAAAGGAGCTATACAATAATTTATAATTAAGATTGTACTGAGCGTACATAATAAAATATGTCATACTAAAAATTTACTATTAAATTGTTAAAATTGATGATAATAAATACGAGGTTTATAGTTTTAGATAATTTTTACACAATTAACAAAAGCGCCTGGTCAACTAAAATAAACGAAACTATAAAAAAGCATAAAAACAAACTCAATCTAAAGAAAACTGTCATTAAGAGCCCGTTCGATAATTGAAAGAAAAACCATCGACATCCAACCAAAAGTATCATAAGATCGTTTTGCAAAATGACATCGCTTAGAGGCATATTTCAAAATATCTAAAAACCTTTATGGAGACAAATAGTATAAATACGATTTAACCATTCATTTTCTTCGCCAGAGATTGACAAAAATAGACACCAAATTTTCAGGTTCATGCTGCAGAAAATAATTCCACTTTAAAAAGAAAAAGTTTCTAGGAGGATAGAAAAAAGTAACTGCCCTTTGAGATTAGCTCTTTCAAGAAAAGTATTATATATTAATTTACAATGTAATACCTTTAAATATTGATTATTAAATATAAATAGAAAGGACTTTAAATATTATTAGTATTCACCTATTTTAATTTCTCCACGAACTGTAAAGAATGTATATAAAATGGACAGAATTTATATCTATTGTGATATTGTTTGTGTCAAAGTTGAAATGAGAGTTGAACAGTAATCGAAACTTTTGCTCAACAACTTAAACTCCTTCTAAGTATAAATTTAACTTAACAGTATATTATTTATTCACACGAAATACACAAATGGTAAAAAACAAAATTGCCTTCATTTATCACAATGTTGTTCATACCCACTGAAAAATTCATGGCCAAAATTGTCTCAGATGAGGATTCTACAAAAAATAAAAATGGGCATCTACAACACACAAGTATTGTACAATTATTGGTTATCCTATAAGTTAATAAAAAAATATATAAACTATGTCAGTAAATGGACCTTTAATTAGAACTATTATCATGTTATATTTTGCATTCTCCCTTAGTTACTTGGAATTATATTAGACAGACTTAATAAAGGAGAAAACATTTTTATATTATATAACTTTTGTATATTATATATCACCTTCTACTGTAGTCGCATTCTCAAGGACCATATTTTCTGTAGTATCTGATATATCCTGTTCGGATACAATACTAGCTGCCTCATTTTTCACTTCCACTTCATTAGAAGATATTTCTTGGAGCACGGTTGCTGTATATAACATCAATACGTTTTAAAATGTAAATAGGAGACACGATAGAGATAAATAGAGTTTAATTTAAATTCTTTAGTTTCCTATAATCACAATGTAGAGTTTCGGTAATATAACACTCAATCGTTTTCAAAACAGATTACAAATAACTAGAAAATTGAAGATATTATAAATGTCTGATAAAATAAGAAACTTAAACAGAGCATTCAAGCATTTGATAAGCAAAATGAAAATAACATTTAAATTAACATTGAATCAAAAATAATATGAAAATAAATTTTAAAAAAAACAATTTTTTTGAGCCAAGAATTCACCAAAAAAACTTATTATGAGATTATACTTATTTATTCTAATATACAATAAACACCAGCAATGAAGTTATATATCAGTGATGTAAATGTGGTTATTTTGACGTATTTGAAAAAGAGCACCCATCATATTATTAACTAAGACAATGAATTAATAGAATTATGGAGCATAAACTCATCTCATAGACAAATATAAAGAATAACAAACTAGATAAGAACTAACTTAACAAACAATTAAAAATTACTTAAAAAAATGTAAGTAAACATAGTTTGAGAATGATATTAAAAACATACAAACAGGTAATGGCCAACATACAAATTGAATACTATTACATGTTGTATCTACTATAATAATCCAAATAAAAAAAACTAACTTCTAACTAAAATGTCTAACGGTCACTGCTGAAGGCTACTAATGCCAACAAAATAACTTCATTGAAAAACTGTTCCAAAAAAAAACAGTTTGGTTTAAAGAAATTTGACCCAGATAATATGTCATGGGAAGACTTAACCCCCTGGATTCACTACTGATAGCACAATTAAAAGATATTGTTGCTATACAGTGTTAACATTTCCAATAACAATGATATTTCTTCAATTAATAACACTTTTAGCAAAAACTATGAAACGAATTAGTCACTCAAACTTTTCTTATTTAATTTTAATGAATTTCGGTCACTTTCGGCACATGTCAGGTGTGCTTTCCTGGGTTCCATGTAGAAATAGCCGTTATTTCTTAATACCTATTTACAATTCGCTATAATTAAAACATCGCAAAAATTTTATTAAGGATCTAAATGGGCAAAGTGAATATCCAAATTTACAATATATAAACACATCCCACATTCAAATTTTAGGTTTACAACAAATGAGTAATTAAAATACTGAAACTGTCACTAAAGATCAGTAAATAGAAATACAATTTATGTGATACCCAACTTTACTGTCGTATATAGAGTACAGTAAATGAGTCTCTAAAATGATGTTATATGTTGTACTAACAGAAACCATATATATGTAGTTCAAATTGCGGTTAAGTTAATTTAAAACAAATCTCTCTTAATCAGATTACAAGTAGATCTGAAAATAGTTATATTTCATTCATACAAATTACATTTTAAATTATGCAGAACCGGTGGTCATATCGAAACATTAAATAACAAATCGTATTTAAGAAAATTAATCTCCAATATAAGATTAACGGTAATTTTAAACTTTTTTTTAATAAGAAGAGCCGCATGAACATATACTTTAACTTAAAATACTAATTAAGTGTCAAAGAATTGTTTTTTATTTATAAAAATCATTGTTTATAATTTTTTGAATATTGCGTTGACTGGTACTAGAGCATACAGCTCTAATAATGTTACTTTTTTAAAAGGACATTTATTGATTATAAATTTGTAGACATAATCGCAATAAATGTATTCATTGTGTCTTAACAAATAGCACATCATTTTATCACTGACCGTATTAAAAAACTACTGGAGAAGTATACAAATGTCAAAACAAAATTGTTAATTAATTATTGTTCTGAATTAGCAAAAATGATCAAAATCAGTAGTGAAACATAGTTCCTCCATCGTTTCCTCGTTCTTCTTACGAATACATTGCTTAAAAAGGAGATACTCAATATTGTAAAAACTACTGAGAGATAGGCCTCCTATCAATTATCGGAAAAGTTTTATCAAAATTATACAAAGGAGACTTCGAAGAGAATAAAAAAGGCAAGAAGAGCAAACCCTCCATTTATCTTCCTTATTGATTTACGTTGGGCATTTATATGTAAACAATGACTCTCACTGAATCTTCATAAAATGTTTAAACTTCGACAAAAGACAAAAAAAAAAGAAGTAGAAGAAAGTAGAGCAAGAGAAGTAAAAAAATCTAATTGCATCTATGGCTGAATTAGAAAACCCAATCCTCTAAGCAGTAGAACTTTCGCTAGAGGAAAACAAGGGAGAAGAAATCTTATTTTATCAATTTTCTGTATACCGTTTTTATGTAGTCTTTCATATGCGAAGAGCCGCATGAAATATGTATCCATAAAAATTAGCTGCTATATATACTTTAACTTAAAATACTATTTAAGGGTCAAAGAATTGTTTTCTATCTATAAAAGTGTATCAATCACAGTTCATAATTTTTTGAATTTTCTCTATTGCGTTGACTGGTACTACAGCATATTATAAGGTTCTAATAATTTTTCTTTTTTAAAAAGGCATTTATTGAAAATATTAATATGTAGCATATGTAAATTTTAGTTTTCTGATTTTTTTTTCTATATTAATCGTAGACTCTCTGGGGGCAAAACAATTTAGTTTCATATAGCAATATATATAGATATAGATATAGAATATATATAGCTGTAGAAACTCTATTTATTTTATCGATTTATTATAACTCTATTTATTTTATCGATCCCAATATGGTTCTTATAGATTAAAATAAAAAACATAGAAATAGTATTTACTTTGTATTTCTGCTTCAATTACTGGGTCTTCTGTTGCTTCTTTGATTTCTGCTATTTCCTTCACTACTTTGAAAAATATATTTTATTTAATTTCAGAATATACTGTTATTATTAAAATCTATATATATTTACCTTGTATAGCAGTTGGAATATCTCTTATTAATTCTTCTTTAGTCTCTTCTGTGGTAACTTCATGATCTATAGTTTCTGCTAAAAGTCGAAATATTATAGTTAGAAGTCATATCAGTGCCTATATATTTTAGTTATATATTTTATTATAATTATAAACCCTTTAGATAAAGGATCTAAATATATCTTTAACAGATAGGTTTACATTTCGAACTATCAATTATCTAATAAAATAAAACTATATTTACGCAACAAATATTCACACTATTGGGACGCAAATTTATTAGGAATAGTTGAGACAGCCCTGTAAAATTTAAGTTACGCTAATTGTAGAATTCTTTCGGTTCTATTGTTAGAGGGTTTAATTCATTAGACCTTTTAACTGAAGTTTTTAATATTTATGAGATGGAAAAGAATTATGACCTGATAAAAAACCTAACGTTCGTAGTATATTGAACGAACTGGTTAACAGAAGAGACGTGTTCAACAAGGATGATTCCCATCGGCTCGTTGTCAAGTGTTTTGGATAACGAGGGTTTAAGTACCGAGGCTAGACCAAACGTGTCGGATGTTAGACCTGGTAGAGGACTCTTTATGGCGCCTAACCATAAATGTATCAAGAAGACCCGAAATCGTGGAATTTTTGGGAATTCCTTAAGAGTTCGAAACGCACAGGTTTTTTTCAGCGTAAGAAGTTCCTAGCTGGAAGAGTGTCTCCCACCCCAATAGTCTCAGCGAATCGGGGCACAGAAAAGGTTCTTAGACCAGCCTTGTCAACCGCCACCAGGAACCCGAGGGAGGAGCTTCAGCGATAAAACACTGTGCATCCACAACGAGAAGACACTCTGACGGTAATTTGCATGAACACCGAGGAAAAGAGTGTTTTCGAAAATGAGAAGAATAAAGTATTGCTGAGAGAAAATATTGAATTATTTGAAGAAGAAACTATTGAATTGAATGAAGAAGAAAGAATAGAATGAGCATTAATTGAACAAATCATTGTATTAATTGAAGTATTATTGAAAGCATAAATGTCCTGTCAATATTAGCCAATCTACACCTTTCGTTAATAGTAAGTACATGCGGTTTGAATCATAATCCTTTTCCCATGACGTATTACGTAATATCTTTTAAATGTATATATGTGTATTCTTTATTATCAATTAAACAACTCGCCTTTGGGTATTAATTTACTCAAGGAAGAGAGAAAATAAACTGTATAAGACAATATTATACTAGGTACTTGCAAATATTCTAATATCCATTCTAATATGCAAATTAATATCTAATATGCAAGTAGTCAATTCTAGTCATTATTGAAATAAATTTATTCAATATATATTAATCTAAATATTCTCCGCCTTCATTCTCAGCATTTCATATTCATGCTTCTTCAGCATTTCGAAGCAACGTACCAACCAAGTTATACTGCATCGAACTGAACCATAATCAGAAGGCGTTATGTCTATTTCGCACTCTGAGTCCATCCAAATTCTTCCAATTCAAACAGCAGCAGTACATCTTTCAAAACCCTCTCAACAGGTGACCAAGTTTTGTCATGCAAGAGATGATTTTGCATCTAGTACTTGCTATATCTGCCCTCTTTTGCAGAAATATGTAGTTCAATTTATTAAATTGACTTCGCTCCAAAAAGTATTGCAATTCATTGCATTTTTTAATACCAAAATCATCATCTCTAATTCATCGAAACTAAAACCGACAATTAGAGTATTCTACACAGGTAGAGCAGCATTTCCATAGTTTTTCAAATAAGACAATAGAATTAATTAATGTTGAAAATGCAATTTTGAACATCCCATGATTAACGTCTGTATACACTGAATAACTCAGAAAATTGAAAACTGTATAAATATAATATATCATAATTTTATGTAGAGTAATGTCAAACGATCGAATTTAATACTTAGTTGTGGTGCTTACGCTGATACTTTGGCTTATAACAGATCGATTGAAAAGTCCTCGGCCTACCATACTAAAACACATTTTTTCGGTAAAATTAGCTTTTTTTATTCAACATAATTTCCCAAGAGTTATACACTGATTATAGCCACCCTCCAACTTTTCGATAGCATTTTTGTAGTACGATTTGTCCTTTGCTTCAAAATAGGCCTCAGTTTCGGCGATCACCTCTTCATTCGACGAAAATTTCGTCACAGCGAGCATTCTTCTGAGATCTGAGAACATGAAATAGTCGCTGGGGGCCAGATCTGGAGAATACGGTGGATGAAGAAGCAATTCGAAGCCAAATTCATGGATTTTTACCATCCTTTTCACTGACGTGTGACACGGTGCATTGTCTTGGTGAAGCAGCACTTTCTTTTTCTTCAAACGATCCAATAACACTATGCAATAGTCGCTGTTGATGGTCCTTCCTTTTCCAAGATAGTCAATAAAAATTATTCCATGCGCATCCCAAAATACAGACACCATAAACTTGCCAGCCGATTGTTGTTTTTCTCACACTTTGGAGCGGGTTCATCGTGTGCAGTCCACTCGGATGACTGTCGATTGGACTTCGAAGTGAAATGATGAAGCCATGCTTCATCCACTGTCACATATCGACACAAAACGCGGGTTTGTTACGCTTGATCATCTTCAAACACTGCTCCATTAACTCGTCGTTGTTTTTGGTCAAAAGTGAGCTCGCGCCACCCACTTTGCACAGAGCTTCCTCATACCCAAATATTCGTGAATGATAAGATTTACACATTCAGTCGATATCTTTGGAGTGTCTACTATTTAATTCAGTTTCAACTTACGGTAATTGAAAACATATTTTTTTAATATTTTCGTCCGTAACAACCTGTTTTGGGCATCCACTGCGTTCATCATCTTCGGTTCTCATTTCACCACATCTAAACTTAGCATACCAATCCTTGATGGTTGATTTTCCTGAGGCAGTGTTCGGAAACTTTTTTTGGTTTTTGGCTTCAACTGTATTTTTTCCCTTCAAAGAGCAATATTTTATCAACACGCGAAATTCCTTTTTATCTATTTTTTTCACAATAACAAAAGTAGCTTCACTCAAAATGCTATAATTCAGAAACTAATGGTGCGACAGCTGTCATATTTAAGCATCTTGTAAGCATCTTTTGAGGGTTAGAGCTAACTGAAAAATATATGGATTTAATTCTAATAGCGCCTAGCTATGTGTCAGGCCGAGACTTTTCAATTGACCTGTCAGATATCGCTATTTTATATAAATTACTATACCATATCATACCAGAATTACCATATTATATAAATTAACATTTTATATCAAATTACCTTCATCTATTTTTCTGACATCTTGGTCATCTGCTGCTTGTGTTTCCTGTTCTTCTTTAGAAAAAATAATATTTGTATTTAGATTTATTTTATTATTTATTCAATTTAGTCATTATTCATGAAACTTACCTCTTTTCGAAATTTGAGCTATTATTTTCTCCTCGTTGGTATTTTCAATGGCAATTTGAGTATCTATATTATCTGTAAATAAATGATAAATTAATATTACAACAACGAGGTTGCATAACTATTATATTTAATTATAATAATAGGTAAAGTGTGCTCTATACGCAAAACAATACTTACCTCCCTCATTTTCTGAATTAACTTGGTCTTCTGTCACTTCTTTGCTTTCCTCTGTTGACTGTGCTACTTTGAAACATAAAGGTATGTTTATTTATCTTTTTATATATAAAATTGAAGCAATATATTTACAAATAAGAACAAAATGTACCTTTTATATCAGCTTGATCCTCAGTTATTATTTCTTCTTTACTCTTTTCTGTTCCAAATTGAGTATGTAAGGTTTCTGTTAAAAGTTCGGTAATATAAATATCTATATAATTTAGAAAATATAGATCCTTGATAAAAGCTATTTTAAACTTTATTTTTAATCTATAAATAATAAATTATCTCCGAGAAACAATCATCGAAGGTACAGTCTAGTCACGAAAATCATTATTTGTTTCTTTGATATTAAATAACAGTTTTGTTTAACGAAACAAAAGTTTGATTGAAAAGTTTTTCCAGCGCTACTAGATCAACCTTGTTTTTGCTACCTACTAGCGAATTAGAAATATTGAAAATAGCATATATATATAGAAGATACCAAATTAACTAAGTCATCAAAACTTATATATTATCATTATAACCATTAAAATATATCAAAAATATATTAAATGTTAGTTTTAAAATTACAAAATTACTTCTTTTAAACAGCGAAATAAATAGAAATCTAAATTTCCAATAAAACTAATTAACAGTTACTGTTTGTTCGATATGCGAAGAAACATGTTCATCGAGTTTTATATAGTTAACTTAACTTTACTAATATGTTTTAATATACAAACTCAAAAATTAACCTTTTTTCAGTAATATATTAATGTATATTTTTATTAGTACTTCTAGTGAGCCAATTAAACAATATTGTCATATATGTGAAAAGAAAATGTATAGAAAAAGTAAAAATAAACAACAAAATAGAGGGCATATTACAGTGACAGATTGTACTTGTGATAAAATCGTGCTTGAAACTATGTTTATAAACAACAACACAGAAATTATAAATTTATAGACATAATCGCCATAAATGTATTAATTTTGTCTTAACAAATAACATGTAATTTTTTATCACTGGCTGATTATATTAGAATAAACAAATCAAAGAATTAAATAGTGAAAAATCTTAATTCGCGTAGTATTCAAAAACTACTGGAAAATTATGCAAAAGTCTAAACAAAATTGTTAACTAATACTTGTTCAGAATCTTTCAAAAATGATTAAAATCGGTAGTGAAACATAGTTTCTCCATCGTTTTCTCGTTCTTCTTACGAAGATTGGCTAAAAAGGAGTTACTCAAGATTGTTAAAACTACTGAAGATAAAAGAAGAAGTAGTAGAGAGTAGAGCAAGAGAAGTAAAGAAAGCGTCATCTATGGCTAAATTAAGAAACCCAAACCTCTAAGCCGTAGAACTTGCACTGGAGGACAAGAGGAGAGAAGAAATCTTATTTTATCAATTTTCTGTATACCTCCGAAACTTGTACTCTGATACAGTCCTTCATATGCGAAATTTGTGGCTAATTATTTCTTTCCAAGATTGTGTTACAAATTAATTATAAATTATTAAAATCAGTGAACAATTGAGAAGCAAATCGAGAGCCGCATATTACAATGGTTTAAACATGTTTCGAAAGTCTGAAGAATAGATCAATTTCTCATAGACTTCTGTGACAAAATCGATCTTTCATCTTCTAGTTACAGATACATATACTTATACTATATATACGTATAGATAAAGTTAAGAGATAGAGTCTGCAAATATAAGATAATCTAACGCTATATAAGGCCTGAGAAGCAGACCTTATCCCGAGCGGGTAATTATGTATCTGTAGTAAATATTTTACAGAATTATTGAATCAATTTACTTTCAGAATTCATAAATCATATGTCTAGAAAAGATCTTTGAGTAAACTAATTGATAAATGGAAAATTTAAAGACGACAGATCAAATTATTTGATTTGGTAAACATAAAGCGCCATAACCATCGTTATTTATGTACAAATTTATAACACATGTAAGATAATTTATTTATAGTTAATAATGTTTATTAAACCTTTTTTACAGTTTCAACAATATGATCGTGACGTGGTCTTAATATTTACGAGTTTATACTATATATTAGCTTGTTAGTAATTTCTAAGACTTGATAATTTCTAAGTAATATATTAAAAAGTGACATTTTTAAAATCATGTTTCTTGTTTTCGAAATTTTCACTATTTAAAACGAAATATATTCGTGAGTACATTTGTTGTTGAAAAAGCTTTTATATGAGCTTTTCATATACTTTTTGTTTGATATTAACAGTAGTCATTTTTTTTAAATTTTGTTTAAGGTTTGGTTTACATAGAAATAGATTTTTTTGATATTATGTTTACCTTGAGTGTTAGTTTCAACATGATGTTCCGTGATATTATTTTGTTGTTCAAAAGTTTGCACAAGGGCCTGCTTCACAGCAGAGGCAGCAGCAGCAGTTCTTTCTAAAGTTGTTGTTACTTGTTGATTGGTAACTTCTAAAATGTAATATATGTATAATTCAATTAAATAAGCATGTAATTTATGTTTATTCACAAAGTAATATCTTTATTTCATATTTATTCCTTGTAATATTCACTATTTAAAATTGAAATGTCCTTGTAAATATATTTGTGATAAAAAATATGTTTGTACTAGTTTCCAATAAGCTTTTTATATAATACTGGCAGTAGTACACTCATAAATTTTAATTAATCTAGGCTATTATTTTAATTATTATATTACTTTTACCTATAGTGTTTGTCTCAACATCATGTTCAGCGTTATTATTTGGCTGTTCGGGAATTTGCACTTGGGTTTCTTCCACAGCAGAGACAGTGGTAACATTTGTTTCTGAACCAGTCGTAGCTTGTTGATTAATAACCTCTAAAATTTTACATACTTTTTAACGAAATTTTCATTTAAATATCAATGAAAAAATATGTGTATATGTTTTATTCCTAAAGTAAGACGTTTAAAGGTCATAACATATGTTCTATCGTTGATAAGTTCACTATTTTTACTACTACTCGAATTTAACATGCATTAGTAACCTTGAAGTAAATACAATAGTAATGAAAAAAGGTTTTATATTAGTTTTCATTATTATATTTAGATTTAGAAGGGTAATAATAGTAATTTTTAATTAAATTTTAATTAAAATAAACAGTTGGTTTAACTATATGATTATTTTTACCTTTTGCATTCATGTCAACATCATATTCAGTAATATTATGTTGTTATACAATTCGTATGCCTTACAATTTCATTGAGAACAGTAGCAGTGGTAACGGATGTTTCTGAACTTGTTACAATTTGTGGATTGGCAAATTCAGCAAATTTTAATGAAATTAGGTAAAATTAAAATTATATTATATAAATAATATATAAATAAAATAAATGTCTTCGTGTTAAAAAGCCATTATTTTGATTCATGAAGTGCTGATTATTTAAAACGAATTGCTAGAGAATTTCAATTAACATAAATTAACAACTATATATTATTACTATTATTATTATTATACTAGCTGACCCGACAGACTTCGTCCTGTCAAAAAGATTTGTAATGTGGCAGTTTTTGTGCCTACGTATTTTAAAAAATTCTCCTGAACAGAACCATCACCCTGGTGATAGGGCGTTGTGAATAAAAAATAATTAAATAAAACATATATAAGGATTGAAAAGTAAGTAATCGCTTTATTGTTAATCATGTGAATCATAATTATTATTATTATTATCATTATATTGCTTTGTGGTATACGATGTTTCTTGTTTGATTACCTGGCGCATAGATAAACAAATCTGATGGTTTTCCAACACGGGAACAGGCAACATACAATTGACCATGTGAGAAACATGGGTTTTCTAGATTAATACCACAAACACTTAATGATTGCCCCTGGGACTTGTTTATAGTCATAGCAAAAGCAAGCCGTCAACATGTCTATAGGAAATTTGCCATTACCAATGTCAATGAGTTGTTTAGAGAATATGTTTCCAGATTGGTCATTTTGCAACTCGACACGCATATTCTTGCTTAAGTGAAGTACTTTAACATGTTTCCACAAATTGGAGGACTTTAGACATGCATTGAGTTCATCAGCTGGCGTTGATCGTGGAATCACTGGCAATGTTTGACGAAAATCTCCTGCTAATAAAATCATTGCACCACCAAATCGGTTATTATTGCTACGTAGATCTTTTAAGGTTCTGTCTAAAGCCTCCAAAGATTTTTTATGTGCCATCGTGCATTCATCCCAAACAATCAATTTACATTGCTGCAAAACCTTTGCCATTGCAGAGTTCTTCGAAACGTTGCAGGTTGGAGTTTCATTGCTTTGCATATTTAATGGCAATTTTAGTGCTGAATGGGCTGTTCGACCACCTTCAAGCAAAGTTGCTGCGATTCCCGACGAAGCGAGTGCAAGTGCAATTTTATTTTGTGAGCGAATTGTTGCTAATATTAATGAAATAAAAAAAGTTTTTCCTGTACCACCAGGTGCATCTAAGAAATAAATCCCTCCAGTTTCATCATTTGTTACTTTCATAAGAGTTTCAAATACATACTTCTGTTGTTCATTTAACAGTGGAAGATTTGTTTGAATTTATTCTTTCAAAGCGTTGAGATCATACAGTCTTTCTCGATGCAACTCTTGGTTAAAAGCGTCATGCATTGGACGATTGGGCGCGGTCAGGCCTAATTGAATTAATAGTTTGTTTGACATTATCAAGCACATGTCCTCAATTGAAATCAATGCTTCATTGTAAATTTCTTCACTGATTTGTATATTTGGATTTCCCATTCTATTCCGTATTTGATACAAAATATCATCACACATATAATCTTTGTACTTCATCCACAAATCAATTGGGTTTGATGGGAAGCATGTAGATATGATTATAGAAAACAATGTTCGTATTTGATGAGTGTGTGATGATATTACAGCATCATTGAGAGTTTGATCCCAATGAATGTCATTTTCAAGCAATTGCAAACGTTGACAGGCTTCTCTGTAGGATCCACACAATTCACCATCAACAGTTCGTAACTGTTGGAATGATGTTGGGCCACGTACATTGACTAATAGCAGTCGTAAATAAAAACATTCATCATTGCTTGGATGTACTGAATAAATCCGGCCAATCGCATCGGTGGAATATACATCTGTATATCCTGGAACTGGTTTTCCTTGTTTCCGTCGTATAAATCTCCTTGAGGATTGATTCCAGGTATAATATTTTGGCATTTCAGAATATAGCAATGTTTGTGCGAAATCATCGTTTTGGCATGTCTCAAAAAAACTGGTTAATGTAGTAGATGGTGGCTGAGCAGCTCTTTGTACTGCGTTCTGTGCTGTAAAATACACTCTTTGTCCATTTTCTAAATGCACAGCTAAGTGAACAACAGAAGGGTGTCTCTCATGAATAGGAAAAGAAAATATTCGCCAAACTGCTTCATTACTACTGACATAGCGGCCCATTTGGTATTGGGTAACTTCATCATTAGAATTCTCTGCACCAATTCCAATCACAGCCATATCACTCCCTTTGGTTACATATTTGCAAATGTATTTAATCGATTTCACTGAATGGCAAGATTCAACGTTGATGTGTGCTTTGAATGTCTTTGATAAAATGGGTGAATATGGAACAATCCAACGATTATCTATTTCAATATCTTGTTGATTTAATTTGACAATTGTTGATTTTCCATTGTCTGCTGTCGATCTGCGACGATACAATGGATAACCGTCATTACCAGTAATTGTTTCCGATATTAATGTCCGTGGATATCGTTTTGAACATTTACCATCCATCATACACGGTGAATTTTGATTAAGAGTTCCACAGGGACCATGTATCATGTTTTTGATAACTACCTCATGCAATCCAGGATCTACTTGTACATTAGGGATTTCAGCTGATATCACTGCATCAACTTCATTTGGCCTTATCTTTTCAACCAACCAAATCAAAATGTGTGCATGTGGCAATCCTCGTTTCTGCCACTCCACAGAATACATCCAGCAGCGTGTCTCACCAAACACATTATGTTTTACGATGAAATTCATTAAAGATTTCAACTTTTGTCTAAAGACTCTGGCTGTAATATCATGACGATCAATGGATGATTTCCCAGGTAATAACTCCTGCTTAATTTCTATCCATTGCGGATTGCATGTAAATGTGATGAACAAATCTGCTGTACCATAATGACGAACATACGACATGGCATCTTGAGCATATTCGTGCATATGCCGAGGGCTTCCGATGTATGTTGCTGGAAGAATAGTCATCCGACCGACATTCTGTGCATTTCCATCAGTATTAATCGCATCTCGAAGGTGAATATACTCTTCAGATCGGAGTTTGGTTTGATTCAACCTGATGAATGTTAATCTCTCCGTTTCAATTTTAACATACATGTCATCAACATATTTGTGATATAATCGCCGACATTTCAATATGTGATTATCTGCATTTTCCCGAATCATTAGGCGGTATGAATAATAGTTCATTGAACTGACTTTTTTGTTGGTTTCAGAACCTGTAAACAGATTTTGTTTTAATAACATTCAAATATAAAATTAAAATACATAATATAGTGACTGAGATATTATCGCCATAGCTAAACTAATATTTTAGTTACCTGTAATGGGATTTATCATTTTTATTGATAAATCGTAGCCATCTTCACCTTGCCAAAATATAATGGGATATTGCAGTGCATCATATGAGCGGTGTGTTTCCTTTATAGGTTGTAATTGAAAATTCCGACGATGTAAAACAATATCACGGGATTCCAAGTTTTCTCCAACTACAACGATAGCAACTTCATCAATAGTTGGTGCATTAAAACGTCTTGTATGTTGACCTGCAGGTGTTTTATCAGCTCTGATTACAATTTTGTGATTATCGGATGGCATCAGATCCAGGGCAGTTTTAAACAATATAATCAATTGATTGTGTTGATGAAATAAAGTTTGTAATTGTTCTACAATAGACCTTTTTACTAAATTGTTATGTGCACAACGCAGATCAATTTCTTGTGGTGAATTGCCCATAAAATAAATTTGCAGGAATTTGTTGTCGCTATCTGACACTGGTAACAGTGAACCTGCTCTGTGATATATTTGCCCTTGTATCTGTAAATAAAAAAAATATTATGGTGTGGTATAAATTAATGGATTGTCAATGATCAAACTTAAATAATATTTGATCTTAAAAAGTATATATTTAGTTTTAACTAATATCTATCAAATATAAAATATAATAAAAGTGTCACTGAAACTGAATCACCATATAATATGATGACTAAGTGATATATTTCGTAATGATTAAGAAATTGAAGATTAGTAACACATCTTAACTTTGGTGACAGAAAATTTTGTTCGCTAAAATAATTATGAGTAACTGCTATAATACATACCTTGAAAGTTGGCATAAAATTTTCCCGAACTGCATTTGTTGCCCCAAATGAAGTCATTTGAAAGCAATTGTTATATTGTTGAATATGTGTCAAAAAGTGTATAGAATCTGTTCCTATTCCTGAAACCAATGAGTACAATGGTTCTGGTGGTGGATCCAATTGTATCAATTTCACTTTACCATTTGCGCAACACAATCCATTGGCATCGTTTTTGTATTTTAATGCCTTACAGTGTGAGCAAACCAAGTTCATAGAACCAATAACAACACATTGGTAGTTACTGTAGTCAATTGACACATCGTAACTGAAAGCAGCTGGATTCAAACTTGCGCGATTATTAGTTGAATGTCGCGCTCGCGCTTCACGCGTTTGTGATATCCGAATTCTTTCACGTTCATTTCCGTCGTCACGTTCTTGTGCAGTACGATTAGATCGGTAATTAGCTTGGTTTATAGCATTTCTGGTTCTTCTACCTAAATTGCTTCGTCTTATAGGAGGCATATCAAATATAAATTATTTTTTCACTAATCACGAACTAAACAAACACTAACTAACTAAACACTCTGCACAAAACACGATATACGAATTTGTTTCGTGTATCACTTGACAATTCATCTGTCATCTGTCAAAAGTCATCTGTAACAGACAACTTTTTTTTTTAAATTTGATATGACTTGAACTCAAATCCTTTTAAGCCGTACGAATTGTTTTATTTATTTAAAATTTGAATTAAATTTTAAACAAATAAAAAATTTTAAATAAATAAAACAATTCGTACGGATTAAAAGGATTTGAGTTCAAGTCATATCAAATTTAAAAAAAAAAAGTTGTCTGTTACAGATGACTTTTGACAGATGACAGATGAATTGTCAACTGATACACGAAACAAATTCAAACAAAAAGGGCTATTTTTAGGGTTTTTCCAGCAATAATTCTAATTTTTCTCGCCGTAAAAACCATCCCTGAACTTCAACGAACATTTAAAAAAAAGATTTGGCCAAATTGGTCCAGGCGTTGTTGAGTTATGCGCTTAGGAACATATTTTGCGATTCATTTTTATATATAAGATTACGTTACCTTCAGGGTTTGTCTTAATATGATGTTCAGTGATACTATTTTGTCGCTCAAGAGTTACGGTCTCGTCTACAGCAGAGACTGTAGTTGTTTCTGAACCAGCTGTAGCTTGTTGACTAACTACTAGAAATGTACATATTTTCATTGAAATTAGATAAAATTATAATTTTTATATAACTAGTTTGATTCTAGCAATTATGCACAACTATGACAGTTAAAAAAAAGGTCCTTTTAAATATATTTGTGATAAAAAATATGTTTGTATCTGTTTTAATTAAGCTTTTTATATAATACTAGCAGTAGTGCACTCATAAATTTTAATTAATCTAGGCTATTATTTTAATTATTATATTACTTTTACCTATTGTGTTTGTCTCAACATCATGTTCAGCGTTATTATTTGGTTGTTCAGGAGTTTGCACTTGGGTTTCTTCCACAGCAGAGACAGTGGTAACAATTGTTTCTGAACCAGTCGTAGCTTGTTGGTTAGTAACCTCTAAAATTTTACACACTTTTTAACGAAATTTTCATTTAAATATCAATGAAAAAATATGTGTATATGTTTTATTCCTAAAGTAAGACGTTTAAAGGTCATAACATATGTTCTATCGTTGATAAGTTCACTATTTTTACTATTACTCGAATTTAACATGCATTAGTAACCTTGAAGTAAATACAATAGTAATGAAAAAAGTTGTTATATTGGTTTTCATTATTATATTCAGATTTAGAAGGGTAATAATAGTAATTTTTAATTAAATTTTAATTAAAATAAACAGTTGGTTTAACTATATGATTATTTTTACCTTTTGCATTCATCTCAACATCATATTCAGTAATATTATGTTGTTATACAATTTGTATGCTTTACAATTTCATCGAGAACAGTAGCAGTGGTAACGGATGTTTCTGAACTTGTTACAATTTGTGGATTGGCAAATTCAGCAAATTTTAATGAAATTAGGTAAAATTAAAGTTATATTATATAAATAATATATAAATAAAATAAATGTCTTCGTGTTAAAAAGCCATTATTTTGATTCATGAAGTGCTGATTATTTAAAACAAATTGCTAGTGAATTTTAACTAACATAAATTAACAACTATATATTATTACTATTATTATTATTATATTACGTTACCTTCAGGGTTTGTCTTAACATGATGTTCAGTGATACTATTTTGTCGCTCAAGAGTTACGGTCTCGTCTACAGCAGAGACGGTAGTTGTTTCTGAACCAGGTGTAGCTTGTTGATTGACTACTAGAAATGTACATATTTTCATTGAAATTAGATAGAATTATAATTTTTATATAACTAGTTTGATTCTAGCAATCATAAACAACTAGATTTTAATTAGCATAGATGATTAGTTTCATTATTTTAATATTTTTACCTTTAGTTCTCGTCTCAACATCACGTTCAGTGATATTAGTTTGTTCTTCAGGACTTGGCACTACAATTTCTTCCACAGAATTAGCAGTGGTAACAATTGTTTCTGATCCTGTTATAACTTGTTTATTGATAAGTCCTAAAATTTACATAGATTTAATGAAATTAGGTATATATTAATTATATATAAAAAATGTTTCTTCATTATTTTTCCACAGTGTGAAATATTTATTATTGAATATATTAATTATATACTAATTATATATTAAAACATATTTTTAATGAATAAGAGTAGTACATTAACTCTCAATAATATTTTAGTTTGATATCAGTAGTAATGTTCTATACTATTTCAAGAACCAAATATTTTTATTATTATATTATAGTTACGATATAAGATAAGATAAATGATGAGCTATTTATCAAATTATAGTTTAACAAAAAAATAATGCTTTTATTTTAAAATTATTATGGTTATTATAGTTACCTCCATCGTTTGTCTCAATATCATGTTCAGTGATATTATTTTGTTGTTCAGGATTTTCTACTGCAGTCTCTTCCTCAGCAGTAACAATGCTAACAATTGTTTCTCTAGCAGCTTGTTGACTGATAATTCCTAAAGTTTTATATATTTTTAATAAATGCAAATAAAGATATTATTCATATATGCATATAACAAATATTTCTTCATGATTTATTCATAAATTATTAAGACAATATTTCGTATTTTTGTTCACTATTCAATACTCACTATTTAAAATAATAAATATAAATAAATGTAAGAAAAATAATTTCTTATATTAGCTTTTATAGTCTTTTCGCCTATATATATATTTTCGCCTATATATATATTTTCGCCTAAGATAAACTATAGCTATTTCTCAAATTATAGTTTAACAAAAAAATAATGCTTTGTGATGTCACCAAAAAAAGTGTTATAGGAGGTATGTCATGATGTTTAAAATAATTAATGTAAAATAATAAAAAATTCTAAACAATCTTGAACTAAACAATATAATCTCAATAACGAAAAAACTGCATAACTAACCATTAAAGTCATCACTATTAACTATTAAAAATAGATTGTAAATGAGACGTGAGATTAGATAACAAAGTTTCATGAATTTTGAAATATCATAATCTGATTTAAACAAGATAAGATGATCAGTTCTTACCCACAATTGTATGAACAGAAATAACTTATACAAATGTAGGCCTTTACATTAAACTATATAAATATCCAAATTATTTGTGAAGTTAGATATTGCATGTTGGATATCCTACATATGTTGTACTGGAGAACCTTTTTTGTTAAAGAAGCGTATCTTACAATTTGGTTACATACATTACTATTTATATAAATGCAACTATTTAGTCTAAATTATTTCATTTTACTGCCTATAACGTATAGGTTTCAAATTTTGGGATAATGAAAAGTAATTTCGAGTTCCTAGTAAGTAATATCCATACTTTTTTTATCATTTTTAATTGCTTTCGTAATAAAAGGAGTAATTTTCTTAACAAGCTTTAGTACATATTATATGAATTGTATATTGTATGTATATATTATATTATATAGTATCTAGTCATGTATTAATGATACTAATATTTAAAACATTTAACTCATTAAAATTGCTTTCAATGTTCTATTTGTGATAATAGAATAGTAATTATTCATTGAATTTGAATTAACAAAGTTATTTATCAGATGTGGCCAAATTGCGTTGCATCATTTATTTACCATGAACATCCAAAACGAAATAAAGTCTATAATTATTAACATTTTCGTTATTTTATCGTATTTCACCTACCCTTTATTAAACTACTGCTCTTAAAGAGATCAGTCGACTTTAACAATATACTGCCTGTCATATTAATTCCAGATTTTTCATGTGTTGTACTACTCGACTCTTCTTTAACATCCTCTACTTTAATTTCTGCAAACATTTCTGGTATTAGACATCAACAAAATAATAGGGGTCAATACATGAAGACTGTTTTATTAATATTTAAAAATTATACAAATGTTGTTTGAAATTAGAAAAAAACTAATTAGTACCCTCTGTTTGTTCTTTAGTTTCCTCTGCAGTTGTTTCCTGAGTATCTACAAAATAAAAATATAGCATCGCTGAATCTACGAAGTTATTTATAACTTTGCACCACCTTCGGTTCCTTCAGTAACAACTTCTTCAGTATTAATTAAAGGTCCTAGTCTCAATTGAATGGGCACTTTCAGTGCAGGCTCGCTGAAGTTACTTATTTGAACTGAAAAACAAATGTTCTCAATCATCATCAATTAGATTAAATTCATGTAGAATTATACCTTCAGGATTACCATGTACATGTACTTGTTCCGGTGTAATTTCTCGGTGTAAAATAGCGTTAACTTCTTGTTGCTCTTGAGGATCAACTTGGACTTCTTGTTCTGAACTCATTTTTTCTTTTATAAAAATTAAAATATCTTAATAACGGTGTATCACTAATCATCAAAGTAAAACTCACCAAAAGTTTCTTTTAGAACTTTGACCTGATTGGAAGAAGATAATAAAACCCCGATTTCTGAAATTAAACAAAAAACATATGTTATAGGTTCTCGATAAATTTTAGTATAGATCAATTGTTAAACATACTCACAGTTCGTTATGTTCAAAATCTTTGACTACACTTAAAAGAGACATTTTAGATCGACTTATATAGCTGTTGAGATACTATTATCAGCACGAGGCAAATATTAATGATGAGTTTTAGTTGGTACGATAAATTATCGATCCAAATTGTAAGGGATTAATATTATTTATACGAGTATTACATTGGTAGCCGAGATATTCATTAGATAAAAATATATAAGTGCGTCTATATAGCTCCAGTTTAATTAAATCAAAAAAAAAACATTTAATGGTAGTTTAATAAAGAAATAAATCAAGTAAATGATATTGACGTGGTGAAGAAATGTACAATATTGCACTCTATTATATAATGTTCTCTTTAAGACCACTAATTAATAATTATAAGTGAGTTTTTAAATATGTTATACGTATGGAAAATGGTTTTACTTCTATAACATAAAAATACATTGTTATATTGTTTGAAATGTATTATATCTATTTATGGAACTAATGTATTAGTAGAAGCCAAAAGTTGCTTGGTCTGAGCTATTCACTGGATAAGATACTACTTTACATTCGCCGTCTTTCCTGTAGTTTTCCAATAATATTTCAAGATATTTACCATTGCTCTAATTAACATTTCATATCTGAGGATTCAACCTGATTGCTTTCTGACCAATATTTGCTTCAAATTTATTTACGTGTTGTAAATAATGCATAATACAACAAAACTGTTTATCCTACAGACCAGATTTGTTGGTGTATTGAGTTATATTCATTAAATTATTTTTAAATAACAACAGTATGGCAAGAACAATTTCTGATGATTTCAAAATTCCTTGTATTTGTAGATCAACAACTTCAACTTCTTTGCATTTTTATAGTCGGTCCAAGTATCTCTCGACTTTCACATCGCAAGCACTATTTTTAAAACGTGCAAACCAATCTTTACAGCTGCTTCTAAAGAGTGCGTGTTTCCATCTTCCACAAAATTGTGAAATACTATACTATATATTTAAAAATTAGTGGTAACAACATTCAAATTTCCAATATTTTTACATACATTAAATAGTTTACAAATTCAAAATGTAAGGTCGACAACACAGAGAAATAAAATTACCCCAAAGTTTAAAGAAGATAGAAAGCACAATAGGAGGAACATTGAATAATTATGAGGAAGATAAAACAAATGATATAACTGTGTTCTCGGAGGTATAAAATAAAAAGCTAAACAAGACATATTTGGTTTGATATTAGAGTGCATCCCATTGACATATGGTATTTTAAAAATCTTTTTGAATCCGTATATTAATAAATATCAAAAGCCTTTTTCAAACTATATCTAAATTCAACATTCACAAATTAAAACTTCAAAATGCTAATTAGTCTAGTTAATTGTAATAAATTAGTTCGAAGACTAGAATGTTAAATATCTTACTGTCCCTATAATAATGTAAAAACATATGTTATAATTTATCGTTCAGTAATTAAAAACCACTAAAGTCTTTCAATATGAATCGATTTTAATGATTTAGTATCCACTTATCTTCCTATTTAGCTTAAATCATCATTTATATTGCAATATTACTCTTAGAGAAAAGGATAACAATTACACATTTAATACAATTGAATGATTTCAATTTCAAAATAGTGTAAAAATAAATGTAAGTTGCATTAATAGGAGTATCTTACCTTCTTGTTGGTTGTTTTTCTTCTCGTTAAATACCAGATCATTTATTGATTCCGCCGAACTTTCTTTTCCATTCTGACTCGTTATATTCTCATCCAGTTCATCATCATATCCTTCGGGTTTTATTTCCTGATCTAGCAAGTTTGGCATACTTTTGCTCTTATTAATATCAACGGTTTTCGTAATATCCGTGCTTCTCAACACTCTCACAAAGTTCAAATAGTTCCCTGAAATAGTTCTCTTTAACCTAAATGCTCCTAAGTTCATCTCCGTATAAGGTATATCAGAACCAGTGCTGAATTTAGTTTGATTTTTTGTTAGAAATTTTAAACCTGCAATTATTTATTAGTTTAGTATGGTTAGAAATAACCAATTAAAAAGTTTCCAAGCCTCAGTATGACCCTGTCGAGCAACGATACACATGTCTGATAAATATTTGCACGTAATATGAATTATGGATCATATAGAATAATTTCCTTTTATTTCTTAGTTTTTAAACTTTTTATATTATGTTCTTTCATTCCAGTTATTACAGTATTTATAAGACAATATAATAATGAAAACTAACAGTTATTTCGATTTAAGACAACTAGTAAGGTATCATAAATATAAACATACTGGTGAGCCGGCTTGGTTGGCGCAGTAGTAAAGGCTACAGGATGGTCCTCCTGCCATTGTGATAGTCGCGGCTGGGGCATGGTCGTCAATTTTGTTTGTGGTTGTCTTTAGGCAAGAGTGCAAAATCCGACAAGGAAAATGATCCCAGTCACTCCAGTAATCAGGCTGGGTAAAATCGGGGGGGTCTTCTGAGATGATCTCCAAAGTTGGGTACTTGCCAGTCGGTAGGCTTAATGCCAAAGACATTGGTTCGCAGCCAACGTTAAACATTAGGTTCAGTCTAGATAAACCCAAGTTGGTAAAAAGGAGACTTAAGAGAAAATATACTGATGACCATAATTTCTTAAAGCCATTCTATTTTGGGACTTTTTTTTTCGGACGAAGATAAAAAACTCCTGCTGACAATCATACAATAAGTACGGTGACTGTTCAAGATATCTTAGCTAGGAATGTCGAAAAATAATCGATATATTTTTTGTCCGATATTGATATATTGTGAGAATATCGATCGACCTTCTGGTTTGGAATGTCTCCTTCCTGATCTTCAAATGAATGTTTGCATGCGTCATCACATTCTAATCCTAGCGACAAACTCTTATCAGTTTCCTTTGCCTATCTTTAACTGAATTAATTAAATGGTCTCACCGTGAGGCTAAAATTTCTATATATGGAAAAAAATCCTGATAAAAGTAAAAAACTTGCATTTGCACTAGAAGGTACCGACAAAAAATTCATAAGTAAAATATAAAAATGATACTATTAATAACTTAAGCCTGGCGTTTAAAGATAAGAAAATATACCGAAAACATTAATCATTTAAAACCTTTTCTTAACACTTGAAATATTATCGTGTATTAAATGCTATCAACAATATTTATAAAAATAAGTATCTGCTAGCTATCATGATTATTAAATATATCTAATAATAATCGTAGTTACTGATAAATTTTCACCAAACAATTATTACGTCATAGTTAAAAGTAGAGTTGCATTAAGTCTGCCAATCTGTCAATCTACATAAAAGAAAAATATTTAAGTAAAACGAAATTTAATTCACCACTTCATAATTAATGTCTTATATTTGATATGATCTCTCACCCTCTCTCTCTCTCTAATACTCTAAACCCCATAAGATAATTTGTTTTAGTAAATGTTATTGAATATATCATAAGGATATTATTAGTAGATATACAAATAACTATGATTTGTACAAAAAAACAAGACGTAATGTTTTCACATCATTTTGTCTCATTCGAAATATCCTATCTTAGTATTTTACATCTATATATAACCCAACTTTCAAGTATCAACTATTTTCAATTAACATTATCTATTTCTTCTTTGTATTTATTGGAATTTCGAATTTTGTAAGCATAATGTATCAAGAACTTTTATCATTCGTCGTTAATTTGAAGAAATCGGCCGATGGTCAAGATGGATTGTTTTTAGAAGTGTAATGCTCTCTAATTATGCTTAAATAAACCAATTGTTAAAAAGTGGTTTGAAAGTCAAATTCTCAAAAACTCGTGAAAGTTCTAAAGTACCTGAAGACGCTGAATTGAAAATTGAAGTCGAACTTAAACATTATGAAGTTCAGCTAATCTGAAATCGATACGTTTAAGTCTAATGATGAATGCAAGCTGTCGATACAAGTTAAAACTCCATCAAACTTTGTTTCATGCAAATGTTTAAGTAGAAATTCTTAAGTAGGACACATCGTATCCTTTTTGTCTGACACTGCTCTTTAAGAGACCTACCAGCTCTGATAATTTCTGGCCTGGTCAAGCAGCACTTTGCTCCTCACAAAGAAGTAAAATATTGGGCGATTCTTCGATCGCTACTTATTAAAGAAAATCCTCAAAACTTATTTGTGAACCTTCTAACTAACTAGACTTTAAACAAATAACTAAACGTCTCAAATATATAAATTTAAAAAAATTTCAAAGAAATAACTGAAATAAAGGGAACTAAAAGGAAAGTATTCTTTGTTAGTTCTAACGGACAAAACAAATATCCCTTGCTACTAAAGAATCTCTTACCTTCATTTTCCTCTTCTTTTCTTTCTTCAAAAAAGTTCTTCAGCTTGGATACTGATACAGTGGGCTGTTTTTGCTCTTCGGTATTTTGTTCGCCTTGTGCAACTTCGATTTCAGTCTGGGACTGATGTTTTTCCACTTCTTCTTCAGTACTATTCATTCGTATAATTTCTTCATTGCCAGAAAGCGTAACGTCTCTCGATTGTTCCTCCTCCTCGGTCTCTTTGAAGTGCTCTTCTGTCACCTTCTTCTGTTGACTCTTGAATTCCTTGTACTTTATGTATTTATTCGTTTTTGACGTTGTTGACGCTGATCTAGATACTCCAGAATATGCCGAAGGAATAATTGGTATTGATGGTTTCGATTCACGGAAAGAAAAGAATCGCGTAAGCTTTGACACTGATTTCGGTTTAGGTTGATCTTGAATCTCTGTTGGCGATTGTACCGTAGTATCTGGGGTAGTTTCGTTATATTGGCTAGTGGACTGTTCGTTATCATTGCTGATTTTAAGCTGGTTGCTGGAATCCTTTAAGGAACTCAAAGATTCAGTAGACTTGTTGAAACTACTATTGCTTGCTTCACTGGAAATTGAATGTTTAAGTACTTCATAGTTTCCGGTTGTAGTAACGATGTTGTCTTCTCGTTGAGCGGCAACCTCTATTCGTCGAACTAACCGTTTGCTAGGCGAGTTATATGGTAATTTAGCATTAAGAGTCTTCGACAATTTTTGCGTTTCCGCTATGAGCTCAGCCTTTTTTTGTTTAGTAGTCTCACAACCTTCTGGGTCGATACTAACGAGAGCTTTAAACACCTCAAACAATTGTTCCAGAAAAGCTACATGTGTTTCCTTATCGTAATATTCGTAATAGTTGAGGTGAGTATCTAGTTTAACCACTTCTTTTTCAATATCCAGTAAGCTATTCAGTTGCAAATTAGGATCACGAAAGAGCTTGTAAGTGAGGGCGTGTCCTATCGACTTCGATCTACGACGAAAACTATATTGCTCCGAAGCTGATTCCACGTAAGTTGTTTGATTTTCGTAGGCATGTACTAAATTTCTCACTTTGGACTGGACCACTGGCTCGTTTACATCCTCCATGGTGTTTTTTTTTCACTTCACACGCGAGAAAAACAATAGTTCGATTGCTTTAAATCACACGTAAACTAAAATAATGATTTCTGTTAGGTGTGAATACGTGAGCCATATAGTGTTTATCGATATGACAGGTAATATAACATGTTATCTATAAATATTAAGAGGAATAAGCCGATAGCGGAATATAATCAGTTCTAACTCAAACAAATGTAATCATTTTCGATGAACATGATTACTACATGGATGTTTAATTGCTAAAAACAAAAATATACATAAAATGAAACAAAAAGAATTGATTAGATTATTGAGGTATTGTTTCACGTAAATTGAAATAATGTTAAACAAACATGTAATCTTTTAATAATTATGGTGCAAGCTACTAATTATGCTGGGACGCTAATCTGATTCACTACACAGATTAATATCAGCTTCAATAAAATATAAAAGCTACATTTCAAAAAATGTATTTACTTTCAGATATTAGTTAAAATTGCATGATATTTTTCAGATTTTCGAATACAGCATTACAAAACAGAATTAAATAAATAGAGGTATAAAAAATATTAATAAAACTAAAGTCAGTTTATATTGTCCACATAATATGGAAATGTTTTGTAAACAACTGCAATAGTAAATCAAATAAAATATTTTTAACAAAAAAACTTAACTGGTTTCGAAAAATATAAAAGGAACTCACTAAAAATTAAAAAATAATATGTGTGGTAAAAACATCTGTGTTAAAAATCCAAGTTTGATTATTTTTTAATTTTGAGTGAGTTCCTTATTTATTTCTTTGAAGTGGGTTTTTTTTGTTGAAAATATTTTATTTTTCTCTTTTTAGTGTTAGATATTTACTGAATAAATTATTTAGGTTACTTTATTTAATATTACAACGGGTAAACCAAGTAAAGGTGTAGCCTGTATGATGAAAAATAGGAATAAAGAAACAATAAATGAAAATAAGGAACGCTTCAGGCCCCGTAGTCCGGTATTAACGATTACACCATAAAACAGCTGTCTATAATATTTCTAGGAGGTCTTATATGATACAGTTACGGCTTAGAGATCAAACTTGAAATGATTTTAGCACTGAACGACTTTCGATTTTCCGTCAATTTAGCTCAGCAATAACATTATACACAAATACCTGATTATTTTACATAAAAAATATGTGGAAACTTTATATGTGCCTTTGAAATTTAAGAGTTTCCCTCTATTCCTCCCCCTTCCCCCCAACAGATCTTGGTTTGGTTTCAATGAGACCACATCGGAAGAACACTCTTTCGAATAAAGAAACGATTGAAAAACGGTCTACAATTGTCGGAAAAATCGGCAAACATACGTTAAAAAATATATATACACCCCAATAGAATATAGTCTATTCAAAGTTTTTTTAGTAATGCGTAATGGTTATTTGTGACGTCGAAATATTGCAATATTGCCGCATTAACTATGAGTTTTAGTTCATTTTGGCTTTGACATATAAAAAATTCTAATCTAAATAAGATAATTGAATAAAATGTTATCAAATATAATTTATATTAACATTATAGCATATCTAAAAACTACAGTTACTTATACAGCCACAATAATTTATAGGTAAGAGTTAAAATCTCTCATCACTATTGCTTTCAAGAATTTTTCATGCATCTGACAGCCGGTCGCCGTCTGGTTGTCATATGTACGCTAAATTGTTCAAAATATTAGTTATAATTATTACAGGTTATAAACCGGCATACATTATTTTTGCCTTTTGATTATTTTGATAAATTTTAAGTCGCTCCATAATATATCATATTACTTTGTTTGAAAATGCCGAAAACAATAGATATTCAGGGTCACAAATTGATTGCGGCTTTAGTAGGTTATTTCGAAAAGGAACGAGATAACGAAGGCCTTCTTTTGCTAATATTAAATAATATAAGTCCCTACAATTTTATTGAAAATGTCGTTAGCGGGTTGTTACTGGGCTAAATGTTACACTGAGTACTGTGAATAATATCGCTTACAAAATAAAGAATAATACGTTAGATTCACCCAAGAAAACCCATCTACATACAAAGTGGGTGACGAATCTTAACCATCTTGATATTGACCCTATTCGAAACCAAATATACGAAATGTATAAGAACAGTAAGTACACAAACTATTTTATCGAGATAAACATAATTTAATAACATTATTTTAGAGCAAATTGTCTGTCTGAAAAGTATACATAAAAGAATTAGAGATATGCAGCTTTTTGACGGATGTAAGATATCCTTTTATACACTCTTACAGGGCATACGGTTTAAATGGTGTAAAGATCACCCTCGGAGAGGTTTAATAGAACTTGCAGACATTACCTTAAAAAGAATTAAATGTTTAAAGGCATAAAATAGGACCAAGGAAGATAAACTATTTGAATTTGTGTATCTTGATGAAACTTGGCATATTTGGCAAGACGGTAACAAAAAAGTGTAAAGACTACAAAAAATTATATAAAAAGGTAAAAATATATATAAAAAAGGTATAAATATTATATAAAAAAGGTATAAAAAGAATTCGATTAGGTTTTGTTGATCATTATATTTATTAATAAATAATTGCAAATATGTTGATGGTCGAGAAGCATATTCTAGCAAAAATTGTTTGGATATGTGGAAGGAAGCACTCTCAACCATAACACCTTGGGTTTGGATGAACTCGATTAGACATACAGAGGATGTAATTATTAAATGGTGGAATTTTGAACATGTTTCAGATAGATTATTAATTAGCAGTTTAGTGATTGAATTGGATAATGAGTGGGAAAATGATAGTGAGTGAAGGAAACTTTCAGGGTATGTGATAATGCTGTGCAATGCTAGAAATTCCTGAGATAGAGTGATGAGAGTGGAAACAAACTAAAGGTATGCACATAATTAATTAAATATAACTATAAAAAATGGTCTTGTAGGGCATGAAGGATTTATATGCACAGATATGATTGTAGTTGTTCAAAATTAAACATGAGAATTAGGTTACAACGTATGAGGAGAGAATGAATACTGACTGTTTTGTAGATATGGAAAATGCATTAAACAGAATACAGTGATCAATTTTATGAAGAATGGTGTACTGTAACAGATAGTACCAGAAGGAATAAAATATACAGTAATACTAAGATGACTTGACAAGTAAACACACCATTAAAGGAAATAAGAACTAAACGAAAAAAGTAAATATGCTCTCGAATGAAAGTAAAATACATTTCTCAGATATACAATTTTTAATTAGGTGGGTTAGGCCTCCAGGAGTATACCACCACACAAAACACGCGCCTAGAAACTCTACCTCATGGATGGTGTGAAAAAGAGTTAAATGTAAACAAAACGAATCTAACCGACAAATTATTATAGCTGTGTGTTAGTTGTAGTTTTAAGTCCTTCGATAATATATGTAATTCGGCAACATTGGAATATTTCGACGTCACAAATATCCATGATGCATTACTAAAAAAACTTTGAATATACTATATATAGAATCTCCTCTTTTTTCGATGTCGGTTAAAATATATATTTTATAACCATGATAACAAAAATCTGAAGAAACAAACGCTTGTCACACCAAGTACAATATATTAACTTTCAGTGCTGTTTGATTCTGTAGAAATACAGTTATAAGAAAATGTTTACCGTTGATATATGATAAATATAAAATATTTACTCCCTGAAATAGCTGAATAAGCTGAAAAGAAGTAAACCTGATATACCCTGTAATTATAAGAGCATGGTAATTGAGTTACTACTAATACATAAATGATAATAAAATATAAACAGGAGAATTGGATGAATTAAAATATGTCTTCAGAAAAAGAAACTTGCATGATATGAAAAATATTAATTAAAATATAGCCCTTTTTGTCAGTAACAATAAGAGTACATCATTCTATAATTATAAAAACTAAAATTTATAAAAATGTCGGAAAAGCAAGAATCTCACTATCATGTTTAACTGTTTTGACTTAATAGATTTAAATAATATTTAAATATTTAATTATATATTCATTAAACTCTTTTCAACCGATGTTTAAATTAAAATCGTCACAGATCGCCGGTATGGTTGGTATCTCTATTTATCCAAGTCACTACTTATTTTTCATGGTATAAATTGTTTAAGTAAGGTAAAAGTTTTTTATTTTATCCCCACAGAAATCAAAACATAACTGTGGTATATATACCAGCAACTAGCATGATACTTTAATAATAATTTCTCGAAATAATTCTAAAGCCTTATATATTAATTATGCAAAGCTTCAAATTGGAAGGTAATTTTGAATTAATAGTTAATGGAAATGTAATGGCCACACCTCAAGTAGTTTAGCGTCATTGCAGATCAAAAATACTTTAAACATTAATTAAAGTTTAAATTTAAAGCAAAATTTCTTTGCACCTGGCTTGGCAGAGGTATAGGCGATGGGACAGTTCTCCTACTGTTGCAATAGCCGCGGGTTCGAATCCTGCTGGAGCATGGTCGTAAATTTATGTTTGTGATTGCTTAAAATTTGTGAATGTTCTAGGCAAGAGTCTAAAATGGCTGGGTAAGAACGGATGTATTCTGGGATGATTTCTAAAGTCGGTCACTCGCCAGTCGGTAGGTTTTAATGCTGAGGACCGTGATTCGGAGCTCACGTTAAACTGTAGATCCAGTCCAGACAAACCCATAGTTGGTAAAAGGAGACTTTAAAATATATATAAAAAAATCTTTGCACAAAGTGAACAAAATTGTACTCACCAAAGTCTACTAAATCAATAATTATTCACTAAATTTCATTAAATATTAAAACATATACTGTAGAGTTATTGATAATCGTTATAGCATTAAATAGCAAACATAGCATTTTTTTTTTTAAATTAATTAAAATTATCTACAAACACAATCTATATATAAATACTTTAATTAAAGTGGTGTTATAGAATTATATTGGGTTCTTTTCTATAAATATGTAATCTTTATCTTCATCAAAACGATTACATAAGAGACTATGAAAAAATATTATCAACATTCCGTCACTTTTCACAGAAATTATATATTACATGAATAATATCCATATAATATTAATTTGTTTTATCCACGTTTTAAATTATTTTTTTAATTTATTTAATTTAAATTTTTCTCTTCTAATTACATTTCTCTTAACATTTATCTTAAATATTAATCTAATTACATTACAATTTTTAGTAAAAGAAAGATAATAAAAATGCAGTTTCGATTCAGATATTTACAATATACAAATAATAGTATCATAATAGTAAGTCGTCTTTCCTGAATAAATATAAATTGATGTTTTATATAAATAACATAAACAATACTTTTCATAGTTATAGTCATTTAATGTAGTATTAAATATCATGTAATATATATAAAATATTGTCGTGTTATATTATTTTGAATTTATTCCTAATACAGCTATTAGATTTGTTGCGAATATTATTCCATCTTTATCTGCACAGAAGTAGATCAGACACATACATTGTGTAACCCATATATCATTTTGAAAAAGCAGTATACTAAATAATATTACGATTTTAATAAATGTATTTAGGCTACCTTGCTAAGGCTGCTAATTCCTTGTAAAAACAAAACATTCACACTTATCTATAGTATTCATTTATGAATGTACCTTAAATTCAACTATTAACGAGGATATACACATCACTAGTACACTACATCATGTTTGGCTAAATTTCGAACTGATAAATATGTCAAGAACGATATATAAAAATGATATTTTTTCGAACTTATTTTATTTGCTGTGATTTTGTTTATATCCAAAATCTTATATCGCAGATTCTATAGATATTTCATTAAGAAATGTATATTTACGCGTATGTATATACAGCATAAACAAAGATACCTTTAAATAATACAAATTTGTATTATCAGATTTGTCTACATTCTTGCAAATCAATAGAAATATGTGGAAAAATCACCGACGGTAAAAAATAGATATTTTTGAAAGTATTTGTTCTGCATAAATATAGAAACTATAACTTGATATTTTAAACATTGTATTTGTTCGCTGAACCATTATTTTCTCATTACTTTATAAAATCTTCGAAGTATTAACTAATCTAATTCATTTAAGCGTAAAAAGTCAAGATATTTTCATTTTAAATATGTAACGATGCTTCAAATATTTGTTAACTCTATTTTTTTCTAAAAAATCGTTTCAACTAATGCCATAGATATTACATTATATAGATTTTCTCTTGATTAAAAAACATTTTATTATATTGCTGTGGCTATTTGGATTAGGCTCTTTGAAGATACTATTTTAAGATTATTATGTTATGTTTATTATTATTATTATGCTTATGTTTTCAAATTGATCACTACTCAGCACTAGAAAATACTAAGATATTTCAATCTGCATTGAGGAAAGATAATATTTTCATATTATAAATTTGCTAAAATTTTCAAAAATATTTATGAAATATAATATAGTCTGCTTCTGAACAGCTGACCGTTTTATTTGGTTTGATCTACTCGTATGTTTACTCTATTGTTACAATGTACTCCATCTTGTGATACTGTAATCCTACCGCGATTCAATTATACCTTGCCCCTGAGACACACTATAATAAATTTGTAATTTCAAAAAACTCGGAAGTTATGAAGGTATTCAAGTAAACTTTTGATATTATTTTAGGCCTAATATAACCAGTAATACGGTTTTATGTTAAATAATAAGAAAAACCTAACATTTGTATACGCACAGAAGAAATGTAGAAGAATGAATGTTTCATAATATTCGCTAACAGGTATTACCTTTAAAGTGGTATAAGTAGTTTGTAGTTGTTACTGCAATAGTATAGTTGTATGAGTAATTCAAACGTATTTAATAATAATATTAATTAGCAATAATAATATTAATAATTAAAATATAAGTCTAATAAGGATAACAAATTAATAATTAATTTCGAAAAAAAAAAATATATATATATATCTACTCATCTTATTCTCATCTCATCTAGCATTAATTTTATTTTCACCGTAAATCTTTCAAATTACACTATCATTAATATGTATTTGGAATTGCAAAATGATATGTCTCTTTGGATAATCTGATGATTCGAAGATTTGAAAATATTACATAAATACTACAATAAAATTTCTAGTTTTTAGTTTAATAAATCTATCCTTTGTTTATTTTCACGCCCGAATTTTGTAAAAGAGACAGAGAGAAAAAATACTTCAAAATCAATTGAGAAAAACAGCATGAAAGCTTCTCTTCCCTGAATAAACACATGTTTAATTTATTTTTATCTAATATAGTAGTACTTGATACTAAATAGTGAAAATGACACATGGAAATGTAAAATCTTACAAGATAACGTCACAGAAAATTGATTGAATGGTTAGTGCCCAATGCAGGTTAAAAAAGGATTCTAAAAACAAATTTAAACTTCAAGACAAACTGATTAAAAATAATAAATAATTCTGAATAAACCTAAAAAAATTGTGAAAATCGAAGAACAATTTACTTTTGGAACTAAATGCTTGGAAACTAAAAAATTAGTGCAATTATTGTAATTTATCAAACATTAATCCATATAAAAAAACAAATTAACAATATAACAATATATATATATATATATATATATATATATATATATATATATATATATATATTATACTCTGGTCTTCAGTAGTCCAGCTAGTCGGCTAATCAAACTGGCTGTTACTATAGTATGTTATATGTGCTAAAGATCAGCAAATAATAGACACTATTTTCCTTTATATATCATAATCTATGTCTAAGTGCTGAAAATGAAGCATATTACTATAAAAGCGAGATTAATTTGTTTGTATTTTCTCGATTCTTAAAACACAAAAACATGTACGTGTACAATTCAAGGAAATCATAAATAGTTCAAAATATCTATGGTACTTACAACCATTTGGTAATTCGATATTTTAGATTTCTTTTAAATTTTGGTTCATTAGGTCACGAAATTGCCGCTTATTTTTAATTGCGCAACAAAAATAATTAACATGAATAGCAACATTGTTAATACCTTTTTGTGGATCGTTATTGCAGATTTTCATAAAATTTCATTAAAGTTCGTTTGTAAAGACGCGACGCTCTGAGTTACTACTTTTTCTTGTTCAGTTGATTTTACTGTATTGCTCAACCTGAATTTCATCAAATGGTGAGATTGTTCACAGAATATTTTAGTTTTCTCTTTATAATACCCATTTATTATTTTATTATTTGTTATTTCTCCATTATTTATTTATTTATTTATTTATCTTTATCTGTTTTCTTTTTTTGTTTGTTTTCTGTATCTTTCCCATAATTCTTAAATTATTATAAATTAAAGTCTTATACAAAGTTTACAACTATAAAGCATGAATTACAACTTAAGCCAACAATTCATGGCAAAATAGTCAAAATAACTGATGTGTAGGTATGATCTATTAATAATTAGAAGCATACATAAACGCCATTGAAAGCGGATACTATTGGCTCTTAGTGGCAGCATATCTAACGTGCTTATCATTTGCGTTTTCCTTGTTTCCTTTGCGTATTGCAACTTTATCATAGTCAGAGCTGGAGAAGTGGATAAACAACAATAAGAGTGTTGATTAATTATTTATTTGAGATATTAGCTTTACCCTAGCTAAGCCTACTAACAATGGTGGCAAGATCTTATGCGTCTGCTTCTCTTGATTTAATTGCACGTCCTATTGTTAGTGTTAAAATGGAAGATGGTTTAATATATTTCCAGCTGAGTTTAAAATGTATCTTATATTACCGACCACTGTTTTATGGGATATTATTTTGTATACAATATATACAATATACAGTATTAAGTGAAAAATAGAGTGCAAAACATAACAGCAAATAAACAAACGATATTTTATTCTCAGCTGATTTTCTAATGTTCTCTAAATCAACAGGATATAAAAGCACAAGTAATTTAATATTTTTCTCTGTTTTTCAGATTTATGTATTAACAGTTTATTTACTAACAGATTATTTGTCAACCCTATGATTTATTATCAACCTTTATTACACCTCGTATCCAGTTATCAACCCCATTTATATCATTATATAAATACAGTAGTACTAGCGAAGAGAATTTCAGAATTCTATATAAAATAAAAAGTTTTCATGATAATAAACAATTACAAGTTTTAAATTGAAATAATCGTTCTTATTTTTTTATTTGGAACTGTCCCATCCAATATTTTCCAATTTAACGTCTCGCTGTTGGCAACACGGATATAAGCACAAAAACTTGTTAGGCTTTGGTGTTTTATTAATAACGCGATATAAACTAGGAAACTGTCATAATATTGTGCGACATGTAGCCGCAAAAGCCAGTAAAACTGTTTATGCACGGTGAAACTTTTAAAAGTGAATTTATGACGCACCGAGAAATTTATTATGCAACTCACAGCTTAATATGGTCGAAATGCATTTAACTATGATATATAGATGTTAAATATAATCAAACATTTATATCGTTAATAATTATGTCAATAAATAATTATTTGCAGTAATATGTTACATATAGTGGAATGTATTTTAACCAAATTAGTGTTTTTATTGATGATTTACTATTAAAGAACAAATTATTTATTTGTTATAATATAAGAACCATTCAATTGTTTCTCAAGGCTATCTTAATATTTATAAAACTACTATAACTAAGTTTAACCTACTTATTTCCCTAAATATCAGATTATCACACAATTATAATATTAATATAATGTATTCAGTAAGTTCATGCAGCGCAATCCTGTCATCAACAATATAGGCAAAAAATTAATCATTTAATATTTAACCTTGCACAAAAACATAACTGCACATAATTTATTCAAAACAACAGTGAACTAACGTCATCACGATGTCGAATATGTCAAAATATTATTAGGTAATAATTAAAGATTGTAAAACGGTAAACGTTGCTTTGGCCTTTTCTTGTTTTGATAAATTTCAAATCGCTGCTTAATATCTATGATTATTCTAACTGTAATTGAAATCCATAAATCACGCCAATAATCTACCTCATAGATGGCATTGAACATAATTCTATTTAAATATATTAAAACAACTCTAAAATAGAAAATATTGTCACTATATAATAAGTTCTTTGGTAATATATGCGTTAAATGTACTATAATTTTAGAATAAATTATATTTGAAAATATTATTTTTGTTTTATTATTTTATTTATGATGTTATATATATTGTTATATGCAAAATTATGTCAAAACATGGACTAAAACTGAAAGTTGAGAGGACAACAGTGCGGCGTTTCGACGACATAAATTTAGAAGAGGTGAGTTCACTTTTTATTGAATGGACTATAAATATATGTAACAATTGATATGGTTAATTTAAGGAACCGTGGTTCAGAGTCTACTTTCAGCAGCAATTCTAGATCAATAATAAAGCTTGGTTGTCAAAATTAAGAGTCTTAAAAATGCTTATGTTCTCTCTCTCTGTCTCTATTATGCATTCAAACTATATAATTTTATAAACAACATAATGTTTTAGTATATTGGTTTAAAAATATAATTTAGTCGGCTTGGTGGCGCAGTGGTTAAGGCGATGGCTCCTACTGCTGCGATAGCCGCGGGTTCGAATCCTGCTGTGGAATAGTCGTAAATTTATGCTTGTGATTGTTTAAAATTTGTGAGTGTTTTAAGCAAGAGTGTAAAATCCGACAAGGAAAATAATCCCAGTCACGCCAGTAACCAGGCTGGGTAAGACCGGATGTCTTCTGGGGTGATTTCTAAAGTAGGTCACTTGCCATTCGGTAGGCTTAATGCTGAGTACCGTGATTCAGAGCCCACGTTAAACTTTAGGCCCAGTCCAGATAAACCCATAGCTGGTAAAAGGAGACTTTAAAATATATATAAAAAAATATTCTTATCAATATAACACTTATTTAAATGATTATCATGAATACATGCAAGCACCTAATATTTTCAATTGCACTGATTATTTTTATTTCAACAAATTCTATTATTAAAGAGCATTTCTACTAGTTAAGTTCACATTTTAAATAGTATCAACTGGGAAAATTCCTTAATTGCATGATATGTAGTCGCGAAAGTTGACAAAGCTGTATATGCACCGAGCAAGTTTTTAAACCAGATTTACGAGAGTTGGAGAATATTTATTATTATGCATCTGAGTCTAACGTAACAAAAATATCCAGCGCAAGCTTACATTATGTAATTTTTCTCCCCAATTACTTTGAGCAGTAAAGCAAAAATAACCCGTAAGAAATTTTAATTCTTGTAAAAATGCCCTGAATGAATTTGAACTTAAAAGATGTTTCCAATGGGAAAACTTTTTTTTATTATTTAATTAATATATTGTTACTAGTCGTTTCCGTCTAACCTACAATTTGTCTTTATAACTTAAATCTAGGTATATAAGTAGGAAGACCCATCGGCCCTATCTCAGTCACTGGTGAAATAATGTTTATACATGTCATTCCTGAATTTTTTAATATATGCACCTCACTACACAACACTACACAAGATCAGCTGGTTTGATTCTTTTGAGCATGTGTCCTGTTCTGGTGGTATCCAATAGTTGCAACACTTCAATATTCGTGTGAGAATGGAGTCTTTCCTCATGCCCTTTACTTCTCTTGATTTATTGATTGACTGTGGGTATCTGAAGGTCTCGATATAGGTAATCAGTCCTATAGTATTTGGGTGTACCTCTCAGGACTTTGTTCTGAAAAATTTGTATTTTATTTATGTTACTCTTTGGAGAACATCCCCATAATTGAACTCCGTATATCCATATACATTTCAGTAATTGCTTATATAATAGCTATTTATTATGTACTGATAATTGTGATTTTCTTCCAATTAGCCAGCACATTTTCAGTGCAATATTTCAATTCCAGTTCTTGTTTTTTTCTTCTATATATGTTCTTTCCAGCGAAGTTTTTCATCGAGATTCATTCCGAGATATTTAGCGTTGTTGCTATATGGAATGATAGTATTATTTAATGTCATGGGTGCTTGTACGGTCTGTTTATAGGTGAACTGCACATGTACAGATTTACTTTCATTAATTCTTATTTTCTAAGCTTGTGTCCAATTATTTATATTGTCACTTGCCTATGGTAATTTTCGGGACGCTTCTTCACTATTGTCTCCCACAGCTATAATCGCAGTATCATCAGCCAATGTAGCCATCGTAATATTTTCCGTTTGTGGTATATCACAAGTGTAGAGTAGATAAAGCATTGGTCCCACTACACTTCGTTGTGGTATACCTGCTTTAGCTTCTTTTATTGTAAAGTAAGCTTCTTCTTGTTTGACTCTAAACATTCTTGTTGTAATGTATGATTTTAATAGTTCGGTGTGTTGTTTTGGTAGCGTTTTCCGTGGTTTATGAATAAGGCCTTCATTCCAAACCTTATCGAAAGCTTGTGCTACATCTAAAAATATAACTGAGCATACTTTTTTACTTTCGTAAGCTTTTTCAATAACATCTGTTATTCTGTGGACCTTGTCAATTGTTGAGTGTTTGTTAATCAACCCAAACTGGTATGTGTTGGTATTAGGTTTTTTCTCTCTATGATCAATGAGAATACTTCATATTTAAAAAATGCAACCACGCGAAAAATAAACGGATATGTGAAAAATAAATTGAAAAATTGAGGCGCCTAAACCAGCTCGGTCGGAACGTGTCAAACAATAAGTATCAAAATAATAATGAATCAGAATCAATGATGTGAAGGTTTGCATCTAAATATGTACATTATGGAACACACGATTGAAATTGCAACTTTTATAGCACTTTACATTATTAATGATTATATTTATAGGAAAAACAATTGGTCCAGAAGCTTGCGAGTTTACCATTAAATATGCCAGTATTCTGATTAAGTGCTCAGAAATACGATCAACGAAGAACAAAGTACGCTATACTGCAGGTAATGATGGAATATTGTGCGCATGCACCAAATATTTGCGGTCGTCCTTTCCCCACCTACGGTGAATAATCGACCATTTTAAAATGAACCGTTGGTCGAGTGTAAACAGATAACCTAGAATATGTAGATTTATAAAAAAAATATAGTATATAATTATATAAAAAATAATTCTTAGTATTGTAACATACATAACATTTATAATATTAAAATATCCAAACAGCTTCTATTTTGTTTAGAATGAGAATATTAAGCGCCCAAATTGTATATCTTGCCGATATAGCTACAGATTTCAAAACGATAACAAGAAGCAAAGAAGACAATTATTCTTTTTGTTTAAATAAAAAGGGTGCAAAGGGTATAAGAGAAATAATATACAATTGTACTAAAGGTAATATTAAATCAATTATAAATTTTATTCATGTTTTGTTGTAATTAACCATCTATTCGTTTTCGGTCAGTAAATGTACAATACGTCAACTAAAAGATAATCATTTGCAAAAATTGCGGTAACTGATAAAAATGTCTATACTTCAATCATGATATATTTTCGTAACAATTTATTAATATTTCTTTTATAGGTGAAGTTGCTAATAGTTGTTGAGGCAAAGCTGATGAAAGTTAAATTAGAAAAATCGAAAAAATTGGATAGGATTTTGCAGATGCCGGAGTAGAGGAGAACCACACTTTGAAAAGATCAAATTTACCGTAAGAGTTTACCTGAATCGAATAAACAAAACATATAACATTAATCATTAATGAAACCCTAACGATCTAATGACTACTACTCTGAAGGTGGAGGAATGAAACGAACATGGAAAAAAAGAATATATTTTTATAAAAGAGCATAGGTAAATAAATTTTTGGTTTGTAAAAATGATGCTATATTGACTGGTGACTTTTTTCAGGTGAAAAGTGCGATTGATGAATTATATATACATATATGGTTTATGGACTTTTCGTAAATAGCATTAGATAAATAATCTTAAATAATATTAGATAATGAATATCAAGGCTTTATGTTAATATAGTTTATGGACTTTGTCCAAAAATGTTCAATATGACGTGTTTATGTAAATATGGTGCATGGAGTTGATGTAAACATATTAATCATATATATGATATGATATCAATATAATCTCTCTCTATATATATATATATATATATATATATATATATATATATATATATATATATATATATATATGGTCTTTTTCGCTCCGTTTTAAAGATCTGTAATAAAATGTTCTAATAGAGCATGAGTTTTTATTTTCAAATAGTTCCCAATTCTTATTTACTCCGAAAATAAAATTACAACACCCAATTACTAAAATGTACATTTTGATTAGCATATCGTGGGACGATATACAAAGAAAAATATATTAGAGTAAAAATTTTAAACACCTGTTACAAAACAAGGTATATGCGCTTGCGTAGAGTTTGCCACGAGAGCGCTTCTTCACTCAGACTATTAATTCAAATAAATGAAAATGCGCATGTGTTAAATTGAAATTACTTTCAGTTTACAGTACCTTGCTTCTAATGCGTCAAGGGAGGCCATAACCGGTCGTTGGGAAGAAAGAAGATCGGAATTATTTCCTGAACTAGAGTATCATTACCCAATACTTTATTTTTTCTTTTTCCTCAAAACTACTTTTTTGAGATGGTAGACATAATATCTCAAGTTTTACTAAATCAAGTTACTTAAAATTTAGTATAAGCCCTCTCTATACATTCTAATTTGTTTACTGTAATTTGGAAGAAATAATTTTTTGATTTCCTATTACTATAAGATTGTAAATTTTTAACTTAATTTTTAAGCATTATTTAAAACCACAACTTCATCAGCCTGTAGCTTTTTAAATATTTTTTCTTCTATGCATTATTTGAACATTACGACATATCAAATTAAAAAATCCATAGTAAAAGCACGGTTTTTTTATTTTAATTTAAAAAAAAACGAGGTGGAATCGAATATAAACGGTAATTTTACTATCTAACATATCACGTAATTCTGATCTAGAAGATTCGATGCTCGAGTATTTTTTGGTTTTTGAGGAGGGGGAAACCGGTGTGGGTAGTAGCAGTGATAGAATCACTTGGAGGCAAAAGATCTGAAAGCAATGAGAAAGAAACGGAGTATGTATTCAATTAGCTGGCAACTGGCCCTCAAACTTTTTAGGAAAAAGGAATATTCAAATTTCCAAATCGGTGGCGAAAGTGTATAGAGAACTGTGATGTATATATATATATATATATGTATATATATATATATATATATATATATATATATATATATATATATATATATATATATATATATATAGGAGTCTAGTAAAATCTTATCTCTGAGAAAAACAATTTTTATTTCCGTCTCTTCTGTTCCTCCCAAGTTAGAAAGAGAAAATACACAAAGCGACGTTGAGCAAACAGTGACAGTTATCGTCTACATATCCGTCTTTTACGATAAATATTTTGTAATAATGTCCATATATTGCCGATAAAAGTACCAAATACTATCAATCGCCGACAAGTATGGTAAGTGACCAATAATTAATCCGTTTCTTCCATATCATACAAAAGATAACTTCAGAATTTATTGATTAAATGTCTAACACCAAAAAGAGAAAAATAATATATTTTTAACAAAAAACTTGAACCGACTTCAAAAAATAAATAAGAAGGCCACTGAGAATTAAATGAACATTTTAAAATAAAATATATACATAATAAGCATTGTAATAACTAAATAAACGTAAACGTAATAACTATCAATCGCTACATACTATCAATCGCAGACAAGTATGGTAAGTGACCAATAAGTAATCAGTTTCTTCCTACAAAGATACATGTGTACTTGTACACATAAGACGGATTGAGTTGTTTGACTTTCAACTGATTGATTGCTTGTTTGAACTGAATATAATATATGCAATATATTATTATTATTATTAATTTACTTATATATTTATCTATTTTTAAAATATAAAATTATTAGTATAATTAATAAACGATATACTCGAATTGAATAAAAAATGAGAACGTCAATTAAAATAATTAGAGTCTATTTCCCAGCGCCACTGATAAAATCGTATTGAATCTGAATTATATTCTCGATATGTTTTTAACCTAACTAAATAAGTAGTAACAATAATAACAAACATTTATTTTAAAGGTTTTCTTTCAATTTTCAAACAATATATTTAGCACTAATCCATAAAAAAATTACCAGTCTCATTTCATAGGTTTAAAATTTAGAACTGACTATAATATTGCGAACCAGTATATTACTAAGTAAATACCATGATATAAATCAAAACTACTACATTATAAAGCTCCGTATATAACTTTTAATGGAACAAGCGGAAATATAAACAAAGTCATTATGGGATATTATTCTTCAAAATATTAATAACAGCAGGAAGTCCATAGGGACTAACAATAGCTCCTTGTAATTTACTATTTTTAAAATACAAAATAACGTTTTGATACTTGACTATATTTTTTAATTTCGTTTGAAACAAATGTTTAGTTTTAACCCTCACATTTCATAACATTACTCTAAGATTATCATATAAAAACTGAAAAGCAGATAAACTACTGACTTACCTCGTGATCTTCAATATCGTATATCAAAAACAAAAAAATAACACTATTTTAAGCTGCGGGGGTTTAAGTTTCACTTCACTGAAAAATATATACGAACAGCAATTTTGTAGATATATATAATTCTAATTTTTGTTGAATTTCGTATCGCACAATGTAAAGCAATGACGTTTGAACTAATCTTTTTATAACCAGAAAAGTCGGTATCGATAAAGTATCTACCTAATATTTAGGCTTGAAAGGAGATCCGTAAATAATAATCTCCGACAATAAACAAGTGTTCGATATTATCTTTAATGGGATTAAAATGTGAATGGCTGGAGCTCTATTGGTATTTTTACATCGAGTAAATATTTAATCGGTAAACATCTGACAAATTGATATTTTCAATTGTTACACTAATTTTCTCGAATGGCTTTACTAAACAGAGAAAATATTATTTAAAAATGTTTTCAATTAGTTTCAGGTATAAAATCAGTGCTATCTTTTTGGTGGTTATTTACTAACCCAATGGCATCGATTAGGAAAAGTATATTTATCTCCTGAGGTACGGTATTAGGATGGTTTCATAATAAATATATCTTTTAAAAACTGATGCTTATAACCTCGTTTTTCACCAACTTCGAAAAATGAGAATTTTTGTATGCCAAAGCCAAGCTGAACTAAATATCATAGTTAATGCGGCAACATTGCAATATTTCGACGTCACAAATACCCATTAGGCATTACTAAAAAAAATTTGAATAGACTATATTCCATTCGGCTGTATAAATTTTTGTAATGTATGTTCGCCGATTTCTACATCAATTGTGAGCCAATTTTCAATGTTCTTTTTTTATTCGAAAGATTGCACTTCTAGTGTGGTCCCATTGGAATCAAATCATGATCAGTTGGGGGCAAGGGAGGAAATCGAGAGTAACGCTCAAATTTCAAAGGCACGTACAAAGTTTTCACTTATTTTTTATCTAAAATAATCAGATATTTGTGTATAATTATTCCTGAGTTGATGTGACGGAAAATCGGAAGTCGTTCAGTGGAAAAGCCATTTAGTTTACTTTTTAAGCACTAACTAGAGTGTATAAGACATTGTAGAAATATTGTAGACAACTGCTTCTATGGTAAAGGCTGAAGCGCTCCTTATTTTCAATAATTGCTTTTTTATTCCTATTTTTCCACATACGAGCCGCACCTTTACTTGGTCTAAGAATTAAATGAACATTTTAAAATAAAATATATAAAATAAATAAAAATAAACGAAAACCTTCTTTAACCTATCTACTACACGTATTTTATATTCTACTATATACACACAATTTAGCTTAATACCTACCGAATCCTATTTATCTATTTACAATATTATTGTAACTACTACCAAGTGATCACTTTGAATTCAATGCCGAGCCTAAACAATGCAAAAATAATAATATAATTTTGTGGCATATAAAAAAAATATATTAACAACTAAGCAAATCTAAATTAATATAACTGTTTGGGTTCGGCTCCGACAAAGTAGTCAGTTGGTAGTAGTTAAAATAATATTGCAAATAGGTTTAGATAGGTATTAAGCTAAATTGTATGTGTATATAGTAGAATATAAAATACGTATAGTCGATAACTAAAATAAGGTTTGGTTTATTTTTATTTAGTTATTACAACAATTGTTATGTACATATAATATTTTAAACTGTTTATTTGCTCAACCGGTTCAGTTTTTACTATTAGTAACTAAATTTGCGTGAATTCCTTATCAAATAATGAAAATCCATAATTAAAAGAATTATTTTCAAAGAACTATTTTTTTAAACAATTAGTGTTTTAATTTGATTACGTGACCTGCTTACTACCTTTCTGCATAAAGTAATTGGAAAAAACAAATTATTTTATCAGATACTTATGAAACGTTGAAGTAATATATACACTAATTATAGGTTTCCAGGTATCAGTTTTAAATAGGATTAAAATGAAATATTTTATATTGTTTTTTCAATTTATCGTTTATCGTTAAAGAATGATAATGTTCCCTATAAATTAGAAGTACTATATTAATTATATTAAGTGTATATTGTAATCGTTTTATATTAAAACGAAAAAATTGCTACAATATATATTAATTCAAAATATTTCAATAATTTTTTATAACATACCTATATATTTCTATAACAATTCGCAACATACCGAAACCGTGTCAAAAGTACGATGTTGGTTTGGTCATTTGGTCGATTCAATAATTGATCGATATGAACAAGCGGGAAACAAAAGGATTAGGAAACTCTGTTATCATTGGTCTTTTTGCAATAAAACGTCGTTCAATTTGTTCAAATAAAATGGGCAGACATTTACAGTAAGTTTTATTCAGTTTTAGGACTTACCTTGTGTACACCGTGCCCTCAATTCCTTTGTACAAACCCATTTTTCTTTCTTTCACAAACTACGTGGTAGCTTTAACTTCCTTTAATCTACTCTGATCCTAAACGCTTGAAAACAGCTAATTTAGCATTTGATAAGCTATTTCTTTTTGAGTTTGAGCTGAGTCTTCGTCCAGCAAGTCTTGCAATTCATTGTCTTCGAACCTTTTTGGTCTTCCGGGCTATACTTTGATACTGACGTAAAGGTATTCTAAAGGTATTTAAAAGGCTTTGGTGTTATATTTCTTTAAATGAAACAACAACATTAATGAATATTAATAACGAAAATTTGATGGTTCTTTAATTAGCCTCTATATACAGTGAGTAACTTAATAATGCTAATCGGAAAATTGTTAATCACTTGTGATAACAGATCAAGACCATAAATTAACAATTATATTAGGTTGTTCAACGATGTTGACCAATATATTTCGTTGATCAGAATATATAAAAACACCTAAAATGATAACCCAAAATAACTTGTTTGTGCTACTTCTCTCCATTTTTACTTCTTCTAATGCATCAATTTTTTGCTGTCTTCTGCTATATTTCTGCTTTACTATCGACTTAACAAACTTATTTTTGAAGCGCTCAGATCAAGTTCTTTAAATAGTAATGAGCTGATAAACTGAGGAAATAAGAGCCTAGAAGAATCTTATTTTATTTTTATTGCATATTATTGTTGTTTTTGTGTGTATTTCTTTCACAGGTACCATCTTACTACAGCTCGAACTATATCTTAAAACATGACAAAGACCTCATAAGCTATATCACCAAATATAACACTTTTTATTTAGTACATTGTTACTAGTCGTCGTCGAAAACCCTTCTAACCTACCTCATGTTACCTTTCACGGAACATTCGTATAATTGAATTTAGTATGTTGAGGTTGGTTTCAAGACTTGCTTATATAATAGGAATTTATTGTGTACTAATAATTGTGATTTTCTTCCAGTGGATCAAATATACCAGATATACATTTTCTTATAGTATAACGCCAGTTCTTTCTTTTTCTTTCTTATATATTCCTTCCTACAGCAAAGTTATTTAACAATATTCATTTCGAGATACTTAAAATTGGTGCTATATAGAACGATATTTATTATTATTATTATTATTATTATTTGTGCTTGTACAGTCTAATACGTTAACTTCACATGATTTACAGAATTACTTTCGTTAATTGTTATATTATATTCCAGGTTTAGGTCAAATTATTTATATTGTCTCTTGATTGTTATAATTTTTGTAACTTCTTATCTTTTTCTTAACGCTATTGTCTCCGACAGCAAAAATCGCAATACCATCAGCAAATGTAGCCATCGTGTTATTTTCCGTTTGGTCCAGCAGATAAAGAATTGGCCCCAATGCACTTCCTTGTCATCCAACTGCTTACATTGTAGGCTTCCTCTTCCACAACATTAACTGTACTTGTGAACGAGGCATCATGTCATATCTTATCGAAGGCTTGTGCTACATCTAAGAATTACATATTATTAACATACATGTATATTTTCATAGGTTTTTTAATTACGTCTGTTATTCTATGAACCTAGTCAATTGTTGAATGTTTTTTAATAAACCCGAACTGGTGTGTAAGTATTAGGTTTTCTCTCAGAAATCGAAACACTTTCAAGAGTGTAATATCAAATCGGTTAAGAATTGGAATTTGTTGAGATTTTACCGTCATTTTGATTGATTTCTTCGCTAACTCTGTCACATTATTTATGTTACATTTCATTTCGGTAACTTCTAGCAATTGATAAAATACACACACCTCCGTTATTTTTACGTTATTCACAATCTCCCTTCTTAATATTAGAACTGTTATCGCTTTTTTCAAGATAATAATATGCTCTTTGATCAACAACATTGAGAAAAAAAAAGGAAATCCAATAGAAATAACGTTTTTTCGTCGACTTTTTATCATTTTTGTTACCACTTACTTCACTATACTGGTCGTTAAATATTTTGATGATTAAATGATATTATCATTATTAATATGTCTGTCTGATTAGTAACAATTAACAAGAGTTGTAAAATAATTAAATAATATGCCGGCTTGATTGGTACAGTGGTAAAAGCGATAAGACCCCTGCTCTATCGATAGACGCGAATCATACTGGGGCATGGTCATAAATTTATGTTTGTGATTGTTTCACATTTGTAATTATCCTTGGGCAAGAGTATAATATCCAACTAGAAAAAGATCCCAATCACGCCAGTAAACAAGCTAGGCAAGACCGGGCGTCTTTTGCGATGATCTCCAAGTTGATAACTCGCCAATCAGTAGGAATAATACCAAGGGCCGTGGTCAGGAACCTACGTTAAACAGTAGACTCAGTGAAGATAAACCCTAATTGGTAAATATAACTCTAAAATATATTAATAAAAAATTAAAATTAAATAACTAATATTCTACTTGAACATTAACTACTACTATTATTTGTTTAAGTTGAAAATATCTCTATCTATCTCTCTATCTATTTTTATAGTATTCAAAGCCAGATAATCGAAAGACACAAAGTCCTGGCTCTCCGTAGAGGCATCAAAACTTTTTAGCCAATCTCTTGTAAATGTTTACCGAGTAACTAAGTAAATCAAATTAATGGTTTAGCCAAATTCTCTATAGCCCAACAAAAGCAATTAATACCATTCCCCTTGCTTGGCTTCAACACAGACTTTCAAAACGTTTGTGAAGCATCTCCTAAATTCAATCATGATCTTTTTTGCATCTTATTGTCATATATTATGTAATTTTCATTAGTGCTAATCATTTATTTCAAAAATGACTTAATTTGGGTTTGCCCTGTCAGTTTTCTTGCTGTTAATTCGTGTGTATCCAAGTATCAGTTTCCTTTCGGTATGCAGTCTTATATACATGATCGAAATCGAGCGAACCAAATTTGAAATTGGCGTTTACTCAACTCCACAAATGCCATACAATTTTAATTGAGCTAGCACTGCATTTTCCCTTTTAAGAACTATTAAAGGGAAAATTCCTGGAATCTCCATTTTCAAAGCGCAATAACGTTTGACTGAAGGATGCTACTTTTACATCTATGTTAAAATATTCAATGGATTATTACCTTTCGTATACTCTATAGCTATTAGGAATAACCAAAAATCCTTTTTCCCCAAAGTTACATATAATTTCCAATGTTTTGATTGAGGAGATAAGAAAACTCAACACGGTACACTTCGTAGGTGACAGAAGCAAACGATTCCTCTTTTTTGTCATCAATCACTTCTGCCTTGGCTAATATTGATTGATTATCGAAAAATAAATTCCGGTATACGTTAACCATTTATGGTCCCTTCGTCAACTTTATAAAGAAAACTCTTTCAGATGTTAGAATTTGACTTTTCTGTATTTATAACACAAAATACAGCATCGTACAATTTTATATATAAATATAAATATTTCTTATTGCCATTTCATAGATATTCATCATTAAGCGAAAACGGAGAGATAAACAAATTTATTGTAGTAAAATATTTCTTCTTCATCAAATCATAGAATGATAGAGGAACAACTCACCAGGGGTCTCTGGAGAAAAGTTTCGCAACGTCCAATAACTAGATGGTACTATTATCGCCATTAAGTAAATTGATTGGTTCGTTTAGATTTCTATTATAGGTACCTGTAAAAGAACCATTTTGTCATTGACAAATTTAAAAGGCTTAACAGAGTTACGATACATTACTCTACAACCTCTCCGAATTTGGCGCATGTGTATATACAGCTTTATTTAATTATATTTTTTATCGTAATTATTACATTTAGTGTCGAATATATTAAGCAGGTAAATAGGTTCAGGAAGTAAATAAAAATTTTGGAAATAACACATTTTATTTTAAAAAATTCTATTTTTATAAAAACATCATATTACACATAATCATTATTTTTTATAAATAAAAATATACAAATATGATAATTAATTTAATGTTGGAACAATATATAAGGAGTGAAATAAACATTGAAATATTTTTTAAATAACATTTAAATTGTTGAATAAAATGAAATAATAAAAATAATTACTATATGCCTTATTATTTTTATAAAAACTCCATATATAAACAAATGTACATATTTGAACAATTATTGGAGTTCTTGTCCAAAAACCATATAAATATACATTACCACAAAAAGACCAAAATCGTTTAGATCAAACACCAATATACATAAAACTATATATAGCAATATAGATATAGTATATAGCTATATAAACAATATAGCCAATATAGATAAAACCAAACGAAAAAGTCACCACTCTATATGAACGCAGTAATTTTTTTCTAAAAATCTTCAAATATTATCGCTAGTATTATTGATCCACAAACCCCATTAATGAATTAACTACCTCGAGCTTTCGATTAACATATTGTACATTTACTAGCCTAAAATGAATGGATGATCGTACTGAAAGACATCTCAGGAAATGCATTATATAATACTCTTATATAATAATGCATTGCATTTTGCTGTGTCATTAGATCATTAGGATATTGTTGATAGTTTTATATTTTGTTTATTTTATCCAGATCAACTTTTGTTAGCTAATTTAAATATTTCAAAGTATCATCAAAATATTTTCTAATTTCTTCGTCTCTGATTCTCTGAATTTCACATTCTTCGACTTTTACTCTCAACAAATTCTAGTTACATCTTAGCTATAAAATCAAATTTAAATCAATACTAAAATATATTATGTTTAAAATAAATGTCTAATTATTATCATTTACTACAGTTTTTGCTACTATTCTTAATGGAGAGACCTGATTAATGACTTGACAACTTCCAACACAACCAGAATCATTTTCTTCTCTGTTCTTGTTATCATTAAATTGTGGCATATGTTGACACATATTCCAGGTTGTTGAAAATGATGCGTTATAAATTTGGCAGCTAAAATTCCTACTATAAATAAAATTGAAGCTGTTTGGATTTTATAATTTCTGCACTTACCCTTGATCTTCCATATTTTAAAACCATTGTATGTTAGACCACCAAGAATAATACAGCAATTTAATTATTATTACTATAGAATTATCAATGTACACAAAATCTAAATATTCTAGATTTTTTTGTTGTTTTAATCTGATCGAACGCACCGATCGACTCGAAGAGTATGGATCGCCATTAGAAACGGAAGACAATATAGTTTATTATTTTCTTTGGTTTATTCTATACAGGAGAGTGCGCATGCACAAATTCCGGAGATATTGTGGAGTAATGTATCCTAACCGAGTTTACTATGCAAATAGGCCACGTGAAAACATGGCATCACGTGACTATCCACTGATATCATTTTATAGACTAATAAAATTGAAATAGAGAACTAAATTTGAATTCTGACACAAATTTGTTCAATTTAAGACAAAAAACTTTTACATTTAGTTTAATATTTACAGTTTCAAAAAAATGTCTCTTAATATGACTATGACGTTACTAACATGGCAGAATCTAGGAACAAAATGAAGAAAGACCTGCACATAGCATAAGAAAATAATCTTGACGGAGCTATTCTTCCGTTTCGTTTTATTGATCTACATAGTTAGTTTTAAAATAATGATAACCTAAGTTGAACTTAATTAATTTTTTAAACATATTTGTTTTGGGATGCAAATGTTTCACTTCATGTATTCTAACAGGTCGAAAAAAAGTCTCAACTACCTCGGTTAAGTAGACTTATATATTGATATATATTGATAGAAATATATTGATTTGTATGCTTAGCCTTCTTTATATAAAATAACCCCTTAACAATTAATGTTGCCTTAGTAAGCAATTTTTTAAGCGTAATTCAATTCGGCACTATTCAGATACCGAATAGCTTTCCTAGTTATACTTGAATGGTAAAGAAGTGAACAGTTTGTCAAATAAATTAATAATTTTTAAGACTAAAACTAGTGTTGGGAAGTATCGACTGAAATTAACTATCGACAGTTTCAGTCGTTATTTTTGGTTCGACTGTTTTTACTACGACGTTTTTACCAGTGACTTTTTCAGTCCACTGTTCTCACTGATTTTATTATTATTTACTATCGACTGTTTCAGTCGTACTTTTAGTTACTATTTTTGGTTCTACTTGTTTCGTTCGACTGATTTTTAATGTCCTTGCTCTGTCGTCGTAGCCACGACCTTGACAAAAATATACACAATTTATGACTACATAGCTATGTAATACATATATATATATATGACTACATAGATGTAATATATGTAGTTTGATGATTTTTTTGGTAATTTGCTTGTATATTGTATATTGTATATATACAATATATTGAATATTAATATTATAGCATTTTGGTACTATAATTTTCAAGATTGTTAATGTAATAGGGTAAAAAGATTAAAATTGGGAATGATAAATAGTAAAATATTTTGACGGTTTCTTATAGCAATAATAGATAATATTTCGATTGCTCTCTCGATTTCTGTTAAAAAATATTTCCGTTCAATAATAAATAAAGCATTTTTATCATTTCATTTCAGTTAATTTTTAATATTGTCATGGATTAATTTTTTTCTCTATGTTTAGGTATATGTTTAATTTTTATATAGTACCATAAAAGTTATTTTACATATTTAGTTTTTAGGTTTTGTTGAAGTTCTATTAAATTGTTTATATTTATTATAATATACTATTTAAAAATAGCAATTAACAAATTAAAATGCAATAAGCATTTATGGGGTATTATTTCATTCCATAGAAAAATTCCATCCTTTTTACGGATCCACAGAACATTCAAATATAAAAGTAATTCTACTTCGTTTAAAATTAAATTATAAATTGCATGTTATTTATTATTATTATAATAGTATTCAGTAATTATTTTTCCTCTTCTTTTTTAAAGTTAATTCGAGGAGGAATGTATACATCTCCGCCTCGCTTATACTACCGTTGGAAAATATAATCATATATAAAATTAACTGCCCCAAACAATTATCTGCGTCCTTTCCTCCCTCACAATTTATACAGGAAAGGATTCGTACACCTTCGACTGACATCACGAATTGAAAAAAACAGTTGGAAACAGTAATTACTATTTTCAGTCACTAGTTTTTTGATTATCGACTGTTTTGCGACTATCGACTGTTTCGACTGTTTTCACTCGATAGTTCCCAACACTAGCTAAAACTATTTCCTTTTTCATAACAACCATTAATTTACTGGTAATAATTATTATTACAATTTACACACTATAGTCTATCCTGCGATAATCTATAGTTCCGTTCTTAGATCTTACACCCCACCTTTCACTGCACTTACTACACTATCACACGACTATATATATGTACTTGTAAATTCAGTTTTCAATACACTTACTTTAATAATACATTGGTATAACCAACAGAGCCGCCAGCTGTGTCTTTTATATGGTAGATTCACTGTTTCTGTTGGATTTCTATCGAGTTTCGAACGACATCCAATACTTCACTAAGTCTTCCTTTAACCCAACTAAGGTGTAGTTAGTAGATGTTACAATTCACAAATAATGCAAGATGAAGAATTGTATTTAAAACTATATATTTATAGATACTCATACGTTGAATGTTCAACCAGGTCATGTAAAACCCGTAAAAAATACCATGGAAATACTTCGCCTCTATCGATAATCACTTATGCCAGTCTATAAGAGACTACTGAAACCGTATCCGAAACATATTAGTTTAATCGACAGACCGATAATTATTGATCAAGATCTCATATTTTATAACTGAAAATACACAAAGGAAACTAGCGGGAATGTGTCACACTGTCACATCAATTCTAATTTTTAGGATTTCAACAAATTTTTATAGATATATATTATTAAAAATACATATTAATTTTTAGTGAAAAGACAATAATTTAAAATAATTATTAATTATAATAGAATGTTCTATTTACCAATCATTAAATGTGTAACGTAATCAAACTACGAGAAGTACAGTCAAGTGAAATGTATTATTTTACAGCATTAACGAGAATGATGCGTTGAAATATCATTAAACACGACACAAACTAAGCTAAACTTCTAAAACAATTACATTTGCACTTTCAGTAGTTATACATATTTTAATATATGAGAGAAATAAGATCTATTTGATTAGTATTGTTCACCCAATCTGTACTTTCAGTCAGTTATGAGCTTTTTTGAGGTTTCGATAATTCAGTGGAATTCACAATTCACCTCTCTCCTGAATAATATAACTAAGAGGATGTTTATCTTATCTGAGCAGTTCTTACTTTATATATGTGACCTTGGGCCAATTGAAAATTCAATACCAAGCAATTTTCTTCTTTTAGGTTTTTCGATTCCAGTAAGAAAAAGAGAAAGTTAAAAAGAGAAGAAATATTAAATGGTTCTCCTAGAATTCTGCACTAGAGAAGTGCGCCAATTTAACTGTACTGTGCTGAATCGAACTCCAATATCAGTCTAACAGACTGACGAAAGCTTATGTACGAAGTGCCTTATTCAACAAACGTTAAACTATTATGTGATTGCGTGTATTTTGATACTTTTTCATTTTGAAAAGGCATTTATTGGGAAAAATTGGTGTAATATATATTAATTAAATATACTCCATTATTTTATACACTCTTCCCCATCTTTCTGGCAATATGACAGCATCTTGTTGAAAAAAAAACGATGTTAGTTGGCCAGTGATGCAGTCAACGAAATATTCTCGTTCTTCAATATTTCGAAATCCCGCACTGAATGTGTACATCGATCTGAACAAATGGAAATCTGAAGGTGTTATATTTGGCAAATATAGGTAGCATAGACTCGGTATAACAGAACTCCTCAGTACATCATGTACAACAAAACTTTATGATCATAAATATACAGCTTCGGTTTCGATTTGAATAGCTCTACTTGGATAGATCCACTTTTCATTGCAAGTCACACTCCCTCACAGAAAAATCCCTTTGTTATATGGCAATTAAACCGTGAATCGAAATGACATTTTATGTCAATTTTTATGGTAACGATATATAGCATACAAACGTAAAGAAAAGGAAATAATCCATTCATCAACTTTTAATCTATTCGAAAGTTCCTTGAGAATTTGAGCATCATTTTCATACAATGAATCTTTTAATTCATTGTTTTGCACCAATAACTTTAAATAATACTATCATTCCATATAGCAAGAACGCTAAATATCTCGGAATGTATTTAGATGCAAAACTTCGCTGGAAGAAACATATAAAGAAGAAAAGAAAAGAACTGGAATTGAAATATAGAAACATGTACTGGCTAATTGGAAGAAAATCGCAATTATCAGTACATAATAAATTGCTATTATATAAGCAAATACTGAAACCTATATGGACATACGGAGTTCAATTATGGGGATGTTCTGCAAAAAGAAACATAAATAACATAATAATTTTTCAGAACAAAGTCCTGAGAGGTATTGTGTGCGCCCCTAAATACTATAGGACTGATTATCTACATCGGTCTCGACCTTCAGATACCCACAGTCAGTCAAGAAATCAAGATAATTGCAAGGGGGCATAAGGAAAGACTCCATTCTCTTGAGAATATTGAAATATTGCAGCTTTTGGATACTACCAGAACAGGGCACAGACTCAAAAGAATCAAACCATCTGAACTTGTATAGTATTGTGTAGTGAGGTGCATATAATAAAAAATACAGCAGTGACATGTATATACATTATTTCACCAGAGACTGAGATAGGGCCGATGGGTCCTCCTAGTTATATACCTAGATTTAAATTATCATAAAGACAAATTGTAGGTTAGACGGAAACGACTAGTAACAATGTAATAATTAAATAATATAAATAATTCATTGTTTTGAAACTAGAATCAACAATTGGTAAATAACGGAGCAGAATCGCCACAGATTTCTAAAAATGTTTAATGGACTTTGGCAGTAGATTTCTTCGAATCAAACAATAAGAGAAACGAGTATTGAAGTGGTAATTTTAAGCGTTTCATAGTTAGCATCTGTGTATACTGAATAAATGTATAAACTGACAGTTAAGTGGTGTAAATAAAAAGTTGCTTAAATTGATATTTCGCATTTTTGCAACAGATATCGCTGATCAATATACACGCCAACACGTTATAGTTATCAATTCTCCGAATTTGTAGAATTAGATAAAGGAAGAAATATTAACGTTAATTTCGAGGATAATGCGAATCTATAAAAACGAGAAAATATAAGCCGGAAAACTTGTCGATTCATCACAGATAAGGAAGAAAACACGAGCGATCGGCGTCTAAATTCGTCAACGCAAGGAAGTTTAGTCGTTAAAGATTCGGCGTGAAACGCTCATCCGAGATTTGAATTTAATTAAAAAAACGACGATCAATCATTGTGGTCGAGACGCCGGTGATTGATGCGACGCGAAAGAGGAAAAAACCGGCTTGTTAGCAGAAAAGTGTATGTAAATTATCCTTGTCCAGATCGAGATAACGGTTACTATCTGGGTAATATTTCAAAATTTTTTGGTTGCTACTTTCTCTGATTGTTACCAAGGAATCATCATTTTGTCAGGATACATTACTCCACAAATATCTCCGGATTTAGCGCATGTGCACTCTGCTTCATAGAATAAACCATAAAAAAGAATAAACTATATTATCTTCCTTTTCTAATGGCGGTAAATTCTTTTGAGTCGATCGGTACAGTCGATCAAGTCAAGATCAAGATCAAGAAATCTAGAATATGTAGGTTTTGTATTACCTTAATTATTCGATAGGAATAATAATTAAATTGTTTAATTATTCTAGTTGGTTTAACATATATTGGTTTTAAAATATAACATAATAAGAACAAGGGTAAGTGCACAATGTAAGGTTAATTTTTTAAAAGTTATAAAACACAAACAACATCAATTTGCCAAATATATAACACATCATTTTAAACGACATCGAATAGGTATCAACATATGCCAAAATTTAATGATAACAAGAACAGAGAAGAAAATAATTATTGTTGTGTTGGAAGTAGTCAAGTCATTAATGAATTTTGTCCACCAAGAATAGTAGCAAAAATTGTAGTAACTGGGAATAATTAGACATTTATTTTAAACATAATATATTTTAGTAATGATTTAAATTTTATTTTATACTTAAGATGTACCTAGAATATGTTGAGAGTGAAAGTCAAAGAATGTGAAATTTAAAGAATCAGAGGAGAAGAAATTAGACAGTATTTTGCTAAGATGTAAAAACAGTGTACAGTGATACTATAAAATAATTAAATTTGCTAACAAAAGTAGACCTGGATCAAATAATCAAAATATAAAACTATTAACGAGACCCTAATTATCTAATGACAATGAAAATACCGTGCATTATTATATAATAGTATAGGTAAATAAATTATTGTTTTGTAAAAATAATGATGTATTGACAGAGATTTCTTTCAGCTTAAAATTACGATAATCCATTCATTTTAGGCTAGTAAATGTACAATGTGTTAATAGAAAGCTCGAGGTACTCAATTAATTAATGGGGTTTGTGGATCCAGAATAGTAGCGATCATAGTTGATCATAGTTGGAGATTTTCAGGAGAATTTCACTGCTTTCTTATATAGTGGCGACTTTTTCCTTCGGATTTAACTATATTGGCTGGGTTTAAACTAAACGATTTTGGTCTCTTTTATGATAATTTATTTATTGATTTATATATTTTATGATATATTTTACGTTTATTTATATGGTTCTTGGAGTTCTTGCTAATTGTTCAAGTATGTAAATAAATATAAATATGATGTTTTTATAAAAGAAGAAAGGCATGTAGAAATTATTTTTATTAACTAATTTTTTTCAATAATATTTTTATTATTTCGATTTACTTAATACTTTTTTAAATAAAATGTGTTATTTCCAAAATTTTACCATTTTTATTTACTTCCTGGACCTATTTACCTGCTTATATATATTTCCGACATTAATACTGATAATCACGATAAAAAAAGTAAGTAAAACATGTAAGTAAATAAAGCTGTATGTACGCATGCGCTAAACTCGAATTATTCTCTGTTTTTAAATTAAGTGGAGCTAAATATGCGCAAAATCCAGAAATATTTGTGAAATAATGTATCCTCATTGTGTCTACTTCAGCATCGAGACGTCAACAGTTATGCTCAAATTTTTTCAAAATTTTACAGTTTGATTAGGCCATGTAATGAGATAATTGCCAATAAAACGGATATTAACAACATTCACAGTGATAGCAAGTTTGTATTATGCAGTGACATGTATGATCAATTTCTGATAATTCACATTAATATTTTTCTTCATTTCTTCACTGAATGCATGAAACATAAATCTGAAAATTAAATTGTAGATATTTATTACTTTTGATTTTTGGTTTGGAAAAATCTGTTGGCGAAAGTCATCAAACAATTTTGCAAACCTACAGTGATGCTGTTTTATTATATCATTTATTTATTTATATTTCTGTGTAACTTCAAGGTATATTTGTTGTTGAAAAAAAAAACGGTTTGTTTAAATGTAAAAACGAAAATAACGTATCATGTTCCAAGATGTGAAGTCTGATCTTGCGTGAAATAGTTTGATTCTTTTGGTCTATATAAATTTATAAAGATGTCTGCCATATCGCAATAGTTAGTTTTGATTTCAATCATTTAAGAAGTGGTGATTTTGATGACAATGGCAAAGAGCGACTTGGACAACCAAACAAATTCGAAGACAATAATGTACAAGATTATTTTACTGCAAAACTAAAGCACTGAAAATCTAAAGGAAATTTCTTTGCTTTTATTTGGTTTTTTATTTTTATGTATTATTTTAAGGAAATTTATTTTTATGACATAATCTTCAGGACATCTAAAGCAATAATAATTTTTAATTGAAAAACGAAAGGACCGTTTTGTGTTCCAGGATGTGGAATTTCAGATAGAATCATCATTCATCGTTACCTAAAGTTCATTGCTATAGTCCAGAAAGAGTTTTTAAAAATAAACAATGATAAGCTTAACGGAATATCTTATAACCTTCTATATAAATACGGGAAGGTTTGTCGTGACGTTTATGTTAGAAACCAGGTAGAAAAAATGAAATTCCAAATTATAACTATTCCATTTCCGTCGATGCATATAACCGAATTTATATGCATAATCATCTTACTTTCATGCATTATATAAATATATCACAGATTTTTTTCTTTATTCCAGCAAAAGAAAAATATGGCCACAGGTTCAATACTGTAATCAGCAGGAGTTGTTCACTCCACACTATAATCTCGACAATAATTAGAAGTAAGTACAAATGTAACACTTTTTCACATTACATTATAGAATTACCACAAGATTAGAGTTCGACCTCTCGAAATACATTTTGTGCATTCCCATCTTCATTTTTTCCTACAAAGCTACACTGATACGAGCAATAAGCAAGCAGAAGGCCCACGCCAAGATATCACAAAAGTCGAAAAGCGATACCAAGGATTTTCAGACGAAAACACGATGAGTTAGTACCGTTGGCCCCCAATGCGTGAAATAAATCCCAAGCAGCATAAAAACCCAGTTCAACCTCTGTTAATTTCTGATGTATACTTTTTAATTCAATAAATGTCCGTTAATGGTCAAAAATATTAAAATAATGAACTTGTTGAATATAGTTCAATTTTAAAAAACAGATTTTTGTCAATGGCCTAATGTAACTTATAAGCATTTGGATGTTACATATTTGGTTATTACATATATTTTTATTATTCTGCTATTACGAATAATCGCTTTTTTAAGAAAACGGCGGCACCTAGAGGCGTGAAATTTAGCACGGTAAAAGCCTATATTGAGAACGAATTTTTAAGCCCAATATTTTTGTGTAATATTTGCCACAAACAAATATATTCCAATAAAATGGAAAACGCCCAAATCAAGCAACCAGGAATAGCCGTCAGATCGGTGACAAAATATACAAACGAACATAGCGGGTAGCCGTGCGAGTTTGCTCCGCCGACAATAACGTAATACGGTCGAATCTCCCTGGAAATAAAGGTTTTTTTTAAGTTTATAGAATAAAATAAAGGATAATGTTCTTTAAAATGATTAAGAGAATCTAAACTAAGCTAAACTTCTAAAACAATTACATTTGCACCTTCAGTAGTTATATATATTTTAATATGTGAGAGAAATAAGATCTATTTGATTAGTATTGTTCACCCAATCTATATTTTCAGTCAGTTATGAGCTTTTTTGAGGTTTCAATATTTCAGTGGAATTCACAATTCACCTCTCTCCTGAATAATATAACTAAGAGGATGTTTATCTTATCTGAGCAGTTCTTACTTTATATATGTGACCTTGGGCCAATTGAAAATTCAATACCAAACAATTTTCTTCATTTAGGTTTTTCGATTATAGTAATCAGCTTAATCAATTTAAAAAGAGAAGAAATATTAAATGCTTCTCCTAGAATTCTGCACTAGAAAAGTGCGCCAATTTAACTGTACTGTGCTGAATCGAACGTTTTTTTTAACTTTATAGAATAAAATAAAGGATAATGTTCTTTAAAATGATTAAGAGAATGTTTTTCTACATTTGAAACGATACTAAAACGGAAAATGAGGGATTAAAACATTATTAAACAAATTTATATAATTTTAAGCAGTGTTTTGTGCTACTTTCGGTTATTTCCGTATTGCGATTAGTTATGGAAAGTTCCATTTCAAATGGACTTACCGCACGAGAAATTAACGGTCAAAAAAGTTAAACAAACAATAATGAGAGAAATTAATATTAAAAAAGCTCCTGGTTATGACCTAATTACTGGTAAAATTTTAAAAGAACTATGAGAAAAGGGTATGAAACTACTAACATTTATATTTAATGCTATGCTATGAATTAATTATTTTCCTAGTATCTGGAAAGTAGCTAAAATACTAATGATTCTTAAACCAGGAAAAATATCAGAAGACGTGACCACCTACCGACCTATAAGTTTATTACCGATAATCTCGAAAGTTTTCGAGAAATTATACATAAAAAAGCTAAACTATATAATAGAAAAAAGAAAAATTATTCCAGAACATCAGTTTGGCTTTCGCAATAAGCATGGGACTATAGAACAAGTGCACAGGCTTGTAAACAATATAAACACTGACCTAAATGCCAAAAGATATTGTTCGTCTGCTTTTCTAGATATATCTGAGGCTTTTAACAAAGTATGGCATACGGGCTTGCAGGTTAAACTAAAGAAACTTCTCCCTCATCCGGACTATCAGTTACTAAAATCGTATCTCACTGATAGACATTTTATTATAAATTAAGGCAATGAACATAGCGAATTAAATCCCATATATTCAGGAGTTCCGCAAGGTAGTGTACTGGGTCCAATACTGTATCTTCTGTATACGGCCGATCTTTCCACCACAAAAATAACTACTGTGGTAACATACGCAAACGACACAGCAATATTGGCATCTCGTGAAGATCCGGTCACAGTATCGATATACAAACTCACCTGGATCAAATACAATTATGGTTGAAGACATGGTGCATTAAAGTCAATGAAATAAAATCCACCCATGTAAAGTTTACCCTGCGTAGAAGAACATGTCCACCAGTGAATATCAATAATCGTCAACTCCCCCAAGCAGAGCAAGTTAAATATCTTGGTTTGTACTTAGATCGACGCCTAACCTGGAACACATACAAGTTATCATTAGATAACAAGGTGTTACTATATGAGTCTATACTCAAGCCTATTTGGTCATATGAAATTCAACCATGGGGTACCGCTAGCAAATCTAATATATCCATCATTCAACGGTTCCAAAATAAAGTGTTGCGTGCCATTGCTAATGCCGTTATTAATGTTAATTATGTTAATGTGCCATTGATACAACGCGATATTCCTCTAGAACCCATAATGAGTGTAATTCAACGTGTTTGTGTGAAGTACTTCGAAAGAGTGTTGGTGCATCCCAATATACTCGCTAATCAGATAAATATGCGACGTGATAGTGAAGTGCGTGGACTAAAATGTTTAACACCACCTGATCTGATTACTGGACATATATAAACTTTAGAATAAGCTTTAGAGTAAGACTAATTAATTAAAATAATATTTTATACAGAAGATCGCTTAATGAAGTGATTTTCTGCATGCCATGTAAATATAATATAGACATAAGAAATACTTATTGCCTATAAGGCAGATTGTAGAATCACAAAGAGTAAAAAAAATATAGATTAACAAAATTCAAGAATAACAAGAATCGTCTGTTTTCTTTGCTTAAAGAATATTTAGATTCTCGAAATCAGAATATTGATTTAGTTTGATATCTGGTGAAGAAAAAGAAAAAATATGTTTTTGCTTAAGGACTGTTATTAATTGATATGGTTCTGGAGACATTATATCATCGTACTAAAGGTAATTCTAAAGATTGTTAAGATTTTACTGAAAATTTTAGTGGTATTGAGTTCTGATTAATTTCCAGATTTTTTAGTAAATGCATTTATTAACAAAGTACTAACCGCTTATTGCAAGTAATAAATACGTTAATTTGTACATCAACAGTTAAAATGAATATTGCACTAACAGTTATAAAATAGTTTTACAAAATTGAGGCATATAGTACATAAGACAAAGTAGAAATCAATAGATAAATAGAAGGCATAGAAGACAAACTACAGCTACCTGCTGCCTGCAACCTAACAACTATCTGCAAGGGTGAGATTGAAGAGTGACATAAATAAGCAAAAAACAATGTAATTTTATTTATATATTTAGGTAAAGCAATAATGATTTCAATCAGCCTTGTGTATTTATTGTTTTTGTAATATATATTTTTGGTGAGAAATAAGGATAGAAGATAAGGACTATATGAATACATAAATGATGTAATGAAAATATGCAGGATTTAAAATGAAACTAATTACATAATTTGCATAGATGGAACAGGAGGAATAATTATGAATTATCAACAATATATTTGTAAAGATTTTAAAGCACTGATAAATATTACAGTGTTTAATGATTAATACAATAAGATATAAGACTATATTTGAACCTTGTATCAATTATTTTGATTGTTTATTTTATAGACCTAAGTTTTGGAATATCAATCGCTAATTTAATGATTATAAATACATTACTTTAATATGCATTTCTAAATTGAAAAAAAATTACCTAATTGTATTCGTTATTGTGTTAATATACATGCCAAAGTCAGATATCAATTCCAAAATTGTTTTATTCATGTATTCTCTATTTTAATATACAAACTGGATTATTTCCTTTATTATTCCATACTCATATAACATAATCATGTAATAAATTTAAGTTTATAACATAAAAGTAAAGGAAGATCATGTATTCTGAAATTTGATGATCCGAAGTTGTTACAGTTTTGAAAATAATCTTACCTTTGATACTTTATTATAATATTGAATGGAAATTACATTTAATTAAATGTAATTTAAAAAATGTTAGTGAGTTCTTGAAATAGTTTGCATATATTATATTGTGTTGTATTATACTGACATTTATTATCTTAATTAATGTTATACATCAAATATATTTCTGATTATATATTGAAAATAATGTAAAAACGAGTAAATCAATAAGTAACATATAATTTTTAAATTAGTTCTTTTACTCTATTATGGAACAAACATGATTAATTTAATGCATTGTGGTCGAATTTCGGCCACAGGGCGTTCACTAGTATTAATTAATTATGCTATATATTTATTGGTTATTACCCACCAAAATTATATAAAATACATAATTTCACTAAAATTCTTAATCAAATTTTGTCAGAAAATAAGAATATTCTTAAATATAATTAATTGTTCAAGCACCCTTGCAGGGCACAGGATTCTAATAAAAAAAATAATTATTATTTTTATAGAAGAAGTGTATAAGAAGGTCAATAAATCTTTAAATTAATATAAGAAATATAAATATTTACATTTAATGTAGAAAAATGGAGAATTTATCATTGATGATAAATACGATATACGATATACGTAAATTATGTTTAATCACAAAATCAGAAATTAAATTTAATATACTTATTTACAATTATATTATTAGGTTAATAAAAAAATAGTATTTATTAAACATAATAATTATGAAGTTAGAAATGTTTTCTGTTTTTAAAACTTTTCATTTAAGTGATAAATAATTTTTCAATAAAATGTTTTATTGATGTTTTATCCTATTTTATATTCTGATTCAAATATTGCTGTTTAGTGCGTCCTCGGGTGATCAAGACGCGCAATAGCTGATTACAGGTCACTATATATGAAAGATCATCTATGTATCTTTATTCAATAATTAAAATAAAACGAGCCGGCTTGGTTGGCGCAGTGGTAATGGCGACAGGACGGTCCACCTACTGTTGCGATAGTCGCGGATTCGAATCCTGCTGGGGCATACTAGTAAATGTTTATGTTTGTGATTATTTAATATTTGTGATTGTGCTAGGCAAGATTGCAAAATCCGACCAGAAAAATGATCCCAGTCACGCAAGTAACCAGGATGGTTACGACCGGATGACTTCTGGGATGATTTCTAAGCTGATCACTCACCAATCGATAGGCTTAATACCGAGGACCGTGATTCGGCGCCCACGTTAAACTGTAGATCCAGTCCAGATAAACCCATAGTTGGTAAAGGAAGACTTTAAAATATTTATATAAAAAATAATAAAAACGAGAGATAAAATAATTTTCATATCTATAGTTTCATTTTTATTTTTAGAAACACAGAGTACATAGACAACCGAACATAAAAGTTTCATTACAATCGGATAAACGGTTTAAGCACGCATCGACGACAAAATAACAAAAATGTATTTTTATATATCAAAATAAGAATCATGATGCTGAAAAATAAACCACACTGTTCCTCAGCTCAAATATTTTCTTCATATTCGAAATGCTCGTTGTAAATTCTTATATGATATTTTATTGAATTGATGAATATGTAAAAATACACCTAATATAACAATTTTTAAAACATTTGTCTTAGATTAACTTTTAATTGAAAATAAAAATTAAAGAATTTTGATGGCCATCCAAACGCAATTTATTTGCTTCTTGGCAGGTGTGGCAACAAATGATTCTAAATAATTTCATAAACGTATTATATTCTATTGTTGCCTATAAATTAATTCATATAATTAATTTCCTTGATCCCAAAAATTAAGATACTCTAAAAAACACAAAAATCTATTAAGACCTGAATGTTAATTAACCTTGATAAGCCAAACTATCTACAACATAATGTCGCTGCATGTACAAATCTCATTAAATATCCAGTTATTTTCGACATTTGGCCAAACTTGCGCGCGCTCCAACGTTATCGTAGCGGAAAACAGAACATTACCGGGAACATCTGCTGATGGTATTATTTAATTTATCTAAACGACCACAGTACATAGCCGCATATGTAATTTGGTTTTTGCAAAGCACCCCATAATATATAATACCTCAGAGATCATCCTAATTTAACAGCAAGTCGGCTATCGTTGCACCAATAAAACTCATGACATTCGTTGTCACTTTTCCGCTTAATTTAGCAATAGTTTAGTATTTTAAAAAGTAAATGGCGTAACATGGTAATATAATAGGTCAATTGTCCGGCCTACCATAGTAAAACACATTTTTTTGGCAAAATTAGTTTTTTTTATTCGACATAATTCCCTTCAAGGGTGATACACCGATTATAGCGACCCTTCAACCTTTCGATCCTATTTCTGCAGTACGATTTATCCTTCGCTTCAAAATAGGCTTCAGCGAGGAACAGGAAATAGTCGCCCAGAGCCATATCTAGATAATACGGTGGATGCGGAAGCAATTGGAAGCTCATTTCATGGATTTTTCTGGAAACAGTCCAATAACGCTATGTAATAGTCGCTGTTGATGGTCCTTCCTTTTTCAAGGTAGTCAATAAAAATTATTTCATGCACATCCCAAAATACAGACGCCATAACCTTGCCAGCCGACTGTTGCGTTTTTCCACGCTTTGGAGCGGGTTTATGGTGTGCAGTCCACCCGGATGACTGTCGATTTGGCTTCGGAGTGAAATGATGGAGCCATGTTTCATCCATTGTCTCCTATCGACGCAAAAACTATGGTTTATTACGCTTGATCATCTTCAAACACTGCTCCAACTCGTCGTTGTTTTTGGTCAAAAGTCAGCTCGCGCGGCACCCACTTTACACAGATCTTTCTCATACCCAAATATTCGTGAATGATATAATGTACACGTTCGGTTGATATCTTTAGTGTCTGCTATTTTATTCAATTTCATTTTACGGTCATCCAAAATCATTTTATGGATTTTTTAAATGTTTTCGTCGGTAACAACTTCTTTTGGGCGTCCACTGCGTTCACCGTCTTCGGTGCTCACTTCACCACGTCTAAACTTAGCATACCAATCCTTGATGGTTGATTTTCCTGGGACAGTGTCCGGAAACTCGGCATCAAGCCTAGTTTTTTGCTTCAACTGTATTTTTCCCTTCAAAAAGCAATATTTTATCAGCATGCGAAATTCCTTTTTATCCATTTTTTTTTCACAATAACAAAAGCTGCTTTACTTACAATCCTATAATTCACAAACTAATGATCCGACAGCTGTCAAATTTATACACGCATCTTTTGAGGGTTAGAGCTAACTAAAAAACATATGGATGTAATTCTAGTAGCTCCATCTATGTAGGCTGGGGACTTTTCAATTAACCTGTTACAAGAGAAAGAGTTGCCCGCCCAAGGAGCTTATAGTTGATCAAAAAAATATCCCCAAGAGTCATCAGTAGCTCCTCATAAAGTTCATTTACCACCACTGAACATAGAGTTGCAATTTATGAAGCAATTTATAAAATCACTTCACTCCCAGTCACTAAGATAGAGATTTCTGCAAATGCATGGCTTCACAGTTTCCAGACCTCGCAGGCGGAAAGATGAAGGAAGGTGTTTTCATTGAACCACATATTAGCCGACTTGTAACTATACCACAATTCATCAGGACCATTCGAAAAGAAGAGCGAATTGCTTTTAAGGAAATCATAGAGAATTTTAGGCAATCATAGAGATAAAAAGCAACTATGGACAAATTGTCAAAATTTTTCTAAAAGCCTTTAAAGCTTTAGGTTGACTAATTAGTCTTAAAGTATATTTTCTTCATTCCCAACTCGATTACTTATCGGAAATTTTAGGAGATGTGGGCGACAATCAAAGTGAATGGTGAAGTTGTTAATGTTAAAAATTGATCAAGGCACATGCATGTAATAATAATTTTTATCAATTCAATATCAATTAAAAAATTAGTAGTCCTGCATAAAAATTACTGAACCGATGTAAATTACTAGCAATGTCCAGAAGGAAATATAAAAAGTTATCTTAATGATTTCGTAATTTAAACTTAAGCAATGCAAAAATAATTTATGCCACATCTCCAAATATATAGGACGCGTGATTATTAACACAAACAACTAATCTTCAAATATCGTTAAACCTAAACGAAAATAGTATTTTACCTGCAATTGTAACATACAGGCATCGTAAAAACGACCATCGATCGACAATTTTACGTTTATTTTATCAACCTATTACGAATTTTAATGACAACCCAACTATTTATGGATAACATTGTGTTTTCTCCCGCAACGATTATCCAACCTGTCCTGGCCCATCATTTTCGAATCGAACTTTTATTATTATTGCACCAGAAAGCTTTACGACCACTGATGATTCGTCGTTATATTTAAAACCCATCGAAACAGAGAAAACAGTAACATTTTCGGAGTTTAGTACATCCACCTCGTTGCCCTTTTCATAAAAACATCCGATATACTTGAATTTAATAATGTTTTATTACCTAATGCCAATCAGAAAATGTTTACGTTATCCCTACTATATTATGCCATGTCGCCATTTAAAATACAATATGAAACAATATTTCAACTTAAAGACATAAACAGCTTAAATAAATACCTAGTATAGAGATTAAACAAAATTGTTAAGAAGTTAGTTACTACTTGCCGTTAGAAAATGATGCGTCTCCGAATACTTCCGATTATGAAACAAAGCTATAACCTAACAAAGATGGTCAATTGCTGCCCATGGGAAACACAAATTTCGTTTAGCGTAATTTGTTGAAAGAGTTTCCTCTCTCTTTAGCCCCCAGATTCATACAACCGTGTAATTATGACAAACAGCAGTTTAAATAGAATATAAATTATGGTGTAAACGAGGGAATACGATTATCAGGCAACTAGGAAAGTTACAAATATAATTTTAGTCGTTTATTACTGGTCTTAATTACATTTTCGTTAAATTTTTGAAAGCAAATACAGAAGATACACATACCTATTTATAAAAAAAAACCGTATTTAGACAAACAAGGCTTAAAATATTGCCTATAATTAGTTATAGACATTTCATTAAAATATTTTTAAAATATTAATTTTAATGATAAATTGGTGAATGCCAATATATGTACATTGATAGCTGAATAAATGTCCAAAAAAATATTAATTATTTTAACAATTATGAAAATTCACTTGGCTGAGATTAATTACGGAATATTTTGGAATTATTTGTTCTAACTTGGTTATAAATTTGAATTGAAATTAACAAAATTCTGATATTTCGTGGTGCCATCTGTTGAGAAGAAGTAATAACCACGAAATTACCGACCGGGTGAAAAACAAGTAGAGAACTAACGTGACAGCGTCAATGTATATTTTCTTTCATCGATGGCTTTCACCCAAAATTGTCGCGGCGTAGCCATCTTGTAGTGGCTGGAAAAAAAGTGTTTTGTGATAAAATTTTACTTTATATTTTAAATGTTAACGTTTTTTCTGTGATTTTTTTATAGTGTTTTATAGATATAGTATAAAATGGGTCGTAAGAAGAAGAAGCAATCAAAACCATGGTGCTGGTATCCTTTTTTTATTTTAAAATGATTGTGTCGTATTCACGATCGTGTTCTAGTTTTTCTCCGTTCTAGCGAGCTAATTATAGATTTCACCGACTTATTTATAGAATACATTTCTTTAACCAAATTTAGGTATTGTAACAGGGAATTTGAAGACGAAAAGATTCTAATACAACATCAAAAAGCTAAACATTTCAAATGCCATATATGTCATAAGAAATTGTACACAGGACCTGGGTTGTCAATACATTGTATGCAAGTTCATAAGGAAACCATAGACAAAGTTCCTAACTCATTACCGAATCGTTCCAATGTAGATATAGAGATATATGGAATGGAGGGTAAGTCTATAATTAGACGCATATATAAACATCAGAGTAGCGCAGTATTCTATGTAACCTTGCCAAATACTTTTTAATATCTCTGGAGTTATTTTCGTGAAAGTTTATACGGTGAACAGATTTTTAAAATTCAATATTTATAATGTTTTACAATCCACAATTAGTCTACTATTTCAAAGGTAAGACATTTTTGTATTGTAATATGTATTTTCTAAAGTGAAATTAATTTTAGTATAGCATTTGATTTGTGAGATATAAGATATCAAAGTAAATTTGTATTATGCTTAAACTACTTCTATAACCTTTTCAACCTTTACATTTATTTTAAATATTTTTGGATCTAAACCATTATTACTAATTCCAGATTATACTTAACTCCATAACTACCTAGGCATACATTTCTTATATATTTTTAACTATAAGATAACGCAGACACTTTACTAAATACAAAAATATATTTTTAGGCATCCCTGCAGCAGATTTAAAGGAACATGAAAGGCAGAAACAAGGTACCCGTGGTAATGATTCAGGATCAGATGATGATGAACCATCATCAAAAAGATCAAAACCTGAAGGTTTATTAGGCAGTGCTCCAGCAGGACTGCCAGGCGTACCTGGCCATCCTTTGGTACCACCAGGCATGATGGCCCCTCCACCTGGCATGCCACCTGGAATGCCCATGATGCCAATGGGTCATATGGGTGCCCCATTTATGCATCCTGGGTAAATCAGTTTTATATGTTTTTTTTATGTTTATACAGAGCATATATGATTTAACTAAAGAAAAATTTTAATATTAGTTTGGTTAACTTTTATTGTTATATTTATTTATTTAGATAAACACCCAGTTACCACAGTTTAAATATTTCTGATAACTGTATTTGTTGCACTTCATATTTATTTTGAACAATTTTATAGATAGATCTGATTATCAAAAAAATGCTATACATTTTCTAATTTCAACATTCATCAAATCAACTATAATTATAATTTAACCTTGATTATTTCTCTTTAAACATAAGCTTGCTCATATAGATGACTAAAAAATGGAAGTTTTTACAGGATGCCACCTATGATGCCTCCACACATGATGATGCCTGGTCAAGCTGGTCCGCCAAAGCCTCTGTTTCCTAGCGCTGTGCCTACATCATCTCCTGGGGCTGCAGTAGTTGGGGCAGATTTTAAACCAATATCAGCAGGTAAATTGCATTATATTAACAAATGAAATACATATTAAGAGTTGATGCAAATACCAATATGTCAATTAAAAGCATAATCTAAATGTAATTTGTCTCTTCAGGTGCCACTATAAGCGCCCCACCTACAACAAATGTTGCAGGTAGTACTACCAATGATACATCAAAAGTAAATACTATAGCAGCCACAGGTTCATCAAGTAAAATAATTCATCCAATGGAGGATGTTTCATTAGAAGAACTTAAGTCCAGAAATCCTAAATATGCCAGAGGGGTTAGAGCAAGAAGTGAAGATAGGGGTTCAACATCAAGCACAGCAGCCTCTGATGTAGATATTTTTTTATATCTGATTTTGAAATTATATTTAAGCAGTATGGTTTTCAGTTGGCTACTGCGGTTTCAGTTCACCAAGCAGCAGTCCAACAAGCAGCTTCATTACAAGCAAAAGCTCAAGAGGCACAACAGCAACATATGGCAATGATGGGTAGAGTGGCAGCTGCAGCAGCGGCGGCTTATCCAGTTAGAGTTTCAGGTAATATTTTGGTTAAATATATCCAGTATTTGTTTATTTTACCTTATATTATGTCCAAAATGTCAAGATTTTAATTTGTCAGGGTTATGTAGGTATACATTAGTATAAAGGTATTCGTTGAGTCATAAGCATAAACAAAAAACATAAACACAGCACCTTGTTTTTTGAATAACCAGGGCCACAGTTAATTTTTTTTCTTTTGTTAATTTATTCACAGTTTTGTTAATTTATTCACAGTTTTGTTAATTTATTCAACCACAGGCGATATAACCTTCCTAAAGAATTGACCAGTTGTCCGCTTGTTTACCTTTGGACATCCTCTAAGTAGCACTATTTTTACCTGAATTTCCATGGTATACCCGTGTGGAATAGTTTCCCATGTTGTGGTGTCCCCAAATGTTAATAGTCTGTGTCTTAGAAAATAAACAGCCTTTGGTAGCTGTACAAAGCATGGATGTCCCTGATTTTAGATGATGTGATGTGTTTTACTAAGGAACAACTACTAACCCAACATCCTCAATTTTTTCTTTGTAGTATCGGCTATCATGCTGATACAAATGAAGCCTAATCTCTCCCATTTTATCTTTTATTCTGATATAAACAACAATTTAGGCCTTATCAATTGCTCAATATAACATATGTGTGTCTTGTTACAGGGCCACCTTTAGCAGTAGTGGCGGGAGCACCGGTAATGGCTGGCCCTGCGGTAGGTGTACTTCGAGGTCCACCGCTAATAGGAGGGCCCCTTGTACGTCCGCCTCCCATTGGTATGCCTCCAGGTAGGTAAAAAGCATATATGAATTGTTTAATGCATTAGGGCAAAATATAGCTTGTACTTTTGTCTCTGGGATTTTTATACAATTTATTAAATTCGTTTATTTCTAGATGTGTCATTAATAAAAATATAATTAAAATTCCAAAGTATATTTACAATAGAGTAGCGTGTATAATATACATTTATACAAATAATATCCTGGGGGCAAAACAGATTTCTTGATTATATGACAAATTGAACTTATTTAAACAGAAAAGTATTACTAGATTTTCGGAGCTAAAGAGGACTCTAAACAATAAGTTATAGATTTAAGTTTCCATTAAAAATTGAACTTAAAAGAATTGACCTAGATTTTAAGTGTCATTAATACTGGTCTTGTTACATGTTACAACTTTTAGAGTGTATTTGTTTTTAATTTATTTTTATATACTTTTTTTATTGAATATTAATATAACATTCTTGGATAAATATACAAATAAATGTTCTATTTTACTACAAAGCATATTTGGACCCAATTTTATCAAGTTCAAATCCTTAGACTGATGCTAGATGGGTTTTGAAGCTGTGTTTATATTAGTGGGCCGATGTCCTCTGTACATGTGTACATAAAAAATAATTGATTAGGAATTGTTGTATATATGAAGGTTATTATCTAATTAAAGTTTTTAAAGTTGCTCTTTTTCAGCATAATTTAGAACATAAAAGAAAATGTAATATGAAGCTTTTCACTTTTTCTTTTATATAATTGGGTTTAATTTTTGTAAAACCTCTATACATGTTAGATCCGGAGAGTAACACCTAAATATTCTGTAACTGTAACTGGCAGTTTATTTACAACCTTATGCGATAGGCGTCCTAGAAAGACCTCTTGGAAATTTTTGTCACGGTTTTGGTAGCTTTAATAGTGCCAAAGACGAGGTCGTTTCTTGAAGTCTGGAATTATGACCATCCAGATCATAATTTATTTTTCAGTCACTTGTTAGGTGTTTGTTAAGTTTAGTACATAACTACAAGAGCATGAAAGAATGTATTGTTTTTCGGATATGCTATATCTTTAATTTATTTTGATACATCTACGAAATATATAAGAGTTTTAGTATTAGACTTAAAATATGAAACTTTTGGAAATGATTTTTGTTTTAATGATTCATTCGTTGGGTTGTTTTAATTATAAAAAATGTTACTTCATGACTTAATATCAATATGTTTAAAACATTCCCATTAGATCACCGTTTAATCACATTAATATAAACACAGTTGGTATATTACTATATTTATTTTTATGAATTTTTTCCGCATTTCAAGACGAGATCAAAGAGAATTAAGACGTTTATACAAAAAGGGAACAGTAATTCTAACTTCGGTTTGACTAATTCTGCTCAAATTATTAGCTAGTATATATTTTTAGTAGATTTGTATTAGTAAATACTACAAAATTTTTATACTTCATAAATGGCGGCAAATAAAACAGAAATATTTATTGTACAGTTACAAGTTTTTGCTGCAGATATTGTGAAACATATATCAACCTAATATTAAGTGTAGAGTTTTAGCCATTCTTTTGTATTTTTTTAACTGGTGTTTATTTTGATTACTTGCAAGCTGTTTTGAGCTGAATAAAGTTGATTTAAAGAATACCGATCAGTTTTTGTTCGTGCTGAAGCATTTTTAACGCTACATTTAATGTATTTTTTCTCAAATTATTAATATGTTTCAATTAATAACGTATCACGTACATAATATAAGCAATCTAATTTCTACATCCGAGATTTAGTGCTTATGTTATGATCATTTTTTGTGTGCGTACGTTCATCAAACAGTAATATTTAGCTAACAATAACCGGTTCAGCTGAATGCTTCCATTGTTTAGCATTTTTGCGTTGTTTCCGAAAGATCTGTCTATTTTTTAACTAGTGGATTTCTGTTCTTCGAATGAAGCAGCTTTCGATGTTCTTTAAGTAAAACTTGATTTGGTTTAACATAAAAAGCTCAACTTTTTTTATACCAAAGGTAAACGTTTGAATAAAACTGTGATAATTAGTTCAGTTCGAAATTGTACTCATAAGTAACTTTGTTACTGTATTTTAATATTAATAAAGAGCCCCTTCACTGTTACTGTAAACAAACCCGATATTTAATAGTATATTAATACACTAAAATTTCAAAAATATACACATTTATTCAGGAACATGAAATCTTGTCCTTAAAACTATAGACTTTTCTGAGAAACACTTTGTACAAATGTTCCCAAGCTTCGTTAATAAGACTGAAGAAGTATTGACCTTTGATTTAAAATTTATTTCAGTAGAGGTTTTTCCGTAACTTATACATCCATCGTGTTTTGGTGAATACTTCTTTAGTTTGGTTTTAATAAACTTTTAGTTATTTCAAAGTTTCTCTCGACCTCTTTTTACCATTGGAAATTGATCGAGACTGAATAAGACTTACGAATGAAAAATATGTAAGTGTACATGAAAGTTTTTTTTTATTCTCAAGAAAATAGTTTTTATTGACAGTAAAAATAAAAAATCGTGTACAGTGTACAGTGTTGTCACATATGGGCTGATTTTTGGAAGACCTCTCCAGGTACCGCAGTAATTCACGCACTCTTATGTGTTAGCATGCATTGCATTATTTATTCAACATTTACTATTTAATTAATGTCACTCGCTTGGTTTTGCCGTGGTCTGGTTGTTTTATTTTTGATTGATGGTATTTATATTTGCATCTGTCGATTTGATTTTCCTACTATCTGCGCGCAATGATGCCTTAGGCAGCGAAATTTCACCCTCGGTTAACGATCGGTTAGCTCACTAACAATGCGCGAACCCGTGCATATTTTACTTTGTTACTAATTGTTTAATTCGTGCAGCCCAAACTATAGTGGTTGATGCTTGTCTATTAAATGTGGTTTCGGTTGCAAATCGTTTAAAAATTTTTTTTAAATGAACATTAAACCGCCTTAAGACTTTATACTGGATAAACCCTATAGTAAGGCTGTTATTTTTAAAACATTTCGATGACATATTTGTTGTCAGCTAACCATAGCTTAACAGAAGGTAGAAAAACTGGCCTTTAGTTGAGGGGTTTTTTTAGATTTTTGAGGAATGTCTCACTAATCACCCAAGACCTGTAGATGGGTTTGAATATTGTCATTTTTTTGCTAAACAATATTTTATCTCTGTTATTTGTTAAATAACAATAATATATTGATCTCGACATACATAAGGTTATTTACTCATAAAGGCTAATGTCTGAAAATTTTGGGATTAAACCGTATTTAGTAGGGTGTGGTAATTCAACGTAGAGCAGTGTACATATATACAAATTTTAATTGGTATAGCTTAGTGTCTTATTGCCTAGCTTCAAGAAACAATTCTTCTCTGTCGTCTGTTTATTTTCCTATGTTTATTTTAATTTTCGCAGGTAAGTATTATTGTTAGATTTAATTATGTAATTTGGTTTATTTTCGAATCATTTGGAGATAAAGTCGTATAAGAAGCACCAGAAATGACAATATTCAAAATTAAAATGTTAGTCTTGCGATTTGCTCTTGAATTTTACTTATGGGACAGATATTCATGTAAGTTAATTATTCAGACATGGTAAAATGCGTCTACGTACGCTTAGTAAAGAGTATGAAAGTACTTTTAATACAATCTAGTGATCAAGAAAGGTTTCGGTAAAATCGAATGGGTGCTCAAAGGTTGTTTTACTAAAATCGGTTAGCTCTATAGTTGGTGATGGTTAACGTATCGTTAGTTAATTTTACTGATTTAGGTGTCATCCATGCGAATTACCTAAGCTCTTCTTATCGCTGCATAAACTTCTCAACCTACCAATGTTGTTTTTGTTTATCCATCTATTGTAAAAGTATCTATTTGGTAAACTCGAATATCGTTTAAAATAATTTGGAGCATATCGCTAGTTTCTAAATTAAATGTAAACTATCAAAAAACGCGACATTAAACGTAATTTTTAATGTTTTAGGTATGATCGGGATGCCGCCTGGTATGGTTTACGGAACTCCCATGTTTCCCACCGGACCTGTGATTATGCAACCACGTTTCAGATGATCTTCGTTTGTAATTCTCTACCATCCGCAAGTTTAATTTAAGTGCACTCTTTTATTTCACTAGTGTTAAGTACAAGTAAAAGTCTACAAAATAACTAAGATAGTTTGGTGCAGAGTAATTATTGTGGTACGGAAGCATCTTCCACGCAACTTATTATACTTCACCTAAATCCACAACATTCCGAAGCGATCGATTACCCTGCAACAAGCAATTTAAAATGTGTGTTCTGTTTGAAGAAGAAACTGTTGAAAATACAACGTCTAATATCTGTCACATTATCAATTTGATATATCTTAAAATATATTATTATATTGATTGATTATATCTATAAAAACATAAAAGTCCAAGATTCCATAACCAAAATACCGTAACTTAATGCTGAATTTTTCTATGGAGCTATAGGGTTACTGATAAGAACAACTGGCTATATGGAAAAGTTGTTTGCAGTGGCTTTGACAAACAAGACGTAGCAATTGTCAAAGCAAGAAAGAATCATGTGATTGAAGCATGGTATTTTAACACTATACAAAATAGTATAATAATTCACTTATTCAACTACCAGATACTTTATATAGTGGCACCCCCCTCTTCAAACCCTTTTGAAATATAGAAGTAGCAACCAAAGCCTCTGCGATCGACTTTTCATAAAAGTCAATAATTCGTATCTGTAGTAGTATACTTCAACACCGATGATGGAATTTAAATATCAATTTTATTTAATAATTTAGAAATTTAAATTATAATTTGTCATTGATTCTATAATACTCTTCACATTCGAATAATTATTTACAATCTCAGTCAGGTTATTCTGTTGGTAAAACATTAATACCACAAAGATTATCCACTCTAATTTTTGTATTTCTATTTAATAATTCATGCATGTTCATTTTAAAGTAATCATAACTATCCTTGACACGTTTTTAATTCAAATAGAACGCAGATATTGACGAGAGGATTCTCTAATGACATGATCAATTAAACTGTCTCTTAGAGTTGTATTCTGATTAACATTTAATTGTAACAACTACACGTCGTAAGAGATGCATTTTTAAGATTAATTCATAGATGAATATTGCATGGTTTTATTTAAAAAAAACTATGCCATAAAACTGACACAATTTTGTTTTTGACAGGTTTGCAAAATTGTCAAACCATTACCGTCACTTGGTATGTAAACTATTTTATGTCCATCGTGATACAACATACACTGAAAAGGTTGGTTATTTTTCCTTTTTTTAATTAGTATAAGAACCTAAACGATTTTAAGTTGATAGCAAGCACGACCATTAACTCTTTGTATTAGATATTTGGATTCACCACCTTAAAAATATTTTTATCAATTGGAAGTGATCATTTTTAAATCAATTTTGAATTTTTATTCAGATCAACAGAATGTACTTCTTTGTTTATACTAGACATGGATAATCATTATCTCAAATATATATTCAGGGGAATTGATAAAAGTACTTTAAAAGGTGAATCAGGTTTGTATATTGCATTTTATTTTACTTTTCTTTAACACCAAAAGGTAAGACCTACATTTTTACAATACTCTATTGATTCCAACAGATATTTTCTTTACTTACAAATGATGTAATTGATTTTTTTTGATGATGCTTTGCTGAAATAATTCTAAAATGTCCACTTTTTAAAAGTAATAATTAGGAAAAATATATTGTTATTACCAAAAGTAGAAATTTTAATCCTGAAGAAGGTAGGTTTCTAGTTTAATATATGATATATACGTCTAACCCTATATAAATTTAGTAAGAGTAGTTCAAAGAAAAATTGTCTGCCAATGCAATCATACAGTGAGGTAAAAAACTGTTTTTTAATTAAACAAAATCAAGGTGTATGGTATATTTTCCAGTAAGTATTTACAGATTCAAGTGAGTACTTAACAAGCTTTATTCGGTAATTCCTGTTTGTTTTGTATTCAGATGCTATTATTTTTCATCTTATTCTGTTATCTGATGCTCAACTTGTATCTCTAAAAATTTACTAAAGATGTTGTACACGGGGGCTGGTAGAAAAATAACAATGAACAAACAGCAGGCGATACCCGTCACAGCTATGAAAAGCTGTTGGATTGGGGCTACCCCCTGTATATTTTGCGTTACGATATTAATTAACGTCAGAACGTCCATTATTTTAAAGCAAGTCAATAACAGCGTTATCGTAATGTAAAACTGCAGGTGATTCTTCGTCACAGCTATGCTGTTGGGTCCTCAGTCCCCTGCTACTGACTTGGCTTTACAACAGGCGATTGTAACTGGTCCTAGAGCCCATTTACAATCACAGGTTCTCGAACCTGTTGGCAGAGTGGTCATACACTGACTTAAAACAGCAAATGTGCAATGCGTTGATAATTTCTTCTATGCCCATATGGTTAATATGTCATTATTATTTTTATAATTTAACTTAGTATGGAGAATGTATTTATTGAGTTGTGTATATAGCTATGTTAGTGCTATTTTAAGTTGGTTTTTTGACTCTCAGCCCCTGTTAGACTCTGCTATTGATGTATTTATTATTTATGTTTTAAAAGCAGTAGATCTTAGGATAAATGTATTGTATAATTATGTTTTTGGGTAATAAAATGTTGTTAAAAAAACATCAGTGTTTCTTTGGTGTGCCCTCTATTAAAATAGTGAGGAATACACGTTTCTTATCCCTGTAGAAAAGGTAACAATTGTATTATTCAGCAATTATAAATTAAAATAATTTTGCAGTAATTTGATGCTAAACAATAGCAGCAATTAAAAAGCTTTAAAACAGACACTTTGCTGTTGAAGAAAATGCCGTTTAAGCTTATTTGTTAAAACCTATAAACTCCGGATTTTGACATCTAAACATTGATTTAGAAAGGCGGGTTTTATTCTAAAAGTAAAATAATGTTTTTAGTGAATTATAGAATATTTCATTAAGAATTTATTACGTCATCGCCTAGTTTGTGTAGTTATCGATTGGTACTTTTCACGGAAATAAGTACGAAACTTCAGAAGCTGTCATACTTGATTCATGCCAAAGATTCGATATAACTAAAAAAACAGCTGGCTTCTTTCCTTTTATAGATTATATTGTGACAAAATATTCGATTACCAATAATTTATGATATAATGGTGTATAACATGGGGAAAATGAACTAAGTTAGGTATCTCTTAATAAAAATAAAAGAAAGTGAAGAGTGAAATAAAGAGGTGCAAAAATTGTGAGGTGAATTTTTTACTACTTCAATGAGATGCAGAAAACTGATTGACATCACATAACCATATAAAAACAAAAAAAAATTAAAACAGGAACACATTAAGTTATTTATTAACAAGGAATTGTTATTATTACCCTGGAAAATGCTGTGGGTATGCCATTCACTTTTTAATCCTATCCCTAAAGATCCTTCCTATTTGATAATGAATCTCAAAGGCAAGCACCAATCTTTTTTTTTTCATAATTGATATTTCTGGATAGATTTCATACTTCTTGTATACAACAGATGTCATTTTATACATACGGTGCATCCGTTATGCTTGTATGTGCTTTATGTAATTTAAACAAATGATTATTTTGGTTCATTTCACCGAACCGATGCGTCATAGTGACATATTTTAATGACATTATCTATTAATTTTTTCTAAATAGGTAAAGATATATTGAATGGCGTATTATTAACAAGAGGGTTTTGTTAAGAGGTATTTGGAGGTTTTTTGTGGCTGATATTGGATCTTCGTGTAATGATAAAACCGCTGTATCGTCAGCATATGTTGTAACACTAGCGTTTCGTGAGGTCGGTAGGTCAGCGGTATACATAAGATGTAACAATGGGCCGAGAACACTGCCCTGCGGAACACCCGAATATATGGGATGTAGGTCAGTGTCACCCTTTTTAACAATAACATGTCTGTCTGAGAGGTACTATTTCAGCAATTGAAAGTGCGTATGGGGCAGAAGCTTTTTCAATTTAACGTGCAGTCCAGTGTGCCACACCTTGTCGAAGGCCTGAGAAATATCGAGAAATATAGCGGAGCAATATTTTTTATCGTTTAAGTTTTTGTTGATTTGGTTCACTAATCTATGTATTTGTTCGATTGTTCCGTGTTTATTACGGAAGCCAAATTGATGGTCTGGAATAATATTTCTCTGCTTTGCGATTAATTTTAACAAAGTTTTGCTATATAAGTCAATACTTAGGCTCATTTGGACCTATGGTATTGAACTGTGGGGTACTACCAGCAAATCTAACATAGATATCCTCCAGAGGTTTCAGAATAAAGTGTTGCGATGCCCCATATTACGTGCCCAACAAACTGATTGAACGCGATATCCCCTTAGAACTTATAACGAGTGTGATTCGAAGTGCTAGTGCGAAGTATTCTGAAAGACTATTAGTACATCCTAATGCATTCGCCAAACAGTTAAATGTGCGCGATGACAGTGAAGTGCATAGGCTCAAACGCAAACTACCATACGAACTGGTTAATAGACACATGAACAGTGAAATTTAATAATTTCTAGAATAAGTTAGAATAGTATCTAGAATAAGATTTAGATTATAAATTGTACAGCAGATCACTTACTGAAGTGATCTTCTACATATAAGGATGGTTATATTATATAACGGAAATCAAATAATTACACTTATTGCCCACGGGCAGATTGTTGACTTTCCAAGAGATTAATAAAGAAAAACAATTTTTGTGCAGAATGTAACAAGCCTGATAATTTAAAAAATAATAATCAATTTTTCAACGAATTCTAGTACAATAACTATTATGCCAGCTTGGTGACGCAGTGGTAAAGGCGATAGGACGGTCCTCCTATTGTTGCGATAGCCACGGGTTGGAATCCTGCTGGGGCATGGTGGTAAATTTATTTTTGTGACTGTTTAAAATTTGTAATTGTTCTAGGCAAGAGTGTAAAATCCAACAAGGAAAATGATCCCAGTCACGCCAGTAACCAGGCTGGGTAAGACCGGATATCTTCTGGGATGATTTCTAAAGTTGGTCACTCGCCAGTCGGTAGGATTAATGCTGAGGACCGTGGTTCGGAGCCAACGTTAAGCTTTAAGCCCAGTCCAGATAAACCCATAGTTGGTAAAAGCAGACTTTAAAATAAATATAAAAAAAACTATTATAATCAGGGGGCATAGACAAATAATATAACACCTGATATATACACAGTGTTTGTTTATTAATAAGGTGTTGAACACCTGAAATTCTTCGCGGAATAATGCCTGGATAGTTTCCAACCGGTTGTCGTCCCATTCTTTTACCAACACGCCCGCTAATTACATCAATGATGTTGGAGATGAAAATCTACTCACTCTTCACTCTGAAACTCGCCATGACGGTTTAAATACGTTGAGGGCTGGTGATTATGCTGGCCATGGAGATGTTTGATGATATCCTGATGCTCCTCAAACCAAGATTGAATCTTTTTGACTGTGTGTGTATGGGCGCATTATCTTTTTGGAATATGAAATGTGATATATGCTAGTCATAGTAAAAAGTTCGTGATATGATAAAGATAGTTTGATTTAGGAATGATATTAATTCGCAGTAATCACCCCATTTTTAAATATAGGATGCAGACAGTCTGAGTCGTAGGTCTCTTTTGGGGTTCTGCCATGACCATTGCATTACTTTTTTCGCCGCAGTGTTGGCTTCCAATATAAAAGGTCTCGCAGTCCTTGACCTTTCTGAAGCCCCCGCTGCACTGTTTTGTCGAAATACTATTACACAAGTAAATGTTTGTGTATACAAGTGTGTATATATGAGTTTTGCTATCACTTTTGCCGTAGTTTGGATAGCCAGTAGTTTTGTTATCTGGCCACAATCCTTTTTAATATTCACCGATCTCTGTCAGTTAACTTTGAGCTCCTCTACTATGCCTCTTTGCCGATGATGTTTTGCAAGAAAAATACTTAGAAGGGGATCTAAAACGGGTGATCTCGGTTTCATGTATATATGTGCTTCAGTTACACCAGCGGTCGAATATATAAAAGGAATTGATAAGTTTTTTAAAAATAATTTTGAGATATCTTGTAGTATTTTTTAATTTTAGTTGTTTACTGTGACTTTTGTAGCTTTTACTAAGGAATTATTATTAATATGGGTATATAAATATACGATATAAGTGTTTTTGTAGGAGGTAGATTTTTTAGGTCAGTTCCTAATAAGCTTGTTTTATCACGTCATTTTTACAGCAGTTACGGTAAAAATGATATGTTTTAGTGTTTTCCAAAGAATTGCTGTAATGTAGAAGTAGCTTTTAAAATTCAACTATAACAAACTGAATTGGGAATACCTTGTATCTTATATAAGCAGAAAATGGCTCGTTCGCAACAAACGTGCATTTCAGACTGGAGGACGATAGAAGTACATGTGGAGGGCATTGCTTAATAAAGATGTAATTCCTAACTGCAATTTAAATAGTAAGTCTTTCATTGAGGTCTATGTACATTGAATTGAAATACACTGTGTTTATTTACCATTTGAAAAGGAAATCATCGGTTCAGAATCAGAAGTTATTTCCAATTTCCACATTAAAAATTTCTAATAGAATTAGAAATAAATACGAATAAAAAGTTTTGAAATGAAGTAAATTGTAATATTTTCAAATTTAAATTTAATACCTGTTTCTATACAGATTATATAGTATTACATGAATCTGCAACTTCAACCTGGGTCAGACAAGGAATATGTACTATAACACCAAATAGGTCAAGAGATTTCTTGAATTGTTTTTTAATGAAATAAATTGTGATATTTTAATTGGTATTAAATACTTTCACGGTATAAATAAGAAAGACAAAGCTTTCTAAGCCTTCTTAGAAATAAGTTTTTTTTATTGGGGCAATGCAGATTTTTTTCTTATTTCATATATTATATATTTCTCAATGTATGTTGTGTATATTATATTGAAGTGTTGATAGTTTGGGAAATAAAGATTATTAAATTAAATTTAAATCAATAACAATGTACATTTAGGAAGTAAGTTTTCACAAATCAAGCTACATATATACTCATACGAGATGTGAAAATGTTTTTTTTTATTAATGTTGACAGAAAGGATGTGTTTTACGTAGATAATATTTAATATCTTCAATTATTCCAGTATAACATATTTCCGGTATATTCCCATTTAGTATTATATTATTAGCCTAATGGAAATTTTTCCCTATTTGTTAAACGTTAATTGTGCGATTAGATGTCAGTTTTTCATTTTGTTTGTTTATTAGATTAGATAGTGAGGTTTCTTTAAAATTTTATTTATGTATTGTTATTATGTATATGTTTTTATAAAGATTTGAAATTAAAATATATTTTTAAAATGTATCGCTTGTGATGCTCTGTGCCGTTCTGAAACACATAATTTAGCCGCTGCTTTTTATCTAGTAGTTGGCCTTCTATGTCTGGCAATTCTATGATGCTGCAATTCTATGGGTACTATCGCTCGTGAAATGTTAAATCGTTGATCTGTATCGTCACAGATGCTCCGGATAACCGAGTACCAACAATTTACCCTCTTTCGAAGTCTGTGTTATCACACATTTTACAGATCGCTTATTTTAATCGTCGCAGAATAAAACGTATAATAAAAATCAGCAATACGTACGTGTCGCATTATTGGGGCGGAAGCAGTGTTGCCAATATTTTTTAAATTAATTACATCTTACATTACATATGCTTAGTACAATCTTAATTTACAAATTAATTTATTACTACTGTTTTGTTAATAAGTTAATATAATTGCAAGGCCAGTACGAGATTATTACAACAATATCTATTTCCCAAATAAAAATAAAATCAATCTACTTAATCTAAACTTAAGAATACATTTTTACACTAAACAAGTTCGTCTGGTTTGGTTCGCTTCAATCTTTTGATTTCCTGTGTGTTGGCCAGTAGCTGTATTGCTTCCAAGTTACCTTATTTCATGTTCTAAGGCGAAATCTTGGATCACTGCGTGTATCCATTTGATTCCGAGGTCATCTTGCAGCTTTTCGTTGGTTACATAGCGATAAGCATCGGTAATTAATCGTAGAATTTTGTTTTATGTCCGTTGGATTACTAGTTGGTTTGATGTTTTAGTCCAACCCCATATTTACACCCCGTAAGTCCAAATTAGTTTTTTACTTGACTGATAAACCAATCTCTTTGATTTTAGGTCAAGTTGAGAATATCTTCTGACTAGCCAGTACAGTTGGTTGACTTTGAGTTTAATGTGCTCTGATTTTTGTCTAACATGATGTTTCCAATTTAACTTACCATCGAGATATATTCTGGGGTATTTAGTTAATTCTGCTTGGGGAATGGAGCATCCATTAAGTAATACAACTAGGTTTTTGTCATTTCGCCGCAACGTAAAATTAACATATACAGATTTGGAGCTATTAAACTATATTTTCCAGTCTCTAGTCCATGTGTAGATCTTGTTGACTGCTTCTTGTACTTTTTCTACAGCCTTAGACAGAGATACATCTTTTGCCATTATAACTGCGAGACTAATTTTTTTTTCGAAAAGATATGATTCCAGTAAACGACAGTAATTCCGCGGTAGTAATTTGCTCATTTTGTAGATTAATCCCAAATGCCTTACTCGGTCAAAAATTTGTAAGACGCCCAGGAAATAGGGCAGTATTTCTTTCCTTTAACTGCCTTTTCAACAACCGCTGTTACTTTGTGCACTTGGTCTATTGTCGAGTGGTGATTTCGAAGTTTAACCTCGAAATCTAGTATTAAGCGGTTTAATACGTTTTAGCAGCATTTTCTAAAATAATTTTGATATAGCATGTAACAGCGAAATAGACCTGTAAAATCCAACTTGTTCTGCCGATTTGTCAGGTTTTTTAAGCATAATTATTCAAGCAATGTCCAGGAACCTTTTTACGATTGAGGTTTTTGTCAGCTTCTGTGGCTTCTTCAACTTCAACTTTCATTGGAGAAACCAGATTTACAGCTATGTCGGGCTGATAAACAGGATTTATATTTATTGCAGATTCTATATCATTTGGTTGGAATACGTTAGCTAAATGTTCTGCGAATAATTCAGCTTTTTCATCGCTGCCTCGAACCCATTCATTTTGACCATTTTTAATAGGCGGTACTCTAATAATTGGTCTTTTAAATCTCCGAGTTGTTTTTTCATATTCATGGCAAGTAATCTTTGTCTGCTTCCGGCCTTAATTCACTTATATATTTTTCGAAGCAACTCAACTTATATTCCTTAATATTAATTAAAAAACAAGTCTGATTCTATTAAATATTGTTTTGTTTATAGCGTTTCTGGTTCTGTGCCATACTCTTCTACCTTTTTCTTTATCAATTCACTAATTTCAAGGGGGTAATTTACCTCATATTCTCATTTCTCTCTTGATGTCGGGGTGTGTTGCCAATATGAATTATATCTTAAATAATAATGGCTGATTTATTGGAAGGACTATATATTACATGGTGTTTCATATTAGTTTGTATTTCCCCTGTATCTGCACCAGTTATACATATTAACTATTTCAATTCTGTTAATATTTATATAAATTAAAGATTAATGAATATATACAATACCAAATGAATGTTAATCCAATACTTCATTTGGAATTACGATTACATTTCAGTTGAACTTTTTGTATTCATATGAGGTAGCTCGATAAAGATCAGTCACGCTGAATAATAATTACAAAAGGTTCAACAAAGTAGTATGGTATAGCACTTCAATTGGAATAGGAATAAATAGATTGTCATTATGTATACAACCAATAAACTAATTTAAATTTTTGATCAAAAAAGAATCTATACCCTAGGCTCTTCAATAAATTTGTTAACAGTATAAACATCATATATTTATCAACAGTACTATTAAAAAAATTAACATAGTTTTGATATCCCATCTTTTAAGATCACATTTTCATGATTAATTTAAATTTAATTTAGAAAATTTAAAGGCATAACAAGTTGTGTACATAATGTGACAAAAATATATTCAAATGAGACTTTTAATAGGATTTTGTACGTCATTGCATCACTATGAATGAGACTTTAATCTACCACTATACTTAGGAATTAAAATACGAAGCTCAGAAGTGATGTGAATCCGACTTTAATGTTTAAGAAAGACAATTTTCATCAATGTAAGTGGTAGTATTTTTTGTTTTCTAGGTCTTCCGAAAAACCTCCTCTACAGTATTGTGATTCCTAAATATGAGCTCTATAAATTTGTTTTTATCTTCGTTTCCGCAAATTTGCATTTCATTTCCATGAATGTATGAAAAAAACGTATTTAAGTTTTAATTATTGACATGCCATTTAGAACGGTTAACAGGAGCCAGCTTAGTTTCGAAGTTATTTCAGACAGCATTTCGGTTTTCATGTTTGTTATTTCATCTCCTGATTTTCAATCCCAAAACTCTCTTTGCGCTTTCTCTTAAAATAGCACTGTGGAGTGTCCAAAACTTCGGCTTTATTAAAATGAATATTGTGACTCAGTGTTCATCCAAAACTGACTGTATAGTGTATCCATATCTTACACATGTTCTTGTATCCGTATACTTATTATCCTCTCAGTCTCCTAATTTTCCACAATAACAATGAACCTTGCACATACTTGTTACATCTTTAGTTTTTAGATTTTTAGTGCTGTTCTGGGGAGTGCTTTGTTTTCATAATATTCCATGAACACGTCAATTATAATAGACGGAGGAATCTATAGTGACTCTGAATGTTTTCAAAAATTTTCCAGGAACAATGGAAAAATGCTGATGAAAGAAATAGGAAAAAAATAGTATTTTATGAAAGCGAAATTATGAGAGGAATCTCCGAAAAGAGGTCTGTTATTTTTTCTATTTTTTGAATTATTTCTATTTATTGTATTTTATAATATCTGCCCCTTCTTCGAAAAAATAAGTTGCCATCAAGTGATTAAAGCGTAATGATTAAAAGTAAAAAACACTAGGATTAAAGAGCCGTCCTTATCAAATCAAACTAATGGGAAGTTGAATATAAATTACTGTTCAATTTGTTCCATAATTCGACGATTCTCTGGTTATGCCAAAGGAAATCCACAAACTTCAGAAAATTTTACTAACGCGACACTCTGAACACTCAGCTAAAATGTTTAGAGTCAAATAAGAGAAAGCCTACGAGGACAATTTATAAGTGTCAGCCATATGTCCTATTGCCTTTTGGCTCTAGACTGGCTTTTCAAACCAACACTTGGCTTCGCCAATGCACCGAAGACCCTACCTCCACTAAGCTCTCCTCGGAGCCATTAGCGAGGCGGAGCACCTTGATGCAGATCGTGTTCACCTTATCTTACCTTTCCCCATAAACTTTACCACATTTTTCAAAACTAGATGAACTCCCTGTTTATCGTACCCCCGTGTCTTACGACCTATTACCCTAGCAGATATGAGTGCTGCCACCCAAATCTTCTCTCTGCCTGAGAATGGATACCTGATGGTTTTCTACCATTACCGTTTTCTGTTCTAATGGACACGCTTTTACCTAGAAGTTAGCTTGTTTCCAGTTACTGAGGTCTCAGGTTTGTTCCTCGCGTGCGATCGCATGTAGTAGATGCCCTTATCCCAACCTTCGAATTTTTCAGGCCATTTCTATCCTAAAGTTTAGTTTCAATCAAAACTATTACCATAATTTATTATTTATGTCCTCTATTTATTCTATCCATTATTAAGAAAAACACCTTCTTTCCAAAATGACTGTTCCTCTTCATTTCGTCCCTCGAGATTTCGGTCAGTAGGGCACTTCACTGAAGGTAGAACCCTTTCTGGTCTGTGGTACCAGGGATTTAAGCATGATACCCGTTCTATCGGGTTATCCGCCTTTAGTCGGTCGCCAGAGCCTCGTTGACAGGGCTAGTGCATAACATAACTCCGCGCAGGTGATGTTGACTTTTGCTCTTGCTCCCCTACACCTACGAGGACAGTGAAGAAACAATAAAAAAAACTCCGTTGGAAGTAGTTAATGGGCTAAAAGAAGATAAAACGTATTTAAAGCATCAAAAATATATCGATCAGTTGTAAAATGTCCTATTTTTGTACGTAATAATATGGCCCTGTTAAATCCAGGTATGGGGATGTTCTACGAAAAGAAAAAGATAAAATAAAATTTTTCAGAACAAAATCTCTAAGAGGCATGTAGATGTCTAAAGGTCGTAGATGCACCCAGTTACTATGGGCTATAAATTAGTTATAAATATGTTTTTTTAATTCGAAACTTTATCGATCGATAGCCGATACTTTTCTCATTTCTTATGCATTTTACGGATTACATCTCGAAACAACGATGTATCTTTTGAATACCTACCTACGAATCGACCCATTTTTTCAATATCTTTATAAGAAGTGAAACGCTAGTCAGAGGCCACGACTCATATGTCGGAACAGTGCTGAAAAATAACACTGTTGTATCTTTGCTCGTTTGGCCGTTTTTTTGTGCAGTGCTTGACTCAAACCCATAGTCAATAGCGATCTCCAATGATAGTTTCATTAGGTCTAAGCAGCTTATAGTACTACTGATTCTATAGTACTATATTTCTATAGTAGCTGAGCTTATAGTACTAGATTCTACCAAAAACAGAGTTTGGAGCCATGGATATTCGGCTTTGCCGTTGACGCTGATGCATGAGCAGGTCATCACCAGTATCAATACGATTTAAAAAACCTTGCCGACTTTTTTTTTAAAGAAATATTTCACATAACCAAACGCATTTCAGTGTCTCTTAGCTGAAATTCATACGGCACAAAATATCCAAGCTCTTGGATCATTCCCATATTCTTCAAGCGATTGGATATCGTTTCTTGTGTAAATCTCAACAATTCTCCATATTCATCATCGACTAATGCATTTACGTCTTCGTCTTCAAAAATGTTTGGCTCTCTATGTTCGGTGTTACAGTTCTAAAACGTCGAAACCAGAATTCACATTTTGAAATCGATGAAGCATGGTTGCCATAAAATTCACACAGCATTCCATGACCTTCAGCCGCCTTTTTTAAAATTGAAGCAAAAAAGTAAAACCTGAAAACGCGATTTATTCGGTACCAATTCAGGCGTTTTCGACCCAGTGAAAAAATGGTTTGTCAGCGAGACTTCAACATTAATTTGGTTACAAATGTCCTCAATTCGCCTTGATATACAGTAACATAACAGCAACAGTACTATTGTAATTCAGGTATTCAGATACCGACCGTTACTCAAGAAATTGGATTTTCCTGGATATATATTATATTATACGATTAGTACTGCACTGTTATCTGAGAATAGTGTTAATATTGCGATATCTAAAAAATAGACGTCTTTGTCGCTTTATATCGTCTCTTATTCCCTTTAAATAAAATAGTTTTTAAAGCAAATTAATAGTTTTTATTTTTAATACCCTTTCTCACATTATAACTGGCGCAGTCAATAGGATTCTGGGGTGATCATATGGCTTTGTTGTTCTCTTTTGAATTCATTTGGCTAATCTGAATAAAATTATTTATCAAAAAAATATAGGTTGACATTGGGTTGGCAATGTAACTAAATGGAGTATGGCAGCTTAAAGTGTAAGATCACAAAATGTGGATTAAACTATTCCAATTAAGAAACATTCAAGCTTTGAAAAACAGCCCTAGTCCGTGGATTCCCAGCACATCACAGATCAAGGTATGGGGTCAACAACCTAGTCTAGTAGAATTTGTATAGAAGCTTGCAGTTCAGGTTGAAGTAGTTTAGTAGCTTAGTTTCTTAGCTGTAGATCTTCAAAAGCAAATTGGCGGGCGAAGGTATAGGCGATATTCGAATATAATTTTAAGCTGCCCAGACTTTGAAAAACACCCCTAGTCAGTGGATTTTCAGCACATGCACCCAGTTCAAGGTGTAAGGCCACCAAAGGCGAACTGAAGTTGCTGATAATTAACATAGTCTACTGGAATTTGTATAGAAGCTTGCAGTACAGAATGAACGGCCACAAAAGGCGGGCGAAGCTATAGGCGATATTCAAACAATTTTAAGCTGTCCAGACGGTACAACGACCACGTCTATCCATGTGGTTTTTTATTATACAATTAGTACTGCATTGGCTACGGACTGCACTATAATGTTAGGGTCCGACTCTTAAGAATGGTGTTACCAGTGAGATATCTAAAAATAGACATCGGAAGGTTTTTTACCCGCCTTTTCAACAATAAAATAGTTTTTCAAGTAAATTAACAGTCTGTGTATGTTAAGTTATGTACCTAGTTTTTAAATTACAATGTATGGTTAGGTTTTAAATAACAATAAATTAATTTAAAAAATCCATGTTTCAATGAAATTATACAGATTGAAAAATAAATGAAAGAATAGACATATGGTTCTCAAACAGTTTTATTGAAATTGTACATTATTTTGTTCAATATGGTCAAATTCCGTTCTGTAAAGCTAGCGAAATAAAATCGACTTGAAGCCGTTTTGTTACGAAAAAGTAAACGTTCTGAATCATTAAAGAAGAGAACGCATCTAAGTGGCGTACTAGCTCGAATCAACTATCAACAGTATTGGGTACAAGAACTTCATCGACGTCCAGCGTAACGAAAGTTTCTTCTGTAGTATCTAGAAAGTAAGATATCTGGCTCAAAAAAGATTCTAGATATACTAGACTGTTCACTAAATTTGTCAAGAGTATAAACATCATATATTTATCAACAACAGTATTAATTTAACGCATTTTTTATATCTCATCTTTTAACATAACCAATTTTTTATGATTAATTTAAATTTGATTTGGAACTTTTAAAGGCATAGCAAGCGTGTACACAATGTGACAAAAAATACTTTCAAGTTGGACTTTTAACAGGATTTTGTACGTCATTTCATCACTAGAATAAACCTTAAATTGAACACTATGGGCAGAATCAAGATAAGAAGCACTGAAGTGATGTGAATCCAACTTCAAAAGTTTAAGAAAGGCCATTTTCATCAAAGCAAGTGATAGTATTTCTTGTTTTATGAAATATATGAAAAAAAAGTAGTCAAGTACCTACCCCTGCTTATGTTTTCTCTTAAAATAGCGTTGTGGAGTGACTAAAACTTCGGCTTTATTAAACTGAACACTGTGACTCGTTGTTCATCCAATCGTGACTGGACTGTATATCCATATCTTACACATGTTCTTGAATCCCTACTATATACTTATTACCCTCTCAGTCTCCTAATGTATACTTTTCCAGTACAACAGTGAACCTTGCACATACTTGTTATATCCTTAGATTTTAGGCTTTTAGTGGAGTTCTGGTAAGTGCTTTGTTTTGTGTGAGTGAAAAATGGGGATGAAAGAAATGAAAATTTAAAAAAAAATGTTTTAGGAGAGCCGAGAAGTTCCTAGAAGAGCTTTGTTATTTTTTCTACTTTTTGATTATTTCTATTTATTTTATTTTATAATACTCTTTTTTACTAACTTTAGATAATGCCGGATTAGATATAATACTTAAATTGGTGGAACTTCTGAGTAAACGCCGTTTCTAAAGGTTAATGCCGACTCGTCACTTATTATACACAATATAAAATAATATAAAAATAAATGAAAGAATAGACGTATGGTTCTCAAACAGTTTTATTGAAATTGTACATTATTTTGTTCAAGATGGACAAATAATTCTGCTCGACTTTACTCCTATACTTAAAGATAGACCGATCGCAAATTCTTTGACTAGAAAGATAGTTAAGGCATTCAGGAAATATCACAGTATCACAAGATTCCTTGTAATGGTTTAATTGTACGTCCTTAAAAGGTAGGAAATATTCCTTCCTGCCCGGCTTTAACGAATGCAACGAATAGTGGTTAAATATGGTTAAGGCGTTTTTTGTCGATATAAAACTTTTCGAATTCTCGCCAATCGCGCTCACCTTTTCCGTTCTGTAAAGGTAGCGAAAGAAAATCGACTTGTCGGATTTGGAGCCGTTTTTTATGAAAAAGTAAACGTTCCGAACCATCAAAGACGAAAACGCGTCTAAGTGACGTACTAGCTCGAACCAAGTATCAGCAGTTTTGGGTACAATAACTTCATCGACGTCCAGCGGAACTACGTACTTGGAGTTTAGGTTTTTGTAAAAGCATTCGTTATATGCAACTATTTCGTAACGGCGGCGTTGCCAGGTAAATTTGTTGAAAGTTTCTTCTGCGTTATCCAGCAAGGGAAAGGTTTTTAAATCGAACATATCCGGCTCGCTTGAGGCGTACCTAAAAATCAATTAAACAATGTTTCCTGGCGTATGCTCGAGTTTGATTAAATCACCTACCATTTTAACAGTTTTTCGGTGTACATGTGCGCTTTTTCATAAAAAATGTAGAAATGATCGGCTCCCAATATCTTATTTATCTCGAACCATTGTATCAAATATTTGAAGATATCGTCTTTAAATAGCAATGGCTTTATGCATACTGTAAAATTTCTCTGTGTTGAATCGGGTTCATTCAATTTATGGTATTGCATGGGCATCTGACATGGCTTGGTTGACAGAAATACTTTAGAAATTTTCTTGAAAATCGGCAACCTGCAAAAAATTACATTTTCTTATTAGTTTCTATTGCTTTTAGAAAATAACTATATATCTGAAAAACTAATTTTAAAAACTTAACATATTTATTTTAAGAATAGTAGCATTTTAAGAATAAGTAAATATTTTTAAATTATTATTCCGATTTTTATTTGATTTCTAACATTTTACAAGATGATACATTTATTAGCTAGTTTTAAAGGACAGTTCTAATTTTTATGCCTTTAACAACATTTTATTACTATGTAAGTATAAAAAGAGCAAAACCCAAAACTGACAAATAAGCGAGGAGACTGAAAAGGACTTGCAGAAGAACTCGGCAATCCCATTCAGCTGTGTATACCACTGAGAAGCTGAAAAAGCTTGTCATATATATCCAGTAAGCTGTTGGGAATAATGCCCCTGAAATTAAGAAAAAAACAAAGAAAAATAGAGAAATTAAGAGAAAGAATCAATTATCTTAAAGAAGTTTAGCAAATGATAGATGAGAAACGAAAACTACGAAAAATGGTAACAAAATACATTATCTGAAAATAAAAATAGGTTAAATAATGTAACACAAAAATTGAAAAGGGAAATATCGTATTGCATCGAATGTCTGTTGAGGCCAGGTCATAATTGGAAATACACACAGAAAAACAGCTAGAAAAATTTATATAGCATCGGCTCGTTGTTGAGTGCTACGGATAATGCAGGTGTCAGGCGTAAACGAAACGTGTAAGAAGTTAGATCTGGTGGAAGACTCCTAATTGTAACTATCGCCATAAAACTCAAGAAGACACGATACCGTTGCGTCTTTCCCTCTCTGAAAATCTGAACCAATTGGTATGCACAGAAACATCAGTCAGGAAGAAAATTAATCAGTAACAGAAAACAGAATTAGTCAAAGAATAGAAACAGAACAGTCATCAGCAGAATATAAATCAATGCCGATATTCACGAATCAAGAAAAAGAGTCAACCACCAATTAAGAAAACAGATGATTTTCGTCAGCGAACAAGATCACAACAAACAGAACGGTAGAGCTCTTATTAGTCACTTCATATAATCAACAGTTGGGTTCTAGAATGGAATCGATATGAACTAAACCAAACATACGATTTAGTAAGTACATTTTTAACTCATTTCATAATTATCTTCATCATACGTATCTACTTTTATACATTTTCCATTTTTCTTCTTTTCCTTCATATGCTTGTTTTAATATTAATAGTTTTAACAAAATAATTCGTCTTTGCGCAATAATTCATACAAAGAAGGGATTGAAATAAATTGTATTTTTTTACAATATTGTTTTCTTGAAGAACAAAAAACTGAAGTGTTCGGCGATCATTTGGAATAAACTTTCAAACAAAATTAAACTGAGTTTAAACATAATATACCGATCACCGAGTGCGAAGATGTTCCGATTAAACTTCATACGCCACAAGAAGTCTCCAAAGTTATAAAAAGTGTTATAAGTCTAAAGAAAGCATCGAGATATGTCTTAATAACTAGACAAGTGCTGAAAAATATACCAACAAAAGCAATTTTAAGACTTACTAACTGGATTAATGCAGCATTCCGATTAAAGCATGTCCCGAATTAAGCAGATCATCAAGTGAACTTAAATATTATCGACCAATTTCAATTTTAATGTTCAAAGTATTTGAAAATACTAGTTTTTTTTTACTCTTTGTGATTCCACAATCTGCCCTATAGGCAATAAATATTTCTTATATCTATATTATATTTACATGGCATGCAGAAAATCACTTCATTAAGCGATCTTCTGTATAAAATATTATCTTAATTAATTAGTCTTATTCTAAAGCTTATTTAAAATCTACATATGTCCAGTAATCACATCAGGTGGTGTTAAACGTTTTAGTCTACGCACTTCACTATCATGTCGCATATTTAGCAGATTAGCGAGTACATTGGGATGCACTGACACTCTTTCGAAGTACTTCACACAAACACGTTGAATTACACTCGTTATAGGTTCTAGAGGAATATCGCGTCGTATCACTTTATTTGAAATATAGTACGGAGCATCAACAACGGCACGCAACACTTTATTTTGAAACCGTTGAATGATGGATATATTAGATTTGCTAGCGGTACCCCATAGTTGGATTCCATATGACCAAATAGGCTTGAGTATAGACTCATACAGCAATACCCTGTTATAATGATAACTTGGATTTAGGCCCGATGAGCCAATATATTTTATATAATTTCAGTCGAAGTTGTTTACGTTTAGAGAGTATGTGCTTCTTCCAGGTTAGGCGTCGATCTAAGTGCATACCAACATATTTAACTTGCTCTGCTTGGGGGAGTTGACGACGATTCACTGGTGGACATGTTCTTCTACGCAGGGTAAACGTTACATGGGTGGATTTTGTTTCATTGGCTTTATTGCACCATGTCTTCAACCATAATTGTATTTGATCCAGGTGGGTCTGTAGGTTTATTGATGCTGTGACCGGATCTTCATGGGATGCCAATATTGCTGTGTCGTCTGCGTATGTTGCCACAGTAGTTATTTTTGTGGTGGGCAGATCGGCCGTTTACAGAAGATACAGTGCTGGATTCAGTACACTATCTTGCGGAACTCCTGAATATATGGGATTTAATTCGGTATGTTCATCGCCTTGATTTACAATAAAATGTCTATCAGTGAGATACGATTTTAGTAACTGATAGTCCGGATGAGGAAGAAGTTTCGTTACTTTAACCTGCAAGGCTGTATGCCATACTTTGTCAAAAGCCTGAGATATATCTAGAAAAGCAGCCGAACAATATCTTTTGGCATTTAGGTCAGTGTTTATTTTGTTTACAAGTCTGTGCACTTGTTCTATAGTCCCATGCTTATTGCGAAAGCCAAACTGATGTTCTGGAATAATTTTTCTTTTTTCTATTATATAGTTTAGCTTCTTGATGTATAGTTTCTCGAAAACTTTCGAGATTATTGGTAATAAACTTATAGGCTGGTAGGAGGTCACATCTTCTGGTATTATTCCTGGTTTAAGAATCATTAGTAGTTTAGCTACTTTCCAGATGCTAGGGAAGTAATTAATTCGTAGCATATCATTAAATATAAATGTTAATAGGTTCATACACTTTTCTGATATTTCTTTTACTAGTAATTAAGTCATAACCAGGAGCTTTTTTAATATTAATTTCTCTCATTATTGTTTGGAAAATACTAGTAATATTCAAAATAAGTAGAAAATATCTAAAACCTGCGAATCAGTTTGGTTTTATGAAACATTGAACAATTGGCCAGGTAGAGAGAATCACAGACATTATTAAAAAAACCTAGGAAGAGAAAAAAGTTTGCTCAGCTATATTCTTCAACGTAACCCAGGCCTTCGACAAAGTCTGATTTAAGGGGCTCATGTATAATATTCATTAAATGTTACCGAAGCAAAACAATGAACTCTTAAACTCCTACATCCCTGCCAGGATGTTTAAAAGCAAACAAGGGGAAGCTTATTCAACGATGAAAGAAACAAAAAGAGGTTAATAGCAAAGCAGTGTTTTGAGTCCTGCTTCCTACAAACTCTATACATATAACATACAGACATACAGATATGAGACAGTAGTGAAAAATTCAGAAAACGGCAACACGCAACAAGTAATAATATAAATAAATGGATCAAGACCTGAACCATAAAAGTCAACGAGAGTTGATCAAGAGTCAGTAGATCATAGAGTCAACGAGTCAGCGTATATTGAATTCATCTATAACCAAACTATTCATATAACATTATATATGAATAATACTATTATCCCATACAGTAAAAATGCTAAGTACCTTAAACTAAATCTTTGTGCAAAACTTAGTTGCAAAGACATAAAATATTGAAATACAAAAAAATTTATCTGGTTTATCTTGGTTATCTGGAAGAAAATGTAAATTATCCGTACATAATAACTTGCTGATGTGTAAGCAAATTATAAAACCAATATAGACATACGGGATTCAGTTATGCGGATATTTTGCGAGAAGTAATATAAACATAATATAAGTAGTTCAGAATAAAGCCCTAAAAAGTATTGTGGATGCAGCCAACAATAGGAACAATTACTTAACCAATATCTTCCGATACAACTATTAAGAGAGGAATTAAGAGATTCACAACAAGACATAAGGAAAGACTCCACTCCTATGTTAACACTGAAGTGCAGCAACACTTGTGTAACACTGAACTACGACGCAGACTCAAGAGAACCAAATCGTATAATCTTGTGTAGTTGTGTAGTGAAGTGTACTAAATGGTAAAAACGCTGAAAACGTGCTACTAACTTTTGTTTCAATAGAGACTAAGTAAGGCCCTTCCTAGATAAGTACTTAGTTTTCTCAATGTTCAAGGACAAATTGTAACTTAGTGGCAATGCCTAGTAATAATGTATTGAAACTATTTCTATAGTCTATTCAAAGTTATTTTGTACATACATCATCTACATTTGTGACGTCAAAACGTCGCAATGTTGCCGCATCAACTGTGAGTTTTAGTTCAGTTTGGCTTTGACATACAACAAAATTCTAATCTAAATAAAATAATTGAACAAAAATGTTATCAAATATAATTTATTTTAATATTATAGTATATTTTAAAACTACAGTTATTCAAAATATTAGTTATTATTACTATTTTCACAGGCTCATTCGTTTACGTGTTCAAAATTACCACACAGCATTCTGTCCCTTTCTAACTAGAAATGAGATTGATGAGAATTAAAATGAGAAGGAAAATATTGCCTGATTCGAAAACGAATTTACAAATTGCAGCAGGCAATACATTAAACATCTTGATGACGTATGTATAAAAAACTTTGAACAGACAACATGTTTTAGATTACCACCATAATCAAAACTAAAGGCTAAGAAATTGCGTGAACTCATATTTTTGCCCAGGAAGATGTTCGTTGGTATTGAGTTGCGGTTTTTTGGCATGCAAAAGAAATTTTGTTCATGGATCTCCTCAACGCCATAAACTCAGATTATTATCAAGGTCAAAAGACTTGATTTACAAAAGAAAGTGTTCCAGATAACGCTAAAAAATCCATTGTTAAAATTAATGAATTAATGAATAATTAATGATGTACAAACTATTTGCACTTCCATCTTATTCGCCAAATTTAACTTTTTTGGCATCTGATTTCCTTATAAACAAATTTTTTTGTGAAAACAATTTTTTATCATGTGGGGTATATATATATATATATATATATATATATATATATATATATATATATATATTTAATTACTGCTTTCATCAACGATTTAATAAACATTAATCGTGCTGGATGACGATTGTTACACTCGAACAAGCAATTAAAATGTCAAAGAATCATGATTGATGGGAAGTCCATCATTAAAAAGTCTTTTTGCTTTTATAGATTGTATTGTTGAGCCACCGATAAAATATTCGATTATCGATAATTTATGATACGTCGGTGTACTATAGCATTTGATAAGATGGAGAAAAATAACTAATTTGAATGCCGCTTAATGGCCCGCATAGAGAGCTATAAATGAATGAAACTCTACGTATACCATATAATTATTACTTTAAGGTTAAAATTTACTACTAATTAATTAATAGCAAGAAAAAATAACCATTAATATGAACAGTAAGAAAACATATATGACAATATGTATATTCTTTAAATATTTTACTCAAATAACATTGAAATAAATTGTACAGTTTAATAATTGGGACCTTCATTGAAAGAAATTCTTGGGTTTAAATCTATTGCATATTTTATTAAGAATTTAAGGGTAATTGGTAATTTGTATAAGAGTCTTTCGACGTAGAAGGAAGTGGAATAATTTGGTGGTAGGATTTTCTTTACTCACAAAAAGACATATTCTGCAACGGGATGAAATGAAACTGTGTAGCAACCAAAGTGTTGTGAATTCATACTTACTTGCAGTTATGAAGAAAAGAAAATCATCAAAGTTGGTGCACGATCAGATGTACAATAAAAGTGTATTGTAAACTACGAGGAGAAAATATTTTTTTTATTAATTACATCTTACAATAGATATGGTTAGTACAATTTTAATTTACATATTAATTTATTACTACTCTTCTGTACTTGCACTAATACACAAGCAGGGCGAGTACGGGATTATATTAGTATGTATTTCCCAAGTTAAAATAAAACTAATCTACTTAAGCTTAAATCAAAGTTAGTTAAAAATACCCTTATACACTAAACAAATTCGTGAGGTTTTGTTCGTTTCAATCTTCTGATTTCCTGCGTATTGTCTATTGCGTGTGCAGTAGCAGTGTAAGCAATACTTCCACGTTGCTATAATTTTGTACAAATTTCTTTGAATTTAAGCCAAGTTGAGAATATCTTCTGACTAACCAGTACAGTTGCTTGACTTTGAGTCTAACCTGCTCTGATTTTGTCTAACATGATGTTTCCAGTTACTTACCATCGAGATATATTCCGAAGTAGATGACTGATTCTACTTGAGGAATCGGGTATCCTTCAAATGACATAATAAGGTTTTTGTCATTTGGCAGCAACGCAAAATTAACATGGATAGATTTGGAGTTATTTAGCTGTATTTTCCAGACTCTAGTCCATTTGTAGATCTTGTTGACCACTACTTGTACTTTCTACAGCTTTAGATAGACATACATATTTTGCCGTGATAACTGTGTCGTCGGCAAATGTTCCAAGTACTGTTTCTTTTGTTGTTGGGATATCAGACATATAAAGCAGATATAGGAGTAGTCCAAAGACACTACCCTGCGGAACCGAAATAGGTTTAAGCGTTTTATGATCTAAATTTTCTCTGGAAAGCATATGATCTATCAGTCGACGTAATTCCGCGGTAGCAATTTACTCATTTTATAGATTAATCCCAAATACCATACCCGGTCAGAAGCTTGTGAAACGTCCAGGAATATTGCAGGGCAGTATTTCTCTTCTTCGAATGCTTTTTCTATAACCGCCGATAACCGATCTTTTTCTATTCAAATGTTTTAAAAATGTAAGTTAATAATACAAACGTAGCGAAACGAGCGATCGAACTATATATTCGCCCAAATTAAAGATGTACAGACACATGCTCTATTAGGCTTTTAGACAGATGCACATAATGGATAAAAATCATCGGCTAATATATGACTTGAATGAAACAGCTATGAAACGGGCATTTTCTAAACTAAATAAGTGATAAATATTTGCCTAAAAGATCCTGATTCAGAATAGCATCAAGAGCTATGGAATTGAAACTGCCGTGAATAGTGGACCTAAAAAATTTACAATTTTTTTTTTATTTACATGTCCATAATTTAAAGTGACTGATAAAACCATTCTGCGGTAATATGTTTTAGTTTATATTACATGATATCGTTATCTCAGACATCATTTAAATAAAAACTAAGCGAACATTATCCATTTATTATAATTAATCTTAAACTAATAGCCACCTCTTTCGAACGCTTATCTTGCGACTTGGACACTATTACAGTCTGACGTCTGTAGCATTAGGTTTTCTAAATGGGATGCTTCAAGCAAATTCTACATATTTCTCTCTGAGAGCATAATAGAAATGAAGCTTAAAGAAATTTACAAGAAATAAGGCACGAGAATCAGTGTATAGTTTAGGAACAAATTTAGTAACGTATATCATAATTGTATGGACAACGAATTGAATATATAGCGCACAACTCCAAAATAGACATGGATCAAGATCATAGAAAGAAAACTGAAAATAGGAGATAAACATTTTTCACGGCCAGAACTGCTGTGGCTGATTGCCAACTGTAGCGAGATTTAGTGAAGAATGTTCGAAATGTGAAGAAGTCCTGTGGCTTTTCGAACAAAGATAAGTATGGAAACCGTACTTGATGTTAATATATTTAAATATGATCTCTATATAAAAATGATGTTTTTCTTTTCGTTTTTTTTTTTCATATTTGCAATACAACTGTCTCATAGAATATTACATATTATTTTGACTTTTCAACACCAGTTACACAACAAAGTATATGCGCTTGCCAGAGGAGCGGTTATCTATTAGGTTACCTAATTTCTCCAAATCCGATCGCCAGCTTAAGAAGCTCCCACATAAGCAACTTGCTGAACAATGTAACAAGTAAACTCTAACCTGAGACTGCAGCACTTCTTTCTTCGTGGAAACATGCGCTTATCGCAGTCATTCCCAAAAAAGGAGCCAATTTCTCTCCCTCAAACCATTAGCCTTCTATTCTTCTAGCTTTATCTCCAAACTCGCTGAGAGAGCAATTCTCTATGCTCTCAATGACTTCACAAAGGCAAACAATCTAATCCCAAATGAGCAGTTCGGGTTCCGCGCAAAACACTCAGTGATTCATCAGGACCATCATTTGGCCGCAAAAATTAATCGCGCCTTTAATCGACGTGAAAGGCCTGGAGAGGTCCCTTTGGACCAAAGCCTTTGACAAGGTTTGGCATGAAGGCCTAGTGGTAAAATACGTTCGGTTGGGTCTACCCGAAGATCTCCTTATCAGGACAATCGCTTCAGGTTAAAATTAAGGATATTCTCTCCAGTTGGAAATCTATCGATACAGGAGTTACACAAGATAGGTCTTACATAACACAAGGTATAGTATGTCCCTCTAGCACCTGCGCTCTTTAACCTCTTTCTTTCAGACATCCCGAGAAGATCCCAAGTTGAAGCAGCGTTCTACGCAGACAATACTGCCTACTTCACTTCTTCGAGAATAGCAGTACGTATCCAAGACAGACTTCAAAAGTAGCTTAATGAGACGATACAGTGGTTAAAACTCTGGAGGTTGCAAGTCAACCCTCAGAAAACCGAGGCCATCTTCTTCCATAAGAAGCGTTTTGCTTGATTCCATGGTCGGACCATGTCACTTATTTCGGTCTTCTCTTCGACCGAAAGTTTAGGTGGAATCTTCAGCTTCAGAGGTTCTTTCAGAAAGGTCAAGGTAATCAACTTATTGTTCCTGCTCATCAATCGGGCCAGTAGACTCCCGATCTCCATCAAGACTCTCTTCTATAAGATGCTGATTCGATCAGTTGTGTTATACGGCTCCAGCGTTTATTTCAAATACGCAAGATACGTTTCAGCAAGATAAGTGGAATAATCAATGTCCAGTATTGGCTCCTTGGGAACAACCAAATTCATCGTGAATTAGATGTCTCCCAGGTCTCAGATTTTATATCCGAGCTCTTCTCGAGATATTCCTCCACTCTTCGTCCATCAAACAACAAATGTGTTACCTAGTTGGCCAATATTTTATTATTCTATCGTAGAAGAGGTTCCCCAAGCGCCAGCTATATTTTGATGAGGACCGTTAGAGAGCGAAACAAAAAACTGTCAAAGGTATGAAGATTATCTAGAGAAGTTTTACACATTAATTATTTTGATCACGAGACCTTATTATTATAAGTACACCTCCACTGTGTAGATAAAGCTGAAGGTTTCAACTTATTTATGACATTTTTAAACCTCTGTTGAAATGAAAATATATTTGAATTTAAATGAAGAAAATAGATTAAATTCTGGATGGACAAGTGGCAAAGGATGAAGTTCGGAATTATTTACCTATGTACGTAGGAATCTATAATAAGAGTCACAATTTCATCTTTGCGGTAAATAATTCAATTTCACCAATAATTTAAATAAATCTCTCAGATAAACTACAAATCCATAAGAACTACTACACTATTCTTGCTCACTTCTCTTTCTAGTTTTAGTTGTTGCCTAACATATCTACTTAATTGGGGGCATTTTTCAAAATCGATGAAGTTTCGCGTGTTTGATATTGACCTGTATTGTACTTTTGAGGCATATTCAACCATTATTACAGATATTTGTATTTCTGCCATCTCAATATATGTTTGTAATAGCAAACTCAAAGCTTGACTTGCTAGAGATTGACTTTTCAATACCAATTACAAAACAAAGTATATGCGCTTGCGCAAGGCTTGCCAGAAGCCACATCACATCACATTTTCATCGTTGAGTACCGATCACAAATTTATTTAATGGGATAAATTATAGTAGGCGTAACCAGAGTGATGATGGCACCCTTTTGATATGATTTGAAATATTCCACCAAATCAATCAGCTTCTTCAAATAAGGCTTCGGGACATAAAACTTAAGAAATATAATGAGCATTTTACATAAAAAATGAGGTGGAACAGATGCTTCTTTTGATATCATAGTGATAAGAAAGTTATATTCAAATAATAATACGACTCGAACACCTGTAGTTAAAAATTTGAATATGTATTGTATAAAGAAAATAATTAGATGCCACTAGCATACCGTTTATAGAGCTGGTTTAATTATACTGAATTCAATATTTTCTTATAAACAGAAATACTATTGTAGCTACTTTGAGGCATGTCGAATTTTACATCATGTAATAACGGTCTACAAAATACCCAGAAATATAATCCCAGATGTTCAACACGGGCGGGGTGCCAGCAGCGCCAACTAGAACCCGATAACTAATAGCTGGCGGCAACCCCGAGACGTTTATCTGGGATGTTATTGAAGGGTATTTCTATTCATTGAATACTCGACTATCGTTTGGTTTAGACGTGCCAACATCGATTGCCCAATCCTCGTCTCCAGGTAACACCGCTACCATCCGATAAATAACGGTCACATAATGTAAACACCACTGTTTCATTTCGTTTTACCTCCATTCACCGAGCCACATCACCTACCCTAAAGTGGTGACCCCGACGTGATCTTTCGCAAAATTGGGTTTGGACTCGTGAACGGAGGGTACGTGCAACATGGTGTATTTTACGTGGCCGTTATATTTTTTGTTTCAAAATTTTCAATATTTTTAATTCGATTCGTTTTCGATTTTACCTTCAATATTCCTTTTCATTTCATTATTTCCAATTCATTTTTTAAAATTTTTTGTCAAAATTTTCTTTCACAATCTTTTGAACTCATAGATATTCTTACATCACTGCTTAATCATCAGCGTCTCGGCTAAACATTTCTTTCGGCGCTATGTTTAAATCATAATGTCTTCCTTCGCTCGCCGTCTCCGTCATAATGGCAGACATTTTGATTTGAAAGGCTTTGGGCAGCTTCGGTCGGATACCGTCGTTATTTGTTTTTTCTGAATTACCGTAACGTATGTGACTACGGATTAGTCACAGAGCAGCTCCAAAAGCTAAGTACCGATTGCAGTCACCGTAGACTCGTCATGTCTTCGCCGAGGAACCAGAATTGCTAACGTCTCGTCGTCGAAGAAAATAAGGTACCACGTCGTCGAACAATCGATCCTCCCACAGCGTCGATTACGGGAGCCCTGTCCGAAAAATAGCGTGTTCTCAACGTCGTCGATGGGCCACATTCAAGTGCCAAAGCGACGATGAAGCAATGGTATCAGTGGGACCGGAAGATATCAACAGCCGTACTAGATCGCAACCGTACCAACCACAACCGTTTCGAATTATCATATTTTTCGAAGCCCTTTTCATGCAGCACATTTTGTTTGGTATATATTTTTTTTTTGTATTTGATATTTTTTCATACTTTTTTGTATTTTTGTTGCTTGGAGTAATTGTATGTAAAATTCTGGCAGGGGAGTATTGTAGCGACCTTGAGGCATGTCGAATTTTACATCGTTTAATAATGGTCTACAAAATACCCAGAAATATAATCCCAGATATTGAAAACGGGCGGGGTGCCAGCAGCGCCAACTAGAACCCGATAACGAATAGCTGGCGGCAACCCCGAGACGTTTATCTGGGATGTTAATGAAGGGTATTGCGATTCATTCAGTGCTCAACTATCGTTTGGTTTAGACGTGCCACCATCGACTGCCCAAGCCTCGTCTCCAGGTAACACCGCTGCCATCCGTTTTTTTCTAATTGTATTTTTCACATTTTTTTATATAGCCAATAAATAACGATCACATAACGTAAACACCACTGTTTCATTTCGTTTTACCTCCATTCACCGAGCCACATCATTTACCCCATCATTTATATATACTATTGTTCTTCAAATGATGGAGCTTATGCTGTATATAGTAATAAATAAACATAAAATGCTAAATAAGATCTAATTTTTAAGATGAATTAATGATTTTAATATTATTTTTTCTACATCTATGCATATATATATTCAATGTATAATATTAAAATGAATTTTAAACTAAAAAATAAGGTACAAAGAAGTTTACTTTTACATATTTACCTGCATGATATAAGCGTTGGATTGAAATAAATGTTGTTGTCGTCCATATCCCATTCGTCGAACCATATGGGTGTAACTGTAGATTTAATGACTTGAACTTGTCCGTCAGTCGTAATAATTTGGCAGTATACAGTTTGGTTCCATGAACCTGCAAAAAAAGCAGATAATATATCTGGCATGATGAACCCACTTGAACATACTATTGCTGTCTAGAATACAAATAATATAATTGGCACTAATAGTGACTCTTCAATGACCTGATTATGAATGTTAATAGTGATATTGTATACATAACTTGACGAACAGATGGTATCGTGTAACGTGTTTGTTATTTGAATATGTTTTAAATTAAATATCATCAATTTAAGAAACTAGTTATTAAGAATTATGATTTTTTGCAAGGCACGCAACATTTTACTAGAGAAATTAGTTATTAAAATATTCAATTATTAATAAGTAAAAAAGTTTAATTAATTAAATAGTTTCATTTTGACAGTACATTCACCTGTAGTTGGTGTGAAAAAAGTTTACCAAAAGAAATGCAGCAATAATATATAAATAAATTAATTTTTATATCAATTTTGTTTTATTACTTCCTTTTTCAATAATGTTTTAACTATATTTGTATAAAACTAAGCTGTTATTAAAATAATAGTATTTTAAATTATTAATTTAAAAGGTGAAAAAAATCTTTACAAGTCGGTCTTGAAATACATCTAATTGGTGTCTATTGGTATATATTTAAGTTATTGATTTTTTTAGAAGATTTTTTTTCTAATAATCCTAAAATAATATAAAAGTCTAATATATCATTTAGCACATTGAAAAAAAAACTGCTTTTCAAAAAAGGTAATTCATATGATAATGTAAATCAACTATACTAATACCACCAACTAAAATGACTCCTTTTTGAAGTCATTCCTTAAAAACAATTTAAATAATTGTTATACACAATCGAAGAATTATATGTAACCAAACTAATTTGAAAATTTATTCGTTTTATACATATATGCAAAAGGTCAATCATATATCCCACATTATATTGTTTTAGGTGTAGTTTAATAACCATATTTCACTCTCCTAGAGAGAAATATATCCTTAAGTTTGGGCATTTTTTACTTTAAAAAATTAACAGGTCAATTGAAATCCCCGGCCTACCATAGCAAAACACATTTTTTTGGCAAAATTAATTTTTTTTATTCAACCTAATTCCCTTCAAGGGTGATACACTGGTTATAGCGGCCTTCCAACTTTTCGATACCATTTTTGTAGTACAATTTGTCCTTTACTTCAGAATAGGCCTCAGTTTTGGCGATCATCTCTTCATTCGACGAACATTTCTTTCCAGCGAGCATTCTTTTGAGATCTGAGAACAGGAAATAGTCGCTAGGGACCAGATCTGGAGAATACGGTGGATGAGGAAGCAATTCAAAGCCCAATTCATGGATTTTTGCCATTATTTTCACTGACTTGTGACATGGTGCATTGTCTGGGTGAAGCAGCACTTTCTTTTTCTTCAAATGCGGCAGATTTTCGGCGATTTCGTCCTTCAAGCGGTCCAATAAGGTTAGGAAATAGTCGCTGTTTATGGTGTTTCCTTTTTTAAGGTAGTCAATGAAAGTTATTCCATGCGAATTCCAAGATATTGACGCCATAACCTTGCCAGCCGACTGAACTGAGCGGGTTCATCGTGTGCAGTCCACTCGGTTGACTGTCGAGTGGATTTCGGAGTGAAATAATGGAGCCATGTTTCATCCATTGTCACACATCGACACAAGAACTCAGGTTTATTATGCTTGATCATCTTCAAATACTGCTCCGAATCATCAACTCGTCGTTGTTTTTGGTCAAAAGTGAGCTCGCGCGGCACCCGATTTGCACAGAGCTTTCTCATACCCAAATATTCGTGAATTATATGATGTACACATTCAGTTGATATCTTTAGAGTGTCTGCTATTTTATTCAATTTCAATTTAGGCCATTCAAAATCATTTTGTGGATTTTTTAAATATTTTCTTCTGTACCAACCTCTTTTGGGTGTCCACTGCGTTCACCGTCTTCGTTGCTCATTTCACCACGTCTAAACTTAGCATACCAATCCTTGATGGTTGATTTTCCTGGGGCAGTGTCCTAAAATTCGGCATCAAGCCAAATTTTTGCTTTAACTGTATTTCTTCCCTTTAAAAAGCAATATTTTATAAACACGCGAAATTCCTTAACATACAACTTCCTTTAACATAGTCCTTGACAATAACAAAATTTGCTTCACTCAAAATGCTATAATTCACAAACTAATGATCCGACAGCTGTTAAGGATTAGGGCTAACTAAAAAACATATGGATTTAATTCTAGTAGCGCCATCTATGTGTCAGGCCGAGGACTTTTCAATTAACCTGTAACAATAGTACAAGAGCAGAACTTTCCATTCTAGCTGCAACAGCGTATCCTTCACAAATCCTGTAACGTGAAGATGTCTTTACAATTCAATTCTTGTCGGTAGATATTTCAACATTTCATTTGCTTCGAGCTATTATGGTCGGCCAGGTCGTTCTTTGTCCAAGGATTCTCTTCCAAGTGAACTTATTATTTGATGGATGTAGTCCCACTGGTGCACATAATTCTTAAACATGACATTTTTTCACACATAACTATACTAGTTTAAAGTATTTTTATGCTGCAAGCGTCATCGCAAGTTTCTAAGAGTGTTTCTAAATATGTTAAAAATATGTAATTTTAAGTATTCTATAATCAGCATCGGCATTTCAAACATGTTTTTATAATTAAAAGTATATGCATCAAACATGCAGGTGTTTTATTTAAAAATATTAACAATTTATTTAATGTATTTTAATATAATGAATTACGGGTCATAGCTATTCAAATAATGACAGATGTTTAGTATATTAGATAATGATTAGAGAAAAATAATCTCTCCTTAAATAAGCTTAACTATCACACATAAAAAAGATTAAGTCATTAACTAATTAATTTTGAATACAAAATTTGAATAACTTATAACATTTCGTTGACACAGAAATCATGCATAACTGTTAACATAAGAAAATATTTGTTCTTGATTTATGTTAATATTACGACAGCGTCGTTAAATAAAAAGGAATATTTGCCAAATGTGAGCAATATGGAAAAACATTAATTATATATGCAATATTTCTCTTATTTATTAATGCCGATTCGTTTGTTTTGCGGTATTTTCGAAATATAATGTATAAATTAAAGTTGGTTTTTAAAGGCAAAGACTTATCAGCCGAGACAGCAAAGGCTTCAAATTATTACTTCAGTCTTCTTCCACTTTCTTCTCTAACACTGGTTCGAAGTACTTGAATTTCTACTTTTACTTTCACCTAAGATTTACAATAGCAGCCTACCATGTCATTACTTTTCGTATCATATATAATACGTTTTCTGAAAAACAACTATGGAAGCTTAAGCAACAATTATTGAGTATAGAACAAGCCATTTAACTACGCCACCAAACAAAATATTATTTAGTATATTATATAGTGCAGTATTTATCTGGCCATATCAGAAAGAAAAAGAAAAATAACATGATATGTAGATATGTTCAATTGGCACATGTGTCTACAGTGTTTTTTAAAAGTGCGGATCTGATACCCACAACTAAATTAGAACAACAAAACATAGTTACAGCTAAATAGTTTCTAACTTAAATAGTCTATGTTCAGAAATGTGAATCAAAGGGAACACTTGGTATGGTTGTTACGCCTTATTTTGATGTATTGAAGTAATTACGGATTGACAGCAGTATCATCTCATTATTGAAAAATTATTAGTGAAAATATTTTTCAAGAGAATCGTATAAATGAAGATGATGAATGTCCTACTGCGTCCAATTATATGAATCAGGATTTTAACTCATATCGTCATTTAGATGTTTTTTTAAAGATAATCAACTTCAGTGTGTTGAAGTATGTGCAGCTTGGCACTTGTAACACGCGAATGATGAACAAATATGATTTTAAAATAATTGAAAAACGAGTTCCTATACTGAATTATTGACAGTGATTGCTTTCTGATGAGAAAGACTGTTATAACAAAAGAATGATGCTATAAATGTCGACTTCATTCAAGAATATTTTAATTTTGTCACGGATGAAATATAATTAACTTAGGACTTGCTATTACATATTTAAATAATATCGACCTGCAGAATATATAAAAAAATACCCAAAACAACTAAAAACACTAAAAAATAGTTATTATATTTTGAATAAAAATGATAAAAGTGTTATTCAGATTATTTGCCAGCTGTCAGAATAAATTATAATACAAAAGGTAACGCCTGATGAGTGGGATGCTCCTTCCAATTTTTCCATTACCCATTTTAAGGTTTGCTACATAGGTTCTCATGGATGTTCAACAAGAAGGCCAGCATTTTCATATTTCGGTTAAAGCGCGTTTGGTCGAATGTATCGGGACCATAAGATTCCAACAACGGTCAATAATTATAGTGTTATAGTTCTTTTCTTTGAATTAACTGTGTAAAATAATACTTAAATAGTGTTTTATTGGTTTGTAATTGGATATCTTCAAAGCTAAAAAATTACTATTTAATCTCCAGCAAGATTTATTTTACATCTAATACAAATCCGTCAAATATTCGCATCACACTCACTATATATAATATTATTTTAGATATTTGCATATAAATTAAATACATTAAACAAATTTATGAAGACATTGTTCTCTTTGCTATCTAATAATCTTAATTGCTGAAAAAGTAAAAGTATACCTCAGAGGTATAATTAACAAAATGTAAAACATATTAATTTTTTCTATTCCCACTTGCGATACAGGATGAAGCTTAAATAAAATAAATCTTGAAATGAATCACAATAATGATTACATCATAATAAATGGCACAAGGAAATTAAAAAAAAAACAGTCGTGTATTAAATTTTGGCAGGAAGATTTTTTTTAATAACACAATTAATTTGTTACGTAATTTCATTTACATCCGATACATGAAGGTCCTATTTTTAGATTAAGTTATTATTGTAATTGTGCAGGCAGTTCTATGGTACAGTATATTTGGTCGAATAAAATGAATAGAGCAGTATTAATTAAGCCGGCTTGGTTGGCGCAGTGGTAAAAGAGACAGGACGGCCTACCTGTTGTTGCGACAGTCACGCAATTGTATCCTGCTGTGGCATGGTCGTAAAATTTATGTTTGTGATTGTCATGTGTGTGTGAGGCAAGAGTGTAAAATCCGAAAATGAAAATGATCCCAGTCACGTCAATAACCAGGCTGAGTAAGACCGGATGTGGAATGATTTCTAAGTTGGTCACTCGCCAGTCTGTAGGCTTAATGCCGAGGACCGTGGTTACATTAAACGTAGGTCCAGTCTGAATAAACCCATATTTGGTAAAAGAAGACTTTAAAATACATATATTAAAAAAAAACATTAATTAAAATGTTTTATTTCATATCACTATGACGGTATAACGACTTGTTGTTTCAGACGGAGACAATAACTAGTTATATGATTTGTACCTAAGTAGAAATCAAAACAGCGAAATAAAATAGAAATGTATAAGATTGGAATAAAGTAATTTCGATTTTTGCTGATAAATATGTTCTTTTTCATTTGTGTGGAAATAAAATCGAGCTTCTTTCGGTTTCCAGTCTTGTATAAATAATTCAAAACCGTTTATTGTTCGATCATTAGTTCCCTAGCAATGTCGTGAAATTAAATATGACTTAAACTATAACAAATTCCAATACTTCGGAGCATTCAGTCAAGCACTCGCTAGCATAAGCAGCAATTTTCAATGCGTCTGCACTGTATATTTTTCTTTTTTTGGAAGCAAAAAAAAATATGATGAAAATGAAGTTATGGAACGTCCATTTTCAAAGGGCAACAAATTTTGACTGAGTAAAATAGTGACCGAGTGAGAATGACAATTTCTTGATCATTTCATGACTGCTAATATTCAAACACGCTATACCACGATTTCCTTGAATAAATATTACTAAAAATATGTGGCTTGCTATCATTAATGAATTACTATCATTTGGCCATCTATAATGAAAAATTTTAATTGCTTTTTCGACAATTAAATTCCAACTTATTAATTTCACAGTACCATTATGTATACATATTATTTATAGAGAATTATATATTATGTAAAACGAGATGTTTGTGGTAAATTGGGTGATATGATGAGGGAGGTGATAAAAAGGCGACATATCAATGTAAACAACTGTTAAATCACTTAATCTGATGTTGAGTGGTTGAGTTGAACATTTTTGGCATGTCTACATAAAATAACAGTTAATAATTTCTATATTTATTATTTTCATTATTTTATTTAGAGAAATTCGGAATCGAAGATTACCAAACATTTAGAAACGCATGATGATGCTACTCCGTCATATGGCAATTGTCGGTTTTATTTTCAACCATTTAATTATAATATAATATAAGAAAGCTCATGAATAATTTTCAGACACCTCAGCAGTTAATGAGTCAACTGTTTCCATAAAGATTCAAAAGTAGGGAAAATGGCTACACCACAATTTAAGATCTCATGCCACAATTTCAAAAACCAAAATTAATTAAAACCGAATTAAAATGTTAATGCAGATGTCTATAAACATCATCAATTAAACAAATTGAACAATATTGTTGTAAAAAGACCAGCAATAGCGTGTAGCAGAAACAGTCAACCCCTTGCATGATATCGTCATACTTTACAAGAGTCGTGAGGATGATTGAACCGATACCACATCAGCACCAGTCTATTGACATGTTATTGCTATGTTATTGGAAACATTGAAAAAATTATTGAACATTATTGCAAATATTTTCAATAATATATATTGTACACATTTTTTATAATAATATATACAATAATGAAAAAATTATTATAATTATAATAAATTCATGCACCTAATAAACCAAAAGATTTTTTTGCTTCAATATTAATATATTTGTGAAATACATACTGACGTATTAATAGCGCACTCGCCTTGCTTGTCAATTAATGCAAGTACAACGGAACAGTAGTAATAAATTTATTTGGAAATTGTACTAAGCATATCTAATGTAAGAAGTAATGAATAAAAAGAATATTAAACATTTTCCAAATACCACCCTTTGAAAGTAAATGAGAAATAGTTGTAGAAAATAATGAAAAATATTCTAGACCAATTTTTTTCTCATTAAATTCGTATTTAAATTCGACAAATGATCAATATACATGCCAGATTCCAACACCGAATATTTATGAATGGCATGATAATTATTGTTTAAAAACGTATATATTGTATGGATGGTACATTTAGAGTTTGTACTTATAAAAAATATACGTAAATTAAAGGACAGAAAACATGATTCATTTAATGAAGGCCTTAGATAGATTTATAGCAGCACAATCAAGATAACGTTATGGTAACAATATATGAAGAGAATTCCGTTAGATTTAATGTATTAAAATTAACTATATAGAATTAAAAGTAATCAACTTTGCCTTTCCTTTTGTTATCGTTTTTAATAAGTCGTTACAGCGTTATGTTCTTATTTAATATTAAAATAATAGTACAATTAATATGTATTGATATAAATAATATATATGAATATATTAATATATATATATATATATATATATATATATATATATATATATATATATAATATATATATATATATATATATATATATATATAATATATATATATATATATATATATATATATATATATATAATATATATATATATATATATATAATATATATATATATATATATATATATATATATATATATATAATATAATATAATATTATATATAACGCTGTAACAACTTATTAAAAACCAGGTTGTATATGTATATATATATATATATATATATATATATATATATATATATATATATAATATTATATTATATATATATATACCTAACGTTTTCAGTAGAGCTTCGTATCTAAACAGATCAATTAGAAAGTCTCCGGCCTGACACATAGATGACGCTACTAGAATTATTATTATAATTAGAAAATATATATGTTTTTTAGTTAGCCCTAACCGTCAGAACATGAATCTATAAATATGATAGCTGTCGAATATGATTATAGTATTTTGAATGAAGCAACTTCTGTTATTGTGAAAAAATAAAAAGAAATTTCGCGTGTTGATTAAATATTGCTTTTTGAAGGGAAAAAATACAATTAAAGTAAAAACTTGGCTATGGCAAAAACTAATAACCGTCGAGGATTGGTATTCTAGACGTGGTGAAATGAGCAAAGACGGTGAACGCAGTGGACGCCCAAAACAGGTTGTTACCGACGAAAACATTTACAAAATCCACAAAATGATTTTGAATGACCGTAAATTGAAATTGAGTGAAATAGCGGACACTCTAAAGATATCAACTGAACGTGTACGTCATATCATTGACGAATATTTGGGTATGAGGAAGCTCTGTGCAAAGTGGATGCCGCGTGAGCTTACTTTTGACCAAAAACAACGACGAGTTGATGATTCGGATCAGTGTTTGAAGATGGTTAAGCGTAATAAACTCGGGTTTTTGCGTTGATATGTGACAACGGACGAAACATGGCACCATCATTTTACTCCAAAGTTCAATTGACAGTCATCCGAGTGGACTGTACAATATGAATCTGCTCCAAAGCGTAGGAAAACACAGCAGTCGGCACGCAAGGTTTTGGCGTCTGTATTTTGGGATGCGCATGGAATAATTTTCAATGACTACCTCGAGAAAGGAAGTATCATCAACAGCGACTATTATATAAAGTTATTGAACCGTTTGAAGGAGGAAATCGCCTAAAAACGCCCGCATTTAAAGAAAAAGAAAGTTCTGCTTCACCAAGACAATGCACCGTGTCACAAGTCAGTGAAAACTATGGCAAAAATCCATGAATTGGGCTTCCAATTGCTTCTTTATCCATCGTATTCTCTAGATCTGACCACCAGCAACTATTTCCTGTTCTCAGATCTCAAAATAATGCTCACTAGGAAGAAATTTTCGTCGAATGAAGAGGTAATCGCCGAAACTGAGGCCTATTTTGAAACAAACGACAAGTCGTACTACAAAAATGGTATCGAAAAGTTGGAGGGTCGCTATAATCAGTGTATCACCCTTGAAGGGAATTATGTTGAATAAAAAAAAACTAATTTTGCCAAAAAATGTGTTTTACTATGGTAGGCCGGGGACTTTTCAATTGACCTGTTATATTATTATGTACATGCATTCAATGCGTATATATGCATTGGCTTTTCGTAAGTACTTCCTATATTCTTCTATATAGAAAACTACTGGGGAATATTGTTAATCCTCTATGGTAGTTCAGAATTAATCGAGAACTGAAACTTATTCGTTAACATTTTTGTGATGGCATAGATAAGCTAATATTAGTTATAGTTATAGCGTTAATAACAAGTTATTATAACCTAACAGATTCTGATGAGGAAATATTTAGTTCTGTAGTATTCTGTAGTTCTGTATATTCATTTCTGTAGTAATTTGAGCAATATTACTCACTGAACGATTAGTTGTGCAGATTTTATTATTCAGAGCTAGGTTTTAAAAAATTATATTTTTTAAAATTTTGATCTATATATAATTATATCAGTGATAAAACAAAATTATAAATATTAATATTTATAAAAATTCACTCCTTCGTTTATTTTTGAAACAGTTCAAAAATTTAATATGTTGTAGGTAATTCCTAATATATAAAATTACATTTTGTTATTAAGCAGTGATAGCCCACAGTTTTAATTAAAATGTAAAAGAAACAAAATATACAGCAAGTAAATTAAATGATATTAAAGGATTTCTGAATTTATAGATCAAGTTTGCGTAAATATATTTACGAGGCTGCAAATATGGCAAAGACAGACTGGTATATGGACTATTTAGTAATCATTACGTTTTACGATTACAGTACACCTACTTTTATGCAGTAAAGAAAAACAAGGTAATAATTTTCTATTTTTAGAATTATATTGTTGCTTGAATAATCAGGATCGATTTGCTGGTTGGCCAACAGAAATAATAACAAATGGAGGCAAAGACCTAAGAATATTCTACTCACGAGCAAATATCTATAATTTTAGTCATGTATTGAACATTGAACTACTAGTTTTTTCAACTATTAAACTAAGAGACTTTCATTTTGATGTACAGTTGAGAAAATTCTATTTCATTATTGAAATGCCGATGTAAAAATATTTCTTTCTTATCGTTTGCACTTGCAAAGTCATTGCAGCTAGCTCTACTTTACATTACTATTATTTATGATTAATCAGATAATGCTTATATTTATTTATCTTCCTAGAGCATATTATAAAATCAATTTGAATATTATATAATCATAACACGAAGGTTGATTAACGTAGGGTTATAGCCGCTAACCGCTCAGAATTGTAGCATCGGGAAAGCCTTTTGAAAGATCTTATGTCGTTTAGAAGATTCTGATTTTAGTTTTAAAAAAGTTTTGTAAATACGACATCAAGATGTTTAATCTATTGCCCGTCGAAAATTGTAAATTCGTTTTAGAATCAGAAAATATTTTTCTTCTCATTTTATTTTACTTAAAAAGATATACAATTTTGTCTGATAAGTTTGAACTTGTAACGGAACTAGCCTGCCAAAGACGTCCAGTTGACAAACGTATACAATATTCCTCAAAACGATGGTGATAAGAGGTTTTAAAACAGCAACTGTTATTTTAATAATTAGCTTGTTTTGATAAATTTAAAATCGCTGCTTATTGTTACTCTGATTGAAAATTTCGAAGCCATACAGAACAGATTGCGTCTATAATCAGTTACTTTGAACAGGAACGACACAAAATTCGTTAGAGCTACGATTTTTATTGAAAATATTTTTTGCATGTTGAAGCTATGCTGAATATTAGTAAGGACACGGTCACTCAAATATCTGAAAAAATGAAAAATATAATCTTGAATTCATTGAAAAAAAACCGTCCTAATACGAAACGGGTGACTAATCGAGATCATATATATTCAATGGTCACTCATGGCAAGATAATAATAAAAATAGTGTTGAAAACAAAAGTTAATGGAAAAAAATAAATGTTAGAATAAAAATGATTAGATTTTATTAGTCATAACATTTATTAATAATTTATTGCAGATATGTTGTACTTCATGCTGAAAGAAGGAATAATTAATACACCTTTGGTTTGGACGAACTCTATTACACATTGATGACACTATATTTGATTGAGAAATGATGGAATTGTGAGCAAATGTTAGAAAGATTGGAAGTGAACAGCTTAGTTAGTCACTTAAATTAAACTTTCTGAATATGATATGATTTAATGCTGCCAAGTTCTAAGACAGAGTGATGAGAATTGAAACAACTAAAGGTGAGTATATAATTAATATATGATAACTGTAGGAAATGTTATTGTAGAGTGTAAAAGATTTATATACACGGATATGTGTGTAACTATTTAAAATATACATGAGCATTTGGTTAAAATGTGTCAGGGGAAAAAGAATTGTAACTGTTTTGCAGATATGGCAAATGCATTAAGGAGAATGCAGTGATTAAATCTAGTTTTATCAAGAAAAATATATACAGATGTTAACAGAACAAACTATAGAGAAATACAGTGATATTAAAACGTCTTTACAAGGAAATACTGTACCGAAGAACATAAGAATTAAGCAGAAAAGGTAAATATTATCTCTAATGAAAGTAAAATACATTACTTGGATATACAATTGTTAATTATGTGGATTAAGTCTTCAGGGGATATATTTACATAAAAACGTGTCTAGAACTTTAACTCATAGGTGGTATGGAAAAGAGTTCAATGTATATACAATCAAACACTGACCTACAAACTATTATAACTGTCTTCTTAATTATAGTTTTAAGTGCTTTGATAATATATGCATTAGATCTACTATAATGTTAAAATAAATTATATTTATTATATTAAGATAAAAGTATTTTTGTTTAATTATATTTTATTTATATTAGAATTTTGTTGTATGTCAAAACCAAATTGAACTAAAACTCATAGTTGATACGGCAATATTGTGACGTTTTGACGTCATTTAGATGACCTATGTTCAAAACTTCTTTGGATAGACTATACGTATATAATATAAATTCAGAAAATATGCCTTTTTCTCAGAGAAAATATGTTCAAGTTATCAGGATGTCATTTTGTGTCGTAAATTTTAATATTAGATGCTTGCATGTATTTTGATAAGCGACATCTATTGATGAGAATACGAGATATCGACGTAAATAACCTAAACCTAACCCTACACAGAATACTACATTTCCATTTAGTATTATTGGGTTATTCGGTTTATACAGATGTAAATAATTGAGTGACCAAAATTGTATTTTTAATTTTCTACTTTTGTTATTTGGTTTGAAGACTTTTATACAACAATCACAGATCTAAAAAGTCATGGATTGATCCAGAGGTCTCTCCTCACATCGATGCCGAAGCAAAATATTCATGGCCATAAACTTGGTGTACGTATAATGGGATCAGCAAATCATGTAGTGTTATAATACATTAAATAACCTAATAAAATTAAAAAATGTTTTATTTTTAATATAAGTTTTTGCTTCAATATTAAGAATATGTACAATCTTACAATTTCCTTTAAACCTCGCTATATAAAGCAAACATACTCTATAACATTATTTATAAAACAACTAGCTTCATCCGCATTAAAACAAGTTCACCATCTTATCTGCATTAGTATTCAAAATGCATAAACCAATCGAGTGGAAAAATCAAGAAGTATGATTAAATCCTTCCAGTTACTCTTGTGCATTTCTATTAATACACTGTATCTGCTTAAATAACAATTTGCAGTAAAGAATATATAAAACTAAACTGGGAATTATTCGTTAATACCCAAAAAGTAAAGCTTTTATTAAAAAAACTATATTTAGTTTTTCTTTAATTGTATTTATTTCCTTTTTATCAAATACAATTTAACATAACTACAATTTTCGATATGTTGTAGTCTACTAACTAACCAAAAAGTCACCATCTCAAGAAACATCCGAAATGCATCCATACGTTTGTGAGGTAGAGATGCAGAAATATCGATATTTTCTGAAAACAATATCGATATTTGTGGCCGATATATCGATATTTTTTTAGCCAATATTTTTCGAAATTTTTTCAAAATAAATTAAATATAACTTTTAAATTTTAAAAATTAAGTACCAACTTTAAAGCTTTATTGTGATATTTAGGATATATTATTCCCGATGATGTTGATCTCCAAATTTGGTGCATGTCCATATTGGCTCCATTTAATTTGAATACAGAGAATAATCCGGGGGCATGCGTATATACAGCTCTATTTACTTATGTTTTATCGTGATTATTGGATTTAATGTCGAATATATAAAGCAGGTAAATAGGTTCAGGAGGTAAATAAAGATGATCAAATTTTGGAAATAACATTTTATTTAAAAAAGTATTGAATAAAACGAAATAATAAAAATGTTATTAATATATATCCAACTATTCTATTTTTATAAAAACCTCATATTACACATTGTCATTATTTTTTATAAATAAAAATACACAAATATGATAAATAATTGATTTAATGTTCAAACTATATATAAGGAGAGAGATAAACGTTGAAATTTTTTTAAAATAACACATTTTATTTAAAAAATTATTAAATAAAATGAAATAATAAAAATAATATTTTCCTAAAAATCTTCAAATATTATCGCTACTATTCTTGATTTACAAACCCCATTAATAAATTGACTACCTCGAGCTTTTGATTATCATATTGTACATTTACTAGTCTAAAACGAATGGATTATCGTATATACCGGAGTACGTACCGGTGAGGAGATGACTTAGGTTAACATATGCTTGAGTTCAAGTTCAAAGACATCTCAGTCAATACATTATTATATTCACAAATAATAGTTTATTTACCTGTACTTTTATATAATAATGCATTGCATTTTCCTTGATATTAGATCACTAGGGTGTCGTTGATAGTTTCATATTTTGTTTATTTGATCCAGGTCTACTTTTGTTAGCAAATTTAATTATTTCAAAGTATCACGGTACATTGTTCTATATCTTAGCAAAATGCTGTCTAATTTATTTTCTGATTCTTTAAATTTCACATTCTTCGACATTTATTCTCAACAAATTTTAGCTACATCTTATCTATAAAACAAAATTTAAATCATAACTAAAATATATTATATTTAGAATACATTTCTAATTATTACTAGTTACTACAGTTTTTGCTACTATTCTTGATGGACAAACCTCATTAATGACTTTGACTACTTCCAACACAACAAGAATCATTTTCTTCTCTGTTCTTGTTATCATTAAATTTTGGCATATGTTGATACCTATTCCAGGTCGTTGAAAATTATGTATTATAAATTTGGCAGCTAAAATTCCCGCTATAAATAAAATTGATGCTGTATGGATTTTATAACTTTTAAAAATTTAACCTTACGTTCTGCACTTACCCTTGTTCTTTCATATTTTAAAGACAGTCTATGTTAGACCACCAAGAATAACACAACAATTTAATTATTATTAGCATAGAATTATTAATGTAACACAAAATCTAAATATTCTAGATTTATTTGTTGTTTTGATCTCGACCGTACCGATCGACGCGAAAAGAATGGATGTTTTCATGGTGGAATGGTGTCGGTGGACGCGTAATCTCAGGTAAACAAATGGAACCCTTTCACACTCGCCGATATGTTCGGTATCGTTTCGTTGCCGGCAAAGACATGTCGGCGGGCAGCAATCGGTCCACTGGTATCGGCGCCGATTTTTATTTTGTACAGAGAAATGTTTAAGGTTAAAAGAAGAAGATGTCTAGCTTTAAATATGATGTTGTAACACTAATTGAATTAGTAGAATCAAAGTCTTCTATACGGAACGATACTAATGAAAATGTCGGTGCCTGCCGGTGCCGTGTCGTGTCGTGTCGGTGCCCTGTCAATGGACCGTCGTTAGAAACAGAAGACAATACAGTTTCATATAGTTTATTTTTTTCTATGATTTATTCTGTACAGGAGAGTACGCATACGCCAAATCCGGAGATGTTGAGGAATAATGTATCCTGTGATTTTTACGAAAAAAAAAACAACTATAGCTTATTATGCCAATTATGTAAATTTCAAAATTATGTTTAACAGTAATCGCGGTTTTATCTGATTTGATCAAGATATGTAAATGTTATTTGCCAATATAATGGAAGATATACGAATCATTATACTGTACGGCTTTGGTTTGTCAACATCTCTGACGCATAAAACAGTTGCAAATTTGCCCTAAAAGGAATTGTGACCGAATTAACTTATCTTGAAACAAGAATATGTAAAATAAGTAGAAATAAGAATATGTAATTACGTTCCTTTTATGGACAAGCCATTGATTTTTAAATCATATTTAATTGTCCCTTTGATTTATGTGATAAAATCAAACGCAATCATAATAAATCTTCGCTAATTCATGAGCAGGATCGATAATAACAGGAGATAAATTTAAGTGCCACTCTTAAAATTCTCTTTGGATATTTTTGTCTCTGAAAATAACCTTAAGCTTTAAATAAAAAAAATTATTTAATAATATTTAATGATACAAACAGTTTAGAAAACAACATTATTAAAATGTGATTTGCGTATTATATATATTTGAAAATTATTATATGTAAATATCACTTTAACTATGTTGATAAAATTAAGATTGCGTGGCGATCCTGACAGTCCGTAGTAATTAAAATCATGGTGGCCTGAATAAATAAATAATTTCTGTGTTGCAATAAATAATGTATAAGGTAGTAATGAAGTTTATTCTTGTTATTTTTTTAAAAACCGTGTTACTTTTTAAAAGTTGATAAAATTTCAAATGTTATCATGCTTTTTATTTTTTTAAATTTTATCACAACCCACTAGGGGTTCAGAAAAAATATCGAAATATCGATATATCGATATTTTTGGTCGATATATCGATATTTTTCCAACCGATATTTCCTCAAAATAAATTAAATGTAATTTTTAATAAACCTTTAAAATTGATACTTATTATTAAAAGTTTGGTGAATTTTCATACTTAATTTGAAAGTTCCATCAAAAATATCACTACTTTTTTTATTACAATTTTTATTTTTATTGACAATATCGATCTAATTTTTTGTAAAATATCGATATTTTTATACTTGTTGCAAAAAATATATATGGATAATTTTTTTCTCCGATATATTTTTAAAAAATTGAAAACGATATATCGATATTTCTTAAAATATCGATATCTTTTTCGGTAGCCAATATCCCTACAACCCAGCCCCTATAAGAGAACAAAAATAGTTTATATTTGAAGCGGTTGATTTTTATTTTTGCAAATTTCTCTCATTACTAGTAATTGGCTTGGATGTAATGCATTCATGCCTTTATTCCAGTAATCTATATATGCCAGCGGTTTCTCACATTTCTCATATGCAGGTTCTATATTTCTACGTCAGTAAGATCGTATCTGAAATACCTCTTCATGCAAAGAAACCAGATAGTTACAAAGAAATAAGATCTTCAGTGACTGAAATACTGAATATAAGCTGCACTTTTATACGCACTTTTTGTATTTAGACACCAACAATGGTTTCTCAAGCTTTCTCTTTCTCATATAATGTCTTCAAAAGTAGGTTTAAGTAAGCTAGAACTTTCAATCTAACAATTTAATTATATTGGTACCAAAATATAAAATTATATCACCACATTTTTTTTCTTTTTTTCTCTTCTAAGAGCTAATCAGCGTTTATTTTACAAATTGAAATAAGCAGTTAAGCGATTATTGAACAACAATAAATAGTTTATTTACAATTAATGTTAGACCTTATTGAGAACCTTATAAGCAAAATTGGCTTAATATATATATATATATATATATATATATATATTCTTGGATCAATAGTTGCAGCTCCAATAAAATAATAGCTCCTGAATGCAAAGCTATTAAGAGAGGATTAACCGATATTCAATACTCGAGGAATTTTGGTGTAAAACGTATTGGCCAAGACAGAACAAATTTGTTGAAGTGTCATCAATTTAATAACTACCTTGAGGGGTTCATTTCATTAAGAAAAAAAAGTATACTTATCCAAATAAATATATTGGCTTAAGGCTACTTAACCAAGAGGGTTTGTTTTGAATCTAGCTCTAGCTTATCTAGCTATTCGGGAATATACGTCCTTGGCTAGTATGTTTTAGAAATAATTTGAAGCGCTTAACATAAGTTAATTTGTTTCATCTCATTAACCTTTAGTTAGTTGTGAAGAGGATGAGGGCTCTAAATATTTACATTCTATACAAAACGGGGATGAAATTAAAATACTGCCCGTAGGCTATCTCTTTTATTATACGGCATGTCGATAATAACAAAATTTTTGTCAAATGTTTTTTTAAAAAGAAGTAAATTAAAATCCCTTCAATTGTACATTATATAATGATCTTTCAGATAAAATATTAAAAGAAATAACAAGGTGCGCTATATACTTTTGAGTAACAGGGGAAGACTCAAAAGTTTGCTTTCAGTATAAGAAAACAAAAAGGCACAACTCTGATAGATCCTATTAAATTGATGGCACTAAACAAATATGAAAAAGGAAAAAAGACGGAAGAGATAATTTTGATTTGCAATGCACCAAAGTTTTTTGTTTATGGTTTTATATATATATGTATATAATATTTATATTTTATAGATATATTTATTTTTATATTATATTTATATTTTCTAGATAAATTTACATTATATGTTCATATTTATATATTGTTACTTTATAGTTTCTATGTATAGTTTCTATATATTATGTGTAGTTACAAAATTAGAACAATACCATTGTTCCTATATATAGTAGCTAAAAATATGTATTGTTCTTATTTTGAAAATGTTTTAATGTTATATTCGCTTTTCTTATAAAATTAACAAATTAAGGAAACTTCTAATTAGTATTTTTTGTAGTTGTGCAACTTATTAATTTTTGAAGTGAGCTTATTAACATGTATAATTTGTTATTAATTGTAGTGTTCAAAATGCAATATCATAAGTTAGAACAGATAAAACAGATTTGCTTATAACGAAACGAAAATGGACATAAATTGTTCATATTAGAAAAGCAATCTGAACTTTTACAATTATAATGCTATTATTATTTACATTGCGGAATCGAAGATCAATGGTCACGAATTACGTTCATCATCTCGATTTCATGCAATAGATAATGAAAATTATTTTAAAGGAGAACAAGGATTACAGTTCGGTTCAACTATATCAAATTAGTACTTAATGATAGTTTAATGATATTACCAATAAAATAATTAAATTTCTTGAATATAAGACAATAAAAGGAAACACATATAATGCGTATCTTTAATGGTAACTTATTTAATTCAAAACATCATTGCTAACATAGATACCTTTATTACGGTACTAATGATGACAGGGCTAAGTTAATAGAAATCACCACATTTAAAACGATGGAACCAATACAAACACACCATCATAGATGGAGATACTATAGAATGTTTCTACAAATTATATTTTGTTAGCTTGTCATTTTCATCTTCGGAGGTATGAATTTGAAAGGAAACATGATATTTTAGTGTTACATAACTTAATAATTGATGAATTCAAAACAATGAATAACAGTAAAAATACTTTGAATAGTATTAAAGGCAGCATTGAAAAGAGAATAACATATTAGAGCACATAGTTTAAAAAAATTACTATATCTGACATATAAAAAATATATGCCAGCCATACATAAATCCAAGTAGCCAATCAAGGATTCTGCTTTAAAATGTTAAAAAATATTTTAAATATACTGTACCTTTAGTGTTATTGTACTGAAGCAATTTCGGTCTTTTTTATTCAATACGTATTAATTAATATATCGTAAATTTATGTTTATGACTGTTTAATATTAAGATTGTTCTAGGCAGGAGTGCAACAGTAGGTCCAGTCCAAATAAACCCTCGTTGGGAAAAAGGAGACTGCAACAAATGTCGAAATAAGGGTGTTGGTTTAGCAGTCATTCAATCATCGATTCATTTTGGCACTTATTCAGCTTTTTGAAAGTTTGTGCCATCAAAGCCATGTTGCACCGATCTGAACAAGTGCTAATCTGAAGACGGTGTGTCTGGTGAGTATACTGAGCGTGGCAGAACTTTATTCTAGTTGAAAGAGTGTCTCTTTTACAACTCCTGCAACATTATCATGGAAAAGGATGACTTGTCATCTGATACTCGCTAATGTTTTTTTGTTATTCGGTTCGTAATTATTTCATTATATGCACAACAAACTGTTCCTGAAAAGTCCATGGATATTCTGCTTCAGTGTCGATATAGATGGATCTTGAATTAACCAACTTTTCATTGCCTGACCTAATACTCCACATAAAATTCTTCTCTTTTTAATGTCGTTCGAAATTATAGCACAATTTTCAGTCTGTAAAAAGTAGGAATGTCGAATATGTACTTTTGACGATTTTATGGTAAGGGTCTGCATACACAGTATAACTCAATAATACTCAACAAAATAACTGAGAATCGTAAAAGGAAAAACTTATGTTATTTTGTTGTTTATTAGAAAGGTGTCAGAACCATAAAACTTAACAGTTAGATTAGTTAAGTTGTTTAACATTTGTTCATATTACTACTTCACATTTTCACCAATAGTTTTGCATTTTGCAATATTAGACATTACAAAAATATCTAAGAATTCTCGTATTAATTCCAACCTGCCTTTACATATTTGTTTTATCAATCTAGGAATATATATATATATATATATATATATAGATCTTCATAATATCAAAAATACATATGTTAATAATAAATGTGTAATATATGTGTATTTTTTTAACCGGGCTCCACATAACCCTCAAAATGCAAGAATCTCGGACCAAAATATCTCTTCAAAATTCAAAAATGATAAATTTTTATTGCAGCCACCAATTAATAGACCGTAAGAACAATAATTTTTAATATCGAAATGATTTTGGAAAATAACACATCTTAATCAAATACAAAACTACCGATAATTATGAAATTGTTTAAGTTTTATTTTCAAAATAGGATACCGAAAAGCTCATTAAACACAAAAATAAACAAAACAATTTATCAAACATAGGCGATTGTTTTTTTTTTTGTGACCAAGACAAGTCTTAAGATAAATTTACTGGTAATTTTTTGTATCGATTAATCACAGGCCTTTCACAATAAAGATCAATACAATGCTGTTTCAATATTTTTCATACTAATGGATATGCTACATTGTATTTACTAAGATGATCGATATCTATTGGATATTGTCAGGTTGTATTCAGTTATCAAAATTAATCAGTTTAGATAAAATTGACCGTATTAAATAGACAAAAAAACTATTTTTTTTTATATTGATAAAGTTAAAACGTAATATATTTTACTAACAATTATCAATTAATATTTAAGTGCTTTGATACTTAAACTTTTTATCTGATAATAGATAATACAATAAAAGTATATATAAAAGGAATCATTGAAGAAATAAATAAATTTAGAGAACTGAAGAAAGAAAAGGAAGAAAAAAAACCTTATAGTTCAACACACAATCAAATACTGCGATGAAATGAGAGCAAAAGTTGGTGGAGAAATATTTTGATCAATCTGGAAACCACCAGAAGAATACGTAAACAAATTACTTAGACACGATTACATTAAAATAATTAAAGACTCTTTGAATTTGAACATACAACCAATTAGCGATTTGGAATACCATAGAAATTTGACATGGCTATAGATAGTGGAATAACTTTTAGATAACAAAATTTTAGTCTTAGAATGTGATATTGTTTTTAACTACTTTTTTAGTTTTAGTTTTTCTGTTCAATTAAATAATGTTAGCACATTTTTCTGTGATCCACTAGTCTCAACAACATTTTATTATTGTTTCCTTATATATCTCGCATTGTTTATTGTACAGTTTATTATAAATTGAAGACAGAAAAGCTCAAAAAGAGTTAAAATTAAAAGAGTTGAGATTGAAAGCTCAAACTGAAAGTAACCATGAAATCACCATTGAAGATTATTGACGATTTCAGTTGATTCGTTGCTAATCCATCTTTATTACCAATGGTCTTTTAAATTATCATGGTTCTTATCATTGAAAGTACTAAAACATAGCAATAAACAAAAGACAGAACTGTGATAATTATTATAACAGGAAGATTTCCTCATAAGTAATAAATGATATAAAATCGATTGTGATGATCTCCATTTATGCAAGCATATAAAACAATAATGGAAATATATTTTTAAAAAATATGACCAAAAACGTAATTTGATTTGTTGAACTATTTTTAAAAACAAAAGCCAAAACTGGTTAATTCAAAAAACTATAAAAGTAATTTAACAATAAGTATGCTATGTATTGTATGTATTAGTTGCTAAAAAATCACTTATAACAAAAACGTATAATAAAAATCATATAATAAAAATTAGTTTTGTTTGGAATTATCTTAAGGGGCATTAGGATAAAATCTAAATTATTACTACTATAACCAAAACATAATATATAAAAACCGTATGGTTATTTATAATGTCTATTCCTTTCGCTGAGCCCATCTGTCACCAAGGAATATTTTTGAAGTGTTATGCGTCGCTTGCGTGAAGCTATTCCGTCTTAAGAAGCCAGAATTATAGACTGAGAACGCATCATTCATTCCGCAACAATATTTGCCTGATTTAGCTCTGTCGGACTAAAGGAGATTACATTTAGAAGAGTACAAGAAAATGTTGGCATAAATGCACTTGTATCCAAGGAATTTCCTTCAAGAAAGTAAATTTTGAAATTTAAAATTTCATTTTTTCAATTATCTTTCTTTTATCATAGTAGTACAATGCGTAACAACTTTATCTTCACAATACTGAAATAATATTTCGGCATTTTAGTAAAACAAAATATACCTTTTAACAAAATGTTATGAATGTTAATACGATAAATAAACGATAACTAAATAATACATTTTAATGTTTATATAGAATGTTCTCTTTTAATACAGTAAAGCCACAAATTTATTAATTAACATACTTCTATTATCAACTCTAGTATTTAATAAGTAAATCATATCCCTTATAGAGTTTATTACCTTGATTACACTTAATACTGTATTATGATAAAGTTAAGAAATATGAAAAATATATGATCTTCTGGTCTACTTATATGATTCTAAGTTCTATAATATAACACTTACCTTTAATAACAGAAATAATTCTAATATATGTGTAGGGCTTCAATCGATTATCCAAATTAACTGATAACACGTATACGTCACTATTTTCAATTCGTTTCCATCCTTGATCATCAAATTGAATGCTCCTGTCTTCTATGTTATCGAAATTCGTCTTGTTACAATTATAAATTTCTCCATCAAGTTCAAGAGTTTTTTTCAACGAATATGCCACAATTTTCGTAACCGTAATGCCGGTTGGTGATATTTCTTCCTTGATTGAAGCGTTCCAGAAAACCGACGTCGAAACATTGTAATAAACAAACACGAAAAGAGACAACAGCAATAAAAATGTCCAGTACGTGTGCACGATCATATGGAACGCCGTGAATGAGCGTTTAAATCATTTTCACTCGATCGTCGATAAACTAGAGGAAAACAGAACTAGAGACGCGTAAAATTATTTCGCACAAGATATCGTGGTCGGCTGAGCGCTAAAACAGTTGAATTTAAAATGACGGTTCTCGCGAATCGCATGGTGGAATGAATCACTTGTCTCCGTAGCCTACTTAGACTGAATAGGCACTATAGTCTGTTATTTTTCTTCTTTATTCTCACGATACCCTTTAACTTCTGCAATTGTGGGTTTTGTCGCGATTACAAGACGCCTTCGACGGGGCTTTTTGCTCATTTTGTTCCCCAGGCGCAAATTGTACGCTATTATGGCGTTTTTTTATGGAAGGTATACAACAACAGCATTCGTAATGGGTAACTTAACTGAGCAATTTGCTGGCAAAAAGGTGCATTTTTCTGGGTGGCAGAACAAACTATATAAGAATACCTAATATAAAAGAACCATGTGTTGAATTTCCAATAAATAGTATGTTTACCCATAACATTTCATTTATTTTCTTTTAGTCTGTATTATACGGCATGTTCTTATTTTATTTATTAATATTTTTAACTTTTATTAAATTTAAAATTGCGCCAAATATAAAAAAATAATAAATGTCACTACTACAATTTATAGTTAATTTATAGTATTTTGTTAGCGAGGGCCAATTAAGATTAGATATTTAATGCGCCCGGCTTCGTTGACGCAGTGGTCAAGGCGACAGGATGATTCCGGACATACTTTATATTTGTGATTGTAATTGTAAATATCTTATAAACAACATTGGAAAATCTGACATGGAATAACAATCCCAGTCACGCTAGTTACCAGGCTGGGTAAGATCGGCTGCCTTCTGGAATGGTCTCTAAGTTGGTTATTGGCCAGTCGGTAGGCTTAATGCCGAGGACCGTAGGTCGGAGCCTACGTTAAACTGTAGGTCCAATCTAGATAAATCCTCGTTGGTAAAAAGGAGAATTTAAAATACATTTTAAAAAAATTAATGCGGTGCTAATGTGATAGGATAAATTGCATAAAAAATCTTTTGCCAGTAAAACATTGTTTTGCACTCAATTCTAACAAAAATATCAAAAATCCGGCTTGGTTGGCGCAGTGGTAAAGGCGACAGGATGGTCCACCTGCTGTTGCGATAGTCGCGGGTTCATATCCTGTTAGGACCTGGTCGTAAATTTATGTTTGTGGTTGTTTAAAATTTGTGATTATCCTAAGCAAGAGTGCAAAATCCGAGAAGGAAAATGATCACAGTTACGCCAGTAACCAGGCTGGGTAAGGCCGCATGTCTTCTAAGATGATTTCTAGTTGGTCGCTCGTCAATCAGCAGGCTTGATGCCGAGGGCCGTGGTTTGCAGTCCACGTTAAACAGTAGGTCCAGTTACCAACCCTCGTTGGTAAAAAGGAGACTTTAAAATGTATTAGAAAAACTATATAAAAAATTCCAAGTGAGAAAATATATTACAATTCGATCACGTCAATAACGTAATATGTTCCACTGACAATAGCGCATCGTTAACATTAACAGGAAATGAACTTGTCTTTCCAAGAAACTAATCACTTATGTCATGTCATGATGTCATTAGAGTCCCGGTCAAGTCCCAACTCGAAAGCTTTATTATTACTTTTATTACATGAAATAGAAAATAAATATAGATCATTTGACCGAGTTTAAAAACTATTTAAATACTTTTGTGATCTTGTGCAATTTGAGGAATCAGATTTTGTTTGTTGTTGTTTGTCTTTCATTGAAAACATCAACATAAAAATAAAAATGAAGAGGAAGATATGCAAATAAATCCTGTATTCTCCTATCTCTAAATCACATTGATCTGAATCGAAAATAGTTGAAAAACATTCGCTCTAGCAGGTACATTCAAAGAAAGTGATTAATAAAATTATTAAACAAGCAATTAATCACTAATGCGAAATCCATACGAAAATTTTATACGGAATATATTGATAAATATTTACTGACTATTACTCCAAAAAAAAAACGATCTTGAACAGGTTTTCTGCCGCTACATATACGTGCAACAAATTGAAAAATAAGGTTAGAAAGCGAAATATTACAAATAAGATTTAAAGTAAATTTGGTAATTTTAAACCATATTTAACCCATTTAATTTAGCCCAAAATATTTTAATCCAAAGAAGGCTATGATGACTAAATCTAATTGTAATAGTATTTCTAGAAACAGCTAACTGAACCGTTAAACGTATTATTGAGAACGGCAAATACTTTGACACATTTAAAATACTATTTCTGAAAGCTTATGTTAATACATCTTTTTAATCATTATCACATATTTTTGTTAAAAATAAAATTTTTATATATAAATGAGCAACTGTAAAATATGTGCATTAAATCTACACTCAAACCATAGTTTACTTAAAATTACTTAAAAATGTTAGTAAAATCATGTTTGCTAAATTGTATATTAACTTTGGCATAACCGAATCATATATCTACATATTCCCATCTTAGCAACACAGTTATAAAAATACTGAAAATAAAAATGTTACAATGCATCATAATGTTATTAGTCTCTACGAAGCAATCACTAATTATTATCATAGATAATACAATGTTTAAATTACTATAATAACTTTTTTTCATAAGTTTAGTAACTTATCTTTTAATAATTATGTTTCTTGTGTTGCAAAACTTTTGACCAATATTCACATAAAACATTCTGAAATAGCATCGCTCAATAAGTCCTAGCTTACAACGCTAACCTACTAATTGCAATGTTCAAGCAATAGGTTTAAATATAATTTTGAAAATCGTTTTTTATTATTTTCAACGCAATTGATAATAGTAACAACGACAACATTTGCGGTTCAAATTACTTTGCCATTCACCGTATACTTCACACATGTATAAATATTACCGTATAGTTCAAATTTGGCCCATAGTGATCGTAGTGAAAGAAGGAAAGGGGTTTGATACAAATAAAGAACTAATTGTCGTAGTTGAGGTCTACTTTGAAAGTATAGACAAATAATGTTGTGAAAAAAAGTATGCAACATTACAGGCGTAATGATGACTAAAGTTGAGTATTGCCCTAAATTGTTGATTTTTTAGTTAAGCCAGGAACTTATTGGGCTGATGTATTATCTATTCTGAGAATGACTACGGTATGAGAGTTAATACAAGTTCATATTTATATATCATAGATACGCACTGGTATGGAAGTTTACCATAAATAGATTATAAACAGTAGCAACAGTTAAGTTAAAATATGATAGAAATATAAAATAAAAACAAATTTTTCAACAAAAATGTTTTAAAATTATATTTGGGATTGTTTATAAACGAGGGTGTTAAACTCTGCAAGGAGTAATGAATGATCTCAGTCAAGACAATAAATAACTAGGCTGGTTAAGATCAGATGTCTTTTGTCGTCTTATCGACGACCTTAATTGTCAATTAATAATATTCAGCCTGTAGCAAGAATCGAATCTGTGACATACTATACAAATAAAGAAAGTTGGTCATAAGTTTATGAGTGAATATGGTGGTTAATGAATGGTATTTGATTAAGTTTTGTTGAGATAGATCCTCGTTGTCCTGGTTTTTCTAAAATTTCATGATGTTTATATGCAAAAATTAGACCTTCTTCAACGAATTGTTTTTCTGGCAGCATTTATTTTATTCATATTAACTTTTTAATTTTAATGTTAGTTATTGTTTATATTTATAAAACACACTGAAATCGAGCACTGTAAATAAACTAAGTCACAGATGACGCTGTAAGTCAAAACAAAGGATAGCAATTTTATCGATACCTTTACGGACTTTTCAAATGGTCACTTCTAATGACTTTTTTGACATTACATCTATATTTTTTGACATCCTACCATAGTAAAACACATTTTTTTGAAAAAATTAGTTTTTATTATTCAACATAATTCCCTTCGAGGGTGATATAGTCACTGATTATAGCGACCCTCTAACTTTTCGATACCATTTTTAAAGTACGATTTGTTCTTTGCTTCAAAATAGGCCTCAGTTTCGGCAATCACCTCTTCATTCGACGAAAATATCTTCCCAGAGAGCATTGTTTTGAAATATGAGAACAGGAAATAGTCGCTGGGGGCCAGATCTGGAGAATATGGTGAATGAGGAAGCAATTCGAAGCCCAATTCATGAATTTTGCCATCGTTTCCACTGACTTGACACGGTGCATTATTTTGGTGAAGCAGCACTTTCTTTTTCTTCAAATGCGGCCGTTTTTCAGCGATTTCTTCCTTCAAACGGTCCAATAACGCTATATAATAGTCGCTGTTCATGGTCCTTCCTTTTTCAAGGTAGTTAATGAAAATTATTCTATGCGCATCCCAAAATACAGACGCCATAACCTTGCCAACCGACTGTTGCGTTTTCCCACGCTTTGGAGCGGGTTCATCGTTTGCAGTCCACTCGGATGACTGTCGATTGGACTTCGGAGTGAAATGATGGAGCCAAGTTTCATATCGGCTATATCATTTCCATTGTCACATATCAAAAACTCGGGTTCATTACGCTTGATCATCTTCAATCACTGCTCCGAATCATCAACTCGTCGTTATTTTTGGTCAAAAGTGAGCTTGCGCTGCACCCACTGTGCACAGAGCTTTCTCATACCCAAATATTCGTGAATGATATGATTGAGCGCTTCTGCTATTTTATTCTATTTCAATTTACGGTCAATCAAAATCATTTTGTGGATTTTTTAAATGTTTTCGTCGGTAATAACCTCTTTTGGGCGTCCACTGCATTCACCGTCTTTGGTGCTCATTTCACCACCTCTAAACTTAGCATATCAATCCTTGATGGTTGATTTTCCTGGGGCAGTGGAAACTCGGCATCAAGCCAAGTTTTGGCTTCAACTGTATTTGTTCCCTTCAAAAGCAGTATTTTATCAACACAACAAAGTCCTTTTTATCCATTTTTTTCACACTAACAAAAGTTGCTTCACTCAAAATGCTATAATTCACAAACTAATGATCCGACAGCTGTAAAATTTATACACGCATCTTTTGAGGGTTAGGGCTAACAAAAAAACATATGGATTTAATTCTAGTATCGTCATCTATGTATCGGGGACATTTCAATTGACCTGTTATGATTCCAATTGTTTAATAAAATTGAATGCATAGAAAAACTGAACACTAATATTATTAATTAGCTATTGATCCAAAATTGTTAATAAATATCTAAATATTACTCAATGTATATTTAATATTTTCTACCTGCGCAGATTCTGTTTGATACGGTCTATTTATAAACTATTATTCCTTGATGATAATATGCGAGCAAACTTCGTATCGCATTATTTATAGGCGCTTGATGACATTATAAAAATCCATAACCATCGGTTCATATCAAATCAGCCGCTCAGTTAATATGAAATTTCAGTTATTTGATCTACTTCTTCCTTAAAATTCCCCGAGCTCTTTAACCACAACGAGTTTCTCTAGGTTATTCGATCATTTCGTATGTTAATTAAAACCATAATTTGTTTTATACTTATTCCTTTGCCTTAATTATACCACAAGATGTTAATCTTATTTAAACGAATCGCATGGAACATACGGGTGCAAATCAATGTCATTAAAATTATTGTCAAATTAAGCTTTTTATAGCATACATATTATATAATCTAAAGTATTGACTATTCGATAATGATGAAATTGATATCGATGATGAATAACAATAACTGAAAAGATATAGTAAATTTAAAAAACATTAACACCATAGAATGTTTCTGCACTTACCGCAGAGCGACAACAATTCAACTATAAATTTTCTGCTGATATTATGATGTTAAAGTTCTATCACGCAATACTATCAAAATGTATGTTTTCGCACGTCTCAAAGTCACTGCATCAATTTTAACCTTTTATTTGCAACGTTTGCCTGTTTGTAACCTATAATTATCATCACTATCACTATTTTGAAGAATTTCGCCCACATTTGGCAACACAGGATGTGTGAACCAACACAACTAGAATTTTAGATTTATTCCTGAATATGTTCCGAAGCATCAGACTTCTTTTTGATTAATATAAAATGAGAAAGGAAAACCGCTTCAAGTTGATGAGTTCGAGTTCATCTATGACGTGCATTGGCTGTTTTATTGAACGGACTATATGTACTTCACATAAATAGAATAAAATAATGCAATACAACAATGGTATTCCACATCAACGTTAATATGATACACTCAATTATTCTACAAAGCATTTCACATACACGATACGAATATACTTTAAAACGGATTTTTAGCATTTTTAGACCTTTAGACTTTAGACTTCTTTATTGGAAGCATGAAAATGAAAAATAAATTAAAGCTGTGGATTTAGTAGGAATGGAAAAATGTCCAAGGTTATTTAAAAGTGAATACTTGTTGAATACAGATTATAAAGAAATAAATAATTGACTAGCAAAGCTGTACCATTCTCATCGCTCATTTATTCATCAAGTCAGATGAAGTCTCATATAGAATAAAACTCCTATATGCCTTAAGCTATATTTATATCATAATTATAAAGAACATATTAAACTTATAACTAGAGAAACTGAGTACTAATTTTTATTATTTTATGTATTTTACTAAACCAAAGGCTTTTCTCACATCATAGAACTTCTGCTTTCACACACCATAGAACTGATGTTATTAATTATAATTTGGCTTCAATAATCTACTGGGACTGTGGGATCACTCTTGAAGGACTTATATAAATCGCTTGACTTATGCTATGTTCTATTTGAAATATACATCTAGTTACAGTTCTGGCCTTGGCCATGTTAGTCTCTTATATTTTAGATCGCTTTCTATGACTTTGATCAAATTCTTTTTCAGAGCTGCGCACTGGGTCTTCCATCCAGAATGTCGATTTCTCCAAAGAAGTCTGTAAGGAACTCGATCAACTTCCATTCCATTTTTCCATTTTTGGATTTCTTTCCAAACTCTGCACTGATTGTCGCATCTTAAGCGAATGGCTTCATTCCTAATCCCATCTCGGAGAAAAGCATGTAGAATTTGCCTTTAGCATAGCATTTCCAAGATTTGAAGCTTATGGGCATCAGATTGTAACAGTGTCTAAAGAGACGCATTTTTGTCGAAGTACTAAGTTAGTAAAACACCAAAGCGAACGTTTTATTACTATGTCTAATTCAAAGAATATTATTTTAAGAGTTAAAAATTGTTAGTATTAGTTTCAACGTTTCGACTAGCGATTTCATTACAGTTTATTTATTGGTCAATCAAACATGTTTGAAGTTAAATAAATGGAACCTAAAACTAAATAATTCGTAATGTAAAGTGCTTTTGTAACATCTCGGTGCTAATATGAATGTCACCATTGACATTTAACATTGATATTTTGACTCGAGATCGATGCAAAATTAATAGAAAATGTATTTTATAATATAACACCGAATTTAATTTATTGCTTACTTTTTTTTTCAAGAGGACTACACCAATCTAGAAAGCGGACTTGTCGAATTTACTGCAATTAACTCAGATTTACATATATTTTTTGCTTAATTAATTGATAAATATACCTGTTCTAGTTTTATTTCTATTAATTTTAGATAATAGATCTAACTTATTGGGGCGCGAATTTCGTTTACAATATCTGGACAGCAATAAGAAAATTCGAGAATGACACAAAAATTAAAAAATTAAAAAGCAAATACAAGAATGTATGACTACAATATTTAAGATCCGGCAATAAACTCAAGGAAGGCAAGGAAAATGATCCCAGTCACGCCACTAGCCAGGCTGGGTAAGACCGGATATTTTCTGGGATTATCTCCAAGTTGGTCAGTCGCAAACCAGTAGGCTTAATATACCGTGGTTCAGAGACCACGTTAAACAGTAGATTCAGTCCACATAAACTTGAGTTGGTAAATCGAAAACTAAATATAACAAAAAAAAACACTGATTCAAAAGTTTAAAGGTTCAAGGGCCCAATAAAACCATCATGTTTATTTATCGACATATTCATACATTAGGCTGATGTTAAAGGTTATTAGTAATTAATGATCATTAAAAAATTACTGTAATCTAAAATTTTGAATCAGTTTTTACTCTGTATTATTTTAATTTTTAGATATGTAAGAATTGGGGCATGATTTTAAAATTCCAGTAAGTCCACGAATTATAGGTATTTTAGTATGACAGTAACTGATCGGTGTAAATCGGGCAAGTAAAGTGGATAATACGCACGCAAAACACTTCACTTTTTACTTCACTATTTTTTTTTGTTTTTAAGTAGTAATAATTTAGCTAAAAAATTATTCATAAGAATATCTTTAATTATTTATAAAACTTCCAAATCATAAACCTTCGAGATTATATATATGCAAGAAATTTTGTTATATTATATAAATTTATTTTGCCGGCTTTGTGGCGCATTGGTAAGGGCAATAGGACGGACCCATAATCGGTAAAAGGAAACTTTACAATATATAAAAAAAATTATTTTAATTTCACATTAATCAAAAATATTAATAATCTCCCTTCAATATTTTTATGTTTTCTTTAAAATTTAAAACATATTTTCAGATCATTAAAAAAATTATTACGTAAATACTTCACCAGTAGGAATTCATCAATTACTATTAGTGGATATATAACTGGTTATGCCCTATTTACTATATGATTAAATATCATTATTCCCAATAACTCAGAGCTCGTTAAATCAAAATTGTTCGAGAAAAAAAGAGGTCAATATAATGAACTTGATGATTTAGTAATTTATAATAGTATAATTTTTTTTTTGGTTTAGTTGTTTTTTTTTTAATTTTCTAACATTTTATATTTAATGTATTCGTTTGAATTAATCTAATTATTTCCCTGAAAATTGCTCCTCGTATAAAGATCTAGATTATTTTTGTAAAATGAAAATACCTTCTCATAAATATTCTAAACGATTCTTATTTATCACATACATAAAACCAGATATTAATTAAGTATAGGACGAGAGTAGAGAAGAAAAATTATCGGAATATATTTTTGATCGCATATAATTATATTTTAATTGAATAATATACCGGTAAATTAGTCGATAGCCTAAGAGATCGCTCATGTCGATGCCAGTCCGACTGAAACAACTATTAACGTTATCATCAAATTGTTATTATCATTAGTAACCACACGGTGTAATTATCTCGTAAAAAATTTCAACGAAGATGAACAGAAAAACCACTGAGAACAATCAGGGAGGCTTTTAAAATAATTATAATTCATGGCAGTTTTGCTTCTCTTCTCTTATTGATGCAAATAGCAATTAACCTTTCTGCAGAATAATAAATTGAAATTAAAAATCAGATATTAAATTGTAATCAACAATATATTACGTTTATCTTCAATATGTTCAATCTTTGTATACTATATGTGCTTTAATAATAAACTTGGTACTGATTAAGATGTACTTAATAACACCCAAGTCCTTGTACAAACTATAAAACATACTTTTCAATGGCCATTTTAGAAATACTCAGTTATATACTTCAAAATACTTATAGATTTATCTAAAAGGACTATAAATCTTATCACTAATCGAAATTTAAACCTAGATCTTATAAACTAATATGTTATAATAATGATTATATTATCACACAAAAAATTAAAACCTAAGGGAATCATTATCTTCATCATTATTAATTTTTAGCCAGAGGTTGAATATTATTCATTTTTCTGGCCTCAGATATTCATAATTTTCTATTCTGCAGTTTACTTTTTTAGTACAAGTTTTAGCCACTGTTTATATTTTATCACGATAAGGCACCATAAAGTTTTATAAAACAAACAATGCGTGCAATATGCTGCTAGAAACTCCTTGACATCGAAGTCAGCCGAAGAAAGTGACATCTACCACCGAAGTAAGCCAAATCAGCCGAGCGACAGGTGCTTTTACTTATCTAAGATGGTGCATAGGAAAGACAGGAAATATAATAATCAAGACTAACGCATCCCTTCAAAGCTCATCTTGACAATGTTTATGTCTGGGCCCGAGGCTCGAACATTGTCTTGGACGTTCAAATAGAATGCATGCAAGTTCCTCTTCAAGACTATATAGAAATGAAGTAATTCGTGATAAGACGCGACAATGACTCCACAATTGAAGAACAAATTCAGAGATTCAGATTACAATGGTTTGGATATGTTTATCGAATGAAAATGCACGACAGACTTCTGTGGTAACATCGAACTTATCGATAATTGGAAGATATAGTTAATAGACCTAAAAACACAAAAACATATGAGACTCTCATTGACTTAGGCCAGAGCAAATGCGGTCGAACGCCAACTGTGGGGAAATTTAGTGAAGAATGTTTCTGCCGCACCAACTATGGATTGATGATGATGATGATGATGAAAGAGGATGTAATATGTATTATATAGCTCAAAAGGTTATAAATCTTACACTAACTCTTATGTTAATAAATATATTATGTCTCGAAAAATCAAAATGTTATAATCTAATGTTAACAATTAAGAACAGGAATAGTTAATTTCAGTATTAAAACTTCATTAAATCATTAAATTTTAGCCAAAACCTGAATATTATTCATTTTTCAGGACTTTTAATTTACTGTGGAGCCAGCTTGGTTGGCGCAGTGGTAAAGGCGACAGGACCGTCGACGTACTGTTGCCATAGTTGCGGATCCGAATCCTGCTGGGTCATGGTCCTAACTTTATGTTTGTGATTTTTCTAGACAAGAGTGCAAAATCCGACAAGGAGGATCATTTTCCTTCCAATTACGCCTGTAATATATATATATATATATATATATATATATATATATATATATATACATAAATTGAAATAATAAGTCTTCCTTCATATTATTATATGCTTTTAAAAATTGTTTTATTTGTTTAAAAGTAATATCCGGGAGTTCCATTTGACCTCTTCGATATTTTTCAGATTAACAGTTTCCTTTGAATTGTATTAAATTATGTTTTAATTGAAAAACTACTCACTGTTTTTATACATTTCATATATTTAATATCGGATAGAGATAAGAAATCAATATACGTCTTTTCGCTAGAGTGTAAACAAAATATTTTCTTGATATTTTATGTCAACATTTGTGCCAATAAAATATAAATTGCGAAAAGCACTGCTACTTACTTAAGTTTGCTAAGTTCAACTGATTAGCAATCATAGCTGTGCAAAACATATAAAATGTATATCTTCATCAATATAGTCATGTGAGTACGTTTTAAAAGTTTTTTGTTTTTATCGGTAACCAGTAGCAAATAACGAGAAGTGGCACTAGTAAGATTTACAGCCAATTAATTGAAGACGTAATTAGACTAGATATATATAGCAATCTTAAGCGCAATCGCTAGAACCTTGACGGTACCTCAATAATAATTTTGAAATAACTTCAAAATCATAGATAGGATGCAAAACATGATAAACCTAAGAGACGTTGAACGCTGTTTTGCATAAACTATCGCTCGCTAAACACAACCCAAAGTACTGAAAATCTTGGGATAAAGTCAGCCAACATCAGCAGAACTTAATGATTTAGATATCTGGTAATATTTAGATTGAATTGGCTATGTACTACACTAGATATTTTCCATCCATATATCCTATTCCATATCTTCATTAGCGTAAAAGTTTTATTAAAAATAAACCAAAATAAAATTAGGAAAAAATCTGATTTATATGTTATATCATTTATAGTATATTTTCAATTTTCCATATCATTCTGAAAGTATTAGTGTTTGCGAACACAACACCATCAAAGTTTGTATAACCAAATATCATTATAACGAATCATCATAAATATATTAATTAAACTAAAATTAATGCTGAGGGCTGTTTAATTTTCATTGTTTGATATAAAAGATGCTGATATAAAATACGACACGACTTCCCATTGTAACATTAACTATATTTTGTTTACAGTACAACAGCTGAAATGTTTATGTACAAAAATATAAATTCAATAAAATGTCTGTTCTTACATTATTTTAAACGAGTTTCTGCCTGTAATGTCTAACAACAGGTAGGTGAAAATTAACATTTTTTCTCGCATTTAATATAAGATTAGCTTTGAGATTTGAGAATATTTCTTTAAGTACCAAATATATATTCCTCTCAATTTCATTTTAATATATATTTGGTCAAAAATATGGTTTACAGAAGAGAACACTAATTTAGCATAACCCCAAAACCTACAACGCAACCCTTAAATAACGAATATGCAAAAATCTATCTATATTAGACCATTGATTATGTTATAAGTGTTTCATAGTATAAGTTTTATGCTGGCAGTATAAAATGAAACTAATGTGAAATGCTATTCGACATAATTATTATTATATAATTATAGTGTGTGTTCATTGAGCGGGTCTTTCTTTAAAGATTTCGGAGCCTTTGCCAATGATTTGATAAATTAGTCAAGCTTAATTATTTAGGAACTAATTCCATTTTTATTTAATTTTACTATTGACAATATATAGTATTTACTATAATACTATTCATTATTATACTTACTCATATTAGTATTTACTATTAAAGAAATAATTAATTTTATTTCAAAATAATAATAAATCAAAGTTGGTTGTGAAAAAGTGAAATTAAAATAAAAAAATTAATTTAAAAAAGTGTGTCGTAAAATAACATATACAAAAATAACGAATAATAAAAATCAATAACCAGATCCAATTATACAAGAATATTCTTCATATATTAAAAGCCATTGAAAATAATCCGCAAAAAATCGAGATATCGTTGTCAAGGACGTCTTCTAAGCGGCACCAATAAAAGATTGAAGAATTAAAGTAACCAAACCACATTTCTAGCAATTTGCGGTCTGCATCAATAACTCTAGATTGCAGTTTAATATTATTATTCTTATCTTAACTATTCACACCATCGCTTCACATTGTTGCTACCAAAAAAAACTTTTTAACACCTGTCGTAATATGCTACATATTAGAATTGTAATAGATTAACGTCCAAAGTGAGGCTATAAAAAGCATCATTAATATTCCTTTTAACGCCGATAATTAAAATTTTAATTAACCAATGGTCAAAAAAATGACCCTAATGGTTCATTATAGATTATATATACATATATATATATATATATATATATATATATATATATATATATATATATATATATATATATATATATATATATAGTAGTTTTCTACAAACGTCATTTAAATTTTTGACGTCAAAACGTCGCAGTGCTTGCGTACGGCAAGTACCAACTCTGAATTCTAGTTCAGTTTGGCTTTGACATACAACAAAATTCTAATCTAAATAAAATAATTATAGAAAAATGCTGTTATCAAATATAATTTATTTTAACATTATAGCATATCTAATGCATATATTATTGAAGCACTTAAAACTACAAATTAAGTACACAGTTAAGTGTAGGTTAGGGTTGTGTTTGATTATATTTACATTGCACTCTTTTCCATACCACCCATGAGTTAGATGATCTAGTCGCGTTTTTTATAGAGTTTTGTTGTAGAAAATTGCATATTATGGTTATCCCATATGTTAATATCCCTATTAGGAAATAATGTACCGTTGGCGGATATGTTAATATCCCTATTATGGAATAATGTAAACACCTAAAAAAATATTTCTTAATTAAATAGATTGTTTTATTTTTTAATAGAAAAAATAAACATAATCCAATTATGGATTTATATAAGGAGTTAGGAATTTCGACCAAAATAACACTGTAATTTTTCAGTTAAATAATGTAAACATCTAAAATAATGAAAACATCCAAAGGAATATGTCATAACTAAATAAATTGATTTTTTATAGAAAAAATAAACATAATAGATTTTTCCCTTTAAATAAGGAGTGGGGAATATGCACCAAAGTAACCTTATAATTATACAGGTTTAATAGAAAAATTGCATATTACCGTTGGCGGATATATTTATATCCATATTAAGAAATAATGTATACACCTAAAATAATATAAACAACCAAAGAAATATGTGTTAATTATAGAAAAAATAAACATGGTAGATTTTTCCCTTTAAATAAGGAGTGGGGAATTTGCACCAAAGTAACATTACAATTGTTTGGTTTTAACAGAAAAATTGCATAATACCGTTGGCGGATATATTAATACCCATATTAAGAAATAATGTAAAAACCTAAAATAATTTAACAACCAAAGAAATATTTATAATTAAATTAATTGATTTTTTTATAGAAAAAATAAATATAGATATTTCCCTCTAAATAAGGAGTGGGGAATTTTCACCAAAGTAACGTTATAATTATACAGTTTAAATAGAAAAATTGCATAATACCGTTGGCGGATATATTAGTATCCATATTAGGAAATAATGTAAACACCTAAAATAATGTAAACAAAAAAAGAATAACACATATTTCTTAAATAAATTGATTTTTTTTATAGAAAAAATAAACATAATAGATGTATATCCTGGAGGCCCAATCCCCCTAATAATATCCTAGTAATTATTTTACTTTCATTAGAGAGCATGTTTTCCTTTTACGCTTAGTTTTTAGTAATATTTAGATCGGAGTGGCTATGTACTCTAGATATTTTCCATCCATATATCCTATTCCATAATTTGATTAGCGCAAAAGTCATATAACAAAACTCAAAATAAGTTTAAGAAAAAATCTGATTTATATGTTATATCATTTATAGTATATTTTTTCCATACCTTTCTTAAAGTATTAGAGTTTGCGAACACAACACTATTAAAGTTATATAATCAAATATCATTATAACGAATATTTAAACAATATCCAAGTAATTATTTTACTTTCATTAGAGAGCATATTTACCTTTTACGCTTAGCTCTTGTGTCCTTCGGTACAATGTTTCCTAGTAAAGATTTTGATATCTCTGTATTTCACCTTTGTTTTTTTCTGTTAATACCTATATACATTTTTCTTGATAAAACTAGATTTAATTAATCACTTCATACTCTTTAGTGCACTTGCCATATCTGCAAAACAGTTACTATTATTTCTCTCCTGAGATTTAATGAAATGCTCATGTATATTCTGAAGAATTACACACATATATTTCCTACAGTTATCATATATTAATTATATACTCGCATTTAGTTGTTTCCGCCACACTGTCTTGGTATTGTCAGCATTGAATCATAATCATAATCATAATCCCATATTCAGATATTCAGAAAGTATCACTCAAGTGAATAACTAAGCTGTTCATTTCCAATCTAATCTGATTGAGTTCATCCAAACCGATGGTGTTATTAACCATTCAATGCATTCTATACCACGCAACCATTCATTCATAACAATATATCTGCAATGAATTATTAATACATATTATAACTAATAAAACCTGATCAATTGTTATTCCAACGTTATCCTTTTTCCATCAACTTTTGTTGTCACAACATTATTTTTATTATCATCATGCCATGAGTGACAGATGGGTATATTAAAATAACAGTAAAATTGTTTTATTTGTTTAAAAGCAATATCCGGAAGTTCCATTTGACCTCTTCGATATTTTTCAGACTAACAGTTTCCTTTGAATTGTATTAAATTATGTTTATATTGAAAAACTATTCACTGTTTTTATACATTTCATATATTTAATATCTGATTTTGTTTCGGTGAATTCTAAATTATATTTTTAATTTTTTGAGATATTTCAGTGACCGTGCCTATACTAATATTCAGTGCAGCTGCTGCACGCTAAAAATATGTTGAATAAAAATCGCAGCAAATTAATATTTTACAGCAAAAATGCTTACATCTCTAACGAATTTTACTGTCAAGAGAGGGCCATCATTATCTCGTTCCCAACCTGGTTACTGGCGTGACTGGGATCATTTTCCTTGTCGGATTTTACACTCTTGCCCAGGACAATCACAAATTTCAAACAATCGCAAACATAAATTTATAACCATGCCCCAGCAGGATTCGAACCAGCGGCTATCGCAACAGTAGGAGGACCGTCCTATCGCCTTTACCACTGCGCCACCAAGCCGGCTTATTTAGCCATTCTGATAGCGGTGTATTCGCTAATGCACTATTTATCAATATATAGTAAAAATTCAGTTTGAAATATTGTGTTTGCATATTTTTTCTTATAAAGCTTATTTATATTTCATAAATTTATTAACTACTTGAATATATTTTGATCAGCGATATCTCAATTGATCTAGGATAACATACTCTTTCGAAATGCTGAAAATTTTCAGATTGGATAGCTGCCAAACTTGCCTGCTCTTTCGATACGGTATCGCGAAATTATCATAAAACCCTATGTAAAATAATGGTGAATATATTACTTAATATAGGTTGTATCAATTTCTCTCAATAAAAACCTTTTCAAGCTAAATTCAGGTTAGAATAATTATTTTCTTGGCGCCTCCTTTGTTATTAAGTATTGTCTAGTTACTTTTTCAAATAACGGATTGAATTTTGAGAAATACGTTAAAACTAAATAGAAACCCAGATATTGGCATTTTTACATCCCCAACAGCTTTTTGATTGTCTGTCTACTTCTTATGGCAGTTGGTTAGCTGTTCAATTATGAGGAATATGTTAAAACTAAATGGACAAATAAAATACTGTTTCTGCTTCTTCAAACAAAATATCCTGTAACATACAATACTTAACGTGTTTGTAAAATTCTGAATGAATAATATGAATATTTCAATATTTTCACTTTGTTTTGACTATTGTTACCCAACTTTCTAAATCTAATGGGTCAGACAATTTTCCTACTCGACCCTTTTTGCAAATAAATCAAATATTACTAACATGTTCTAATCACAGCTAATGTCAAAGCAATATATCATTAAAGTATGCATAGAAATTGTTAACTAAAATTATTTGACCATTTTTGTTTTTAGAACAACAAACTGCTTACTTACAGTTCATTTTAAATTTAAAAAATCCATATTGCAGTGTAGTCGCTTTTGGAACGGCTGCTTAACGTAGGCTTCGAACTATGGTACTCGGTAATAAACTGAAGATAAGCACGTCTTAACTAGCATGGTTATTGACTTAACTACGATGTTGACTATAGTAGTAGTAGGAGGACCATTCCGTCATCTTAAACCACTGCAGCTAAAAATCCGAAAAATACACGAAGAATTTCGATATTGGTCCGTGATTTGAATATAAAAAATTAATATATTGGATTTCAAAAGGGGAAAGACTAAATAAGATCAAAAAAACTTTTAACGGTAAAGTAAATTGGTTGGTAGATCAGGATAACATTAGAAAAGAGAAAATACTAATGAATGCACTGATTCAAGCTAAATAAGTTAATACATGCATTATGCATTATAAAATAATGTTGTCTAAACAGTTAATACATTCTTTGACCGACTTCAAAAAAGGAGGAGTTTCTGTGTACGGCTGTATATTTTTTTAATGTATGTTTGCCGATTTCTTTCTTCGTTAATTATGGACCGATTTTCGAAAACCTTTTTGATAGGGGAATGGGGGGAAATTGAGGGAAAACATCAAATTTCAAAGGCACGTACAAAGCTTTCACATCTTTTTTATCTAAAATAGTTACATATTTGGGTATAATATTATACATGAACTGATGTGACGAAAAATCAGTGTAAGCCAGTGTCAGTGTAAAAGCCATTTAGTTTGCTTTTTAAGCACTAGCCATAGTATATGGGGGGTCGTAAAAATATTACAACAATTGTTTCTATGGTGTAACCGTTAGAACGTTAAGCTCATACGCAGAGATCGCGGGTTCGAATCCCCATGGGAGCAGCAACTTTTATTGTTCTAGTTAGGTTGGAACATTTTTCAAATCACCTAGACTACCTGTACTACATAGTGGACCCCGGGGCCTATTATTTTAGAGAGGGAGGTTTATTCCGATTTTTGCTGATACGGGCTGCGCTTTTACTTGGCTATCCATTGTAATACTAAAAGAGAAAAATAAAATATTTTCAACAGAAAAATTGAACCGATTTCAAAAAATAAATAAGGAATTCACTAAAAAGTAAGATATTTAGTAACTAAGATTTTTAACAAAAAAAAACGATTTAAAACAAAATATGTACATAATAATAGTCGTAATAAATAAATAAAAATGAACCATAACCTTATTTAACCTATATACTACAAGTTTTTATATTCTACTATGTACACACAATTTAGCTTATTACAGATCAGTTTGAAGTCGGTGGCGAGCCTAAACAATACAAAAATAATAATATACTTTTGTGACATACAGAAAATTAAATTACGAACAAAACAAATCTTATTTGTTGCTCGGTTGCTTTGATGTTGCTGATTTTAAAGTAATCAGTTGGTAGTAGTTAAAATAATATTGTAAATAGATAAATAGATTTAGGTAGGTATTAAGCTAAATTATAGTATATATGTGAATATAACGAATATATTATTATAGTAGTTTAGTGTATAAAAAATTTGATTATATTTATATTTAAAAGTTTGATTATTGTTTAATTTTTAATGAGTTCCTATTTATGTTTTGAAGTCGGTTCAATTTTTTTTGTTAAAATATTTTATTATTACCAACTACTCATCGAACTGCAGTTCGAACGTGGTCGTACTTAATCACTCTAAAGTGAATCAGTGCATTTTTTCACACCAACTGCAGGCCAAATCTATATTTATGAATTGGACAAAAGGGAACATACAAGTTTCATCTATCTTCTATAATTCTTAAACATATTAGAAAGCAATAAAAGTTAACAGGCAAGTTTCATCTATCTTCTGTAATTCTTAAACATATTAGAAAGCAATATTTTTAATAATAAGTATAAGAGCTTTATAAAATAAAACTTTGAGATCTGTGGGGAAACATAGTAAAAATAAATTCTCTGTTTAGTAAGTTTTCGGTATTTTATAAATTAGCATTCTATTGTAGAAAAGCAAATTAAGTACGTACTCAAAAGGATATATTGATAGTGTGTTTAAATGAAGTTAGAGCAACGTAACCTAGATAATTAGTGATATATAAAATATTTCAATGGAAAGAAGCAATCTCTTCAAGATCAATCAAGATCTTCAATGGGAAAAAGGCTTATTAGAATTGGAAATCAATAAATGAGAGAGAGAAACAATAAACCCTAATATTATAAATGCTTCTTATTTTAGCTTATGTACTTTAATAGACAAGTTATAAATGGAAACACTTATTGAAATTATATGTTGAAATTATCAATTATATGATAAGTGAAAAGAAAGTAAATTTCAGGCTTATTCCATACAATCCCTTGAAATTTGAAACAAAATTGACTCGTGAATTCAAGAGTTGCAAAAAAAACAATAATAATCAATGAGGGATAAAAGCCGAATATCTTTATCAAAACCCTATCAAAACTATCAAAACCAAATGAAAACAGCAGAAATCCTAAAATAAATTAGGAGTAAAAAAGAACGAAACTAAATTAATAAGAAGACATTTTTGCTATTTTCTTCTATTAGAAAAAAACAAAGAGTTTTCTAAAGACTTGAATAGCTAAATATAATAAAAAGAAGACAATACTACAAGACATGAAGCAAACATAAAATGAAAGGTATGGTCTGAGCGAAGCTTTCGATAAGTGTGTTTTTCGCGGTAACGTCGGATGCAGTAACAGTACAAGTTAATTGAGTCAAGCAAATATGTGTTAATTAAATTATGATATATACTAAGTAAGTTATGAGTGTTGAGGCAAAATAATTATTATCCTAATATCTCAAAATATTATATTATAATATATACATATATTATTCCAATAATATTGTTTTTTGAAGAGCAATAAGAATAAGTTTATTAAAAAATTTATGAAATATACTTTTTTCAGCATTATTAATAACCAACTAATTGAAAAAAAAATTGTTATAATAAAAGAATATTTAAATTGTACTAACGTGTACGTAAAATTGGGCATTTCAACTATAACGCAGACATTTTTGACAACTTCAAGAGGTTAGAGTCCTCGCAATAATATACCGTCACTAAATCTAAGAAATGTAAAAAAGTCTCCGCAAGTAAAGGTCAGGTTAGTTGTCTGTAGTGAAAAGGAAACATAACTTAGGTATTTGAAATGAATGAAGCTATTTTATTAGAGTTTTATGAATAAAAAACGTCGACGGATGAATTCTTTTTTAATTAAGTATAAAAACCGTTTTGTGTAATTCACCATAACGAATTAATTATTTCAGAAATAAATAAGTTCAAAAATATCGCGAATAAACATACACATTTATTAATTCTTCACTATATTCTCGTATCCCCGTGTATAAAACATGAATTGTTATATATCTATTTTTGTCATATCTATATCTATCTTTGCAAATGGCATAATCATTATGCTACATGATATCTTCCCAGAGCTAGAGAAAAAATAGAAGATGGAATTAACAAAATACACATGAAAACAGCTAAATAGCTCAAAATATGTCCATGTCAATTTTGCGATGCAGCGAAAAGATAAAAACTTCACTATATTATTTGACGGATGCCCAATTACTCAAATAGAAACAGCGAAATACCTCGGAATCCATCTCAATGTTTAATTAAATATATTGTAAATAACTCGCTATACAAAAAGCTAGCATTACCTATTACTTAAACATTGCCATCAAAACCAATATTACATAAATTTGAAACAGTATTTAATTACTTTCACCACCACTTTTTCTTGAATTAAATAGAAAAAGTTAAACTTTCCACATATACTTACTGTACATTGTATACTATTGTCTCGTAATTTCACGTTTTTGTAGTCAAGAAAAAATTTACACACAACAAAATTATCTGATTCTCAAGCTACATTGTTTGGGCTCATCATTGTGTTTCATTAAAAAAAAATTTCTTTTACTAAAGAAGTATGGCATTCGACAAATACGTTCAAACCAACGTAATCAGTGTCAACAGATTTGCTATGAGACTGTCGTATTTTAATCTAATAACTTCATTTTTGATACGACCATAGAGAAAATCGTGCCGAATTTTTAATACTTACAATAGAATATTTTGTAATGAATTTATAGTACTTCGAGTCTAAAAATATGCAAAAAAATGGCCAAGACGATAAAACAAATCGAACAATTTTTGGGATGTATTCCAACTAAACCATTAACATATATTACATTTGCCTATTTTCCTCTAATTTATTTCTAATGAGATCACGTAGCGTAGTAAATAACGAGACCTAATGATATACTAAATATGGATCACTAGTCAAATATGGACTAATAGCCACTGACAATGATTACTGAGAGATATTCCATATAATTGTTTCTTATTATCGGTTTGAAATTATTTTCTCTAACCGTAAAGAAAAATTTATCCATAAATGAAATCCAATCAGCTAAGTGAATTGAATTTCATGATAAATTGTTGATAGCCACTTATTAAAAAATTTCATGCTTTTCAATCTTCAGTTCATCATTCAAAGTTTGTTAAGTTCATTTGAAAATTTAAATCTTATTTTATATGCCATTTCTATTAATTTTTTAATTAATATTATTTTATACCACCATGAAAAATATTACTTAAAAATTGTTTTTTTAATTATTTTCAAATTACCAATAATTTTTGCTTTGGCTCATAATTAACTCGAAAATATCAAGCAAAACAATTTTTTGGTGAATACCTAATAATTATACAGTCATTTTTTGCTAACTGTTATTAACTTTTCGTATAAAATTTGCCACTAGTCGTTATATCCAGTTTTTTTATTCTTTGGCCAATCTAAAAATAACGAAGATAATGGCTACTTAATGTTTCCTGCTATGACATCGTGTAAAAGAGGAAGAGGTACCTCGGTTGGTTTAGGTCGATTTTATTATAGTAAAAAAACGTTATATAACGAGGGTTCTTCAAGAGCAAGACGATGTAATTTTATAAATAATATGTTAAATCAATTTAATTGGAAATTATTTTGCATAAATGGATGCTTTATTATAACTTTGTAACAAATAATATATTTGTAATATTAATTTGACATAGATTCTGTTACTGTTTAATATAAATGTGTAGAATACATTGTGTAATATATAGTTTTCAACAATAGTGTTTGCTTTGTTTGAAATATTAAGGCAATTAAAAACGATATTTCAAAAAAAATTTAATATCTTGTAAATATTTCATTCTTTACCCCTTCTACATATTCATTTGAACATGAAAAATCCAAAAGGTTAAGATTAAAAATGGTTTAATTGAAAGTGTTAATTCTACTAATTCAAGATCAAAATCTCTCTGCTTGACAAAAAGAATTTTTTGTGCTGATCATCCCGAGCACAAAAAATCATGAGCTAGATCAAGAGTAGTCAGTATATACTAAATGACTTCATGATACTACATAGAAAACTGCTATTTTATGTAGAATTATGTTAAAATCATCGAATTTAACCATTAAGCTGTTGAACAGTTGTTGATTGATATTTCGCATTTTCACCAAAAACCTTGATCAAAAGACTTACAAACATGTTTACTTTTGTATTTATTAGCTCAATTTTGTCTAACGAAGCAATAAGTTGATCCCATAGGTTCTCACTTGGTTTTAAACTTCAGTTCTGTGATATCCATGTCAAAACTAAAATTTTCTTTTAATTTAAAAAACATTATTACTAGCGCTGGGAACTATCGACTGAAAACAGTCGAAACACTCGATGGTCAAAAAACTAGCGACTGAAAATAGTAATCAGTATTTTCAGTCAAATGCACGGTTCGGCTGTTTTCTTCAATTCCTGATGTCAGACGATGATGTACGAATCCTTTTCTGTATAAATTGTGAGAGAGGCAAGGACGGAGACAATTGCTTGGGGCAGTTAATTTTTATATGTAGTTATATTTTCCAGCGGTACTATAAGCGAGACGGAGATGTATAAATTCCTTCACGAACTAACTTTAAAAAAGAAAAGGAAAAAATAATTACTGAATACTATAATAATAATAATAATAAATAACAGGCAATTTACAAATCAACTTTAAATGAAGTAGAATTACGTTTATATTTGAATCTTCTGTGGATCTGTAAAAAGAAATGGAATTTTTCCCTGGAATGGAATAATACCCCACAAATGCTTTATTGTATTTCAATGTGTTAATTGTTATTTTTAAATAATATACTATAATAAAGATAGACAATACAATAGAACTTAAACAAAACCTTAAAACTAAAGATATATAACCATAAATACTACATAAAAATTAAACATATATCTAATAGAAAAAAAATCCATGACTCCATAATTAAATGAATCCATAATTGAAAATGCTCTGAATGAAATGATATAAATTTATTTACTATTGAACCGAAATATTTTTTAACAAAAATCGAGAGTGTAATGGAAATATTACCTATTATTGTTATAAATACAGTCAAAATATTTTACTATTTATCATTTCCAATTTTAATATTTTTGTCCTATTATATTAACAATCTTGAAAAATATCGTACCAAAATGTTATGATATTAATATGCATATACATATATTGTGATTTACAAACAAACTACCGAAAAAATTATAAAACTACATATATTACTATGTAAGCATAAATTGGGTACATTTTTGTCAAGGTCGCGGCTAGGACGACCCAGCCAGAACGTTAAAAATCAGTCGAATGAAACTAGTAGACTAAAAATAGTAGCTAAAAGTACGACTGAAACAGTCGATAGTAAATAGTAACAAAATCAGTCGGACCGAAAATAGCGATTGAGAACAGTCGACTGAAACAATCACTGATAAAAAGTAGTAAAATCAGTCGAACCAAAAATAGCGACTGAAACAGTCGATAGTAAAAGGTAGTAAAAATTACTAAATAGTCGATAGTCAATTTCAGTCGATAGTTCCCAATACTAATTATTACCTTGACTGTTTGTTGTTATGCCTGATTTTCAAACCTATGTCAAATTATTTTCAGGCAGAACACTATTACACACCTTGAAATATCAAGAATATTGAAATGATGAACAATTGGCTTAATTGTTAATTAATTCGATAACGATAACAGAAAAGTTGTTTTCACTGGTAATGGATCTAAGATAAATTGAAATTCTGAGCGAATTAAAAGTGGCCTTTGAATATTTATGTCGACATCAGACCAGAACGGATTATTAGCATAATGTTTTAATTTATTAGTTGAAGGAGTTTGTTTTCTTATATTTCCTAGGTTTTGAGACTCAAAACTCAAAAAAATCACTCCAAACCTAATGAAGCCTCTTGAAGCGAATCCACGCCAAGTACCAATATCAGCTAAGCACAAACACAACGAGTGGTAGCAGGGCGCGTCAGTGAATACTCATTGTAGTAAGTTAATTAAATTAGGTTAAATCTAAATAAATTCATATCAGGTACCGATTATTGCGTCTATATATAATTTCTAAATAATACTTAAATAAATTTCTTTTTATGATTTTTTTCTAAAAATGTTTTCATCTTTCTCACAATATAGCGCTAACGTAGTCATATATTCATTCTTCATTTTCTTCTTGAAGCATATATCAGCCAATTCATGTTTCATCATTTCATTCATTTTCAGACAGTGCTTACTGAATATGATTGGTTCAGAAGAATAGCCCATTCGAGTTCCAGGAATATTTATCCGTGCTATTACAACATTAATATGTGGCCTTGTTGAGAGTTACTTGAGAGTTTACTGACATTTTTTAAAACAGTTTTAAATATTTAAAAAATTTGTAAAATATAAAATAAAATATTCTTAAAGTAAGAAAATCCCATTAAATTAAATCTATTAATAAATTGAATACTGATAATTGAAACCAAATTAGTCATACCAGTCACATTAAATTGTGGAATATACAGCTCTACAGCTGTAGAGCTATGCTAACAAAAGCAATATTTTAGTAATAAAACACTTTTACGGGCTCCTGAGAGTGGGCACTGTGGAATGATATCGACACCATGGCTTGCACAATTCTGGGGTAGACCCCTAAATATGATAAGCTCTTTAAATCATTTAAGTTACTATGAACAAAGTCGTGTTTAGTACCTCAAAGAGATATGCCGGAATTTGCATTACTATTCTAGAAATAGAAAGGTTAAAGACATAAACATTAATTTCATTATTCATTAAATTATCACTGCTCTCTAATAGACAGGCCTCCATGCAAAATATATAAGGAAACAATTTAACAATACTAGAAGAATATTTGTTTTCCCTTTTTGAGCTAAAGAAGAGTATTTGAGGGACATTTTATTGAATTATTTTATTTAAAACGACAATATTTCTAGAAGTAAAAGCATACACGATACTTATTTTGCTTGATTATTCTTGCTGGATCAAAAATAATGTGATTTTATTGAAAATTATTGATTATTGCATCGTTTTAAAATAGTTTGTTGCTTTTACTACGTGAAATTAAAATTTTCCAGATATTATATGTAAAAGTTTTAGAAATATTCAACTTTTTACCAAAATAACCAGTTAACATTTTAGGCCAAATAATAAGTTATTCTAAAAATACTAAGAACTTCCTAATTCTCAATTAAATAAACGAAATGATTTAAATTGTAAAAATTACGCTAGATAGAAAGAAGTTAGTTTATCAACCAACTATTAAAGCCTGTTTGGACTTAAAAATCAACCAACTAGTAATCAAATGCTATTAAAGTTAGTTGGTAGGCATTCGTTCATTTAGAATGACAATATACAATATGACAAAAATGGTAAATTCAAAAACGCTTTTAAAGTTTTAAAAAAATGAAGACAACAGAAACATAAATCGTCTATTTTAACTGTTTTTCACCGAGTTTGTATTAAACAGTTAACAACACAGCTAAAAAGAGAAAGCTGCAACTGTAATAGGTTCAGATTCTAACGAAAAATCTGAGAATGTTCACATATGTAGCAAGGCGCAACTAGTTAAAACTATAGCAAAACGGAGAACTGGAAAAACAGTTTTGCTAGCAATTATTTTTATGGGTTTATAATGGTACCGGACGCGCAGATGACGTTGTTTTAATGGCGAAAGTACCGCTTCATCTCATTGTATCACTTTTTTTCATACACCGTTTCGAAATTAACTGTTTCTCGTAATAAAATAAATGACGAAATAAGTTTCAAGCCTTGAGATAAATTTGATATGATATACAGAGGAATTCGTGCCGTTAGTTGATAGTTTAATTAGGCAGGATTGATATCAATATCCCTCATAACGATCTAAAATAATTAACGGTACTTTTCGCAGATATTTTTTTTAATATGTCAGGAAATTAAAAACCAATCAGTTATTATCAGCCCAGCAGTGAGTATATGAATTTTGATAACGTAAACCTCTAAAACATAAACCAAACCACAATCACAAACAGTGTTAAAAAAGTTTGTATTAATATCTTGGTTAGATTCGAATCTGTGACTAGCAGTATAGCAGTAGGAAGACTGTCCTGTCGCCCTGGCCACTGCGTTTAACTAGCCAATGGTAATGTTGACACTACAAAAAAGGGTGCATACTATAATATAAGAGCGCCTTATAATAAGATTACGAAGTATGAAGAAGGAAGTTAAACATAATAGTCACCAAGCTAAATTAACTGGAAAATTAATATATATTCTGTAGAATATATGCGGAACGAAATATATGCTACTTTGTATCATAAGTTTTCAAGTCATAAAAATCCTTTTTAACAGACTTCGAAAAAGGAGGAGGTTCTACGTTCCGTTGTGTATATATTTTTTAAATGCTAGATTTTCGAAATCCTCTTTCTATTCGAAAGAATGCACCTCCAAAGTGGGGAAATCGAGGGAAACCCTCGAATTTCAAAGACACGTACGAAATGTTCACATATTTTTTATCTAAAATAATCAGATATTTGGATATAATGTTATTACTGAGCTGATGTGACGGAAAATCGGAAGTCGTTCAGTGCAAAAGCTTTGTTTGCTTGTTAAGCAGTAACTATAGCGTATAAGACCTCGCAGAAATATTTTAGACAACTGCTCTATGACGTAATGGTTAAAGTTTTTTGCTCCCAAACGGAGACTGCGGGTTCGATTTCCGGCTGGGATATTAACTTTTTGTTGTTGTTTAGTTAGAATATTTGTCACATCACCTAGGCTAGGTAGCGGGCCCCGGGTAGTGAAGCGCTCCTCCTTTTGCGGGCATTGTTTCTTTATTCCTATTTTTCCTCATACTATATTTTGTGACATATACAGAAAATTCAATTACCAACAAAACAAATCTAAAATATATTTTGCATTAAAAATCTAAGTTTAATTATTTATTTGTGAGCTCCTATTTTATTTTTTGAAGACGTTTAATTATTTTGTTAAAAATATTTTATTTTTCTGGATATTACCATCTTCCGAAACATGAATTCATAAATTAGCTATGGCTAAGGAAATGGTGTTAAATTGTGAAGATTTAATCCTGCGAATTTTTAGTAGTTATTTAAAGAATTAAAAAAAGTTTGAGTGCCGGTCGTCTGAGTTACGAAAAATATGTTTAACAGCAAACTTCTTGATATTGCAAATACCTTGGCATAATAGCATGGCATTGATGGATTCAGGGAATTGTTACATGTCATAGTATAAGGATAGCGTCGGATTGTAAAACAATCAAAAAAAAAACTCAATAAAGAGGCTATGATGAAAATGTAGTATGATTTTGTCAAAGTTAAAATAATAAAAATAAAAACCCTAGATCTTTCCACAGTACATTTTATTAAAATTAATTTAATAATAAAGTTTTTTTTTGTTCTAAGCAGTTTCCATTTAACACTTAATTAATTACTCCTAAATTGATGTACTAACTATTTGCATAAATTTACCTAACTATTAAAATCAATGGTTTTTATATTTCTCTAACTAAAATATCAGTTTTTCATATAATTTCTATTATATTAAGTTATGGAGTCCATATAGAGGCTAATCAAAGAGAGCTTAAAATTGCAACAGATTGTCATTTTGTTACTTAATTAACTATCGAAATTCATCAAACCCTTTTAGAAACATATGCTGCTGCTAGAGAATGCGATTTCCCATGTATAAAGCACATATTATATGTAGCCATGCAAATTTTTTTATTTTTTCCCTCTGCAGTTTTGTACACAATTAATATTTTTTTTAAATAATACGTTCTGCTGGTATAATATCCGGTTCAGAATTTTGGGTAAATGTGGGTTTGTACATATATTTGGCTATAAATAAAAAGGACTAGAGCTTCACAATACAAAGAATTATAGTTTCCTGATATCACCAAATATAATATAAATAATGGAGAATAAAAAAATAGCAGAATAATAAAAATATATGTAAAAATTCTTGCTTGCTATATTACCACATATACACTTAGTTCTTAGTCTACAGTCCATTCAAAGTTTTTTTAGTAATGCGTCATGGATATTTGTGACGTCGAAACATTTCAATGTTGCCGCATCAACTCTGAGTTTTAGTTCAGTTTGGCATTGACATACAACAAAATCCTAATCTAAATAACATAATTGAACAAAAATGTTATCCAATATAATTTATTTTAACATTATAGTATATCTGAAAACTACAGTTAATTATACAGCCACAATAATTTATAGGTAAGAGTTAAAACCTCTTAACAATATTGCATTAAAGAATTTTGCATACGTCTGACAAATGAACGGCGGCCGGTTGTCAAACGTACGCAAAATTATACAAAATATTAGTTATTATTACTACAAAAACCGACAAACGTTATTTTAGCGCTTTGATTATTTTGATAAATATTAAATCGCTCGGTAATATGTGATATTCTGTTTGAAAATACCGAAAATAATAGAGTCAGGGTCACAAATTGATTGCAACTTTAATAAAATATTTCGAAAAGGACGAGATAATGGAGGCCCCCTTTTGACTATAATTTCCGTTAAAGAGGTAATTATTGATGATAGTAAATAATACAAGTCTCTACAATTTTATTGAAAATGTTTTTAGTGGGTTGTTGCCACGCTAAATGTTAGTGTGGGTACTGTGAATAACATCGCTTACAAAATGAAGAATAATACGTTAGATTCACCCAAGAAAACCCGTCTACATACAAAGTGGGTGACGAATCTTGACCATCTTGATTTTTGCTCTATTCGAGACCAAATATACGAAATGTATAAGAACAGTAAGTACACAAACTATTTTATCGTTACATAATTTAATAAAATTATTTTAGAGAAAATTGGCTGTCTGGAAAGTATGCATAAAAGGGTTAGGGACATGCAGCTTTTTGATGGATGTAAGACATCCTTTCATACACTCTTACAGGACATAGGCTTTAAAAGGTGTAATGATAACCCTTGAAGAGGTTTAATGAAGCTTTTAAAGATTGCGTTAAAAATAATTCAATTTTTAAAGGCATAAAATAAGACCAAGGAAGATAAACTATTTAAATTTGTGTAACATGATGAAACTTGAATATTTCAAAATGATTTATTGTGGCACTCTTGGCAAAACAGTAACAAAAAAGTGTAAAGACAACAAAAATTGATGGAAAAATGTAAAAGTTACAATAGCATTCGATTAGATTTTGTTGGTCATTATATTTATTAATAATGAATTGGAATATATTGCTGGTCGAGGAGAATATTCCATCAAAAACTATTTGGATATGTGGAAGGAAGCATTGTCAACCATAACACCTTCGGTTTAGATGAACTCAATAAGACATATAGAGGAATTAATTGATAAATGGATGATAGTGATTGAATTGGACAGTGAGTCGGAAAGTGAAAGTGACTGAAGGAAACTTTCAGGATATGTGATAATACTGTGCAATGCTGGAAATTCCTGAAACAGAGTGATGAGAGTGGAAACAACTAAAGGTATGCAAATAATTAATTAAATATAACTGCAGAAAATGGTATTGTAGGTCGTGAAATATTTGTGTGCACAAATATGATTGTAATTGTTCAAAATTAAACATGAGCATTAGGTTAGAACATATGAGGAGAGAATGAATACTAACTGTATTATAAATATGGTAAATGCGTTAGACAGTATTCAGTGATTAATTTTATGAAGAATGGTGTACACAGATAGTAGCAGAAGAAATAACATATACAGTGATACCAAGATGACTTGAAGTAAACACAGGAAACAGGAACAGGACCTAAACGTAAAAAGATAAATATGCTCTCGAATGAAAGTAAAATAAGTTTCTCACATATAAAATTGTTAATTGGGTGGATTAGGACTCCAGGGGTATACCACTACATAAAAAGACGCGCCTAGAAACTCGGTGTGGAAAAGAGTTAAATGTAAACAAAGCAAATCCAACCTACAAACTATTATACCTATGTTCTTAATTGTAATTTTAAGTCCTTCGATAATATATGTATTAGATGTACTATAATGTTAAAATAAATTATATTTGATAACATTTTGGTTCAATTGTTTTATTTAGATTAAAATTTTCTTGTATGTCAAAGCCAAACTGAACTAAAACTCAGAGTTGATGCGGCAACATGCAATCTCTCGACGTCACAAATATCCATGACGCATTACTAAAAAAACTTTGAATAGACTATAGATGTTATACGATCTGGTTTTTATCTGCGTGAAGATGAACACGTCATAATTTTCAGATTTCAAGCCTCTTAATTTAATTCCTATAAAAAACTTTATATTAGTATATTAAATAACTGTTTTTGAAGAGTCTAATGTGGCCTGCATAACTGCAGATTCCAATATTTAACTTATAGCGATATTTTGCTTTTCGATGGGTTAAGGTAAATTATCAATCAGTAATGCTCTTCCACATTTGTCCATAATCACCTTGTCTGAAATGCAAATGAAACCTTCCTGTCCGGAATATTGATGTAGGAGCTCATAAGAGTTCCTTTTAAGTTAATCATTGTTTAATTTCATGACAACGCTCAGCCACACGATGCAATAAATGTAAAGCTACTGTTATTCCAATTCAGACATAACACTTACTGATTACCACTTTTCAAGATCTTCGAGTAAGTGAAAAATGAAACGATGATTGGAACGCTGCCAATACCAATATTGTTCTTTCATTTCGTTGCAAAAGCTCTAGAAAATGATGAGAAATAATTTACTTAATATAAATTGTACCAACCGTAATGAATAAATGTCTTTTTAAACCAGAATATACGCAAATACCTTACAATACAAAAATATTCAGAGTACTTTCCAACAAAAAATTATCAAAGATGACGTCGAGGTAGACGGCGACCCCTATATTTTGTCCGTCTAATTAAAACTGGCATGACCAGTAGTTCCAGCGTGATTTGTTATGTTATATAAAAAAAACTACATTCTTACGATAATGGCATAATATAATGAGAAAAAAGCCCCGTAAAATTGGACTGAGAAAGCCATACAAAAACAATATACGTGATGACCTCAGTTCAAACGATCTTCACTTAACAGCGCTTCCATTACTTTTTCGGTCGTGCTTCTATTCTTTTTTTTTTAATTCTAATATATAGGCATTCGCGGTTAATAGTTTTGGTTGATTTATATTTGGTAATAATACACCGGCCAGACATGTATATGTATCCTAATCGATTACTTCTCGAAAGAGAAAGAAAACAATTAGTTTCACCTAAAACAATAATGACTTCCTAGCTCTTAAAGGCAGGACTAATTACCGACACATCTTCCACGAAAAAATCTTGCCGTTAATTAGTGCGTACCGTACAGGGACATAAATGTTCAGAGGCAACCTGATGGTTTGGTTCAAAAAAAAATTGAATAAAACTGTACTAAACTAGAGTAATTTAATCTAAATGAAGTATGGGTGGTATCTTTAAAAAGATCAATATAAATTAATTTATGGTTAATTTTCATTAAAAAAAATCAGACCACTATTTGATGCACTTCAAATTACATTTCAATTAGTTAAATTATAGTATTTCCATGAAATATAATTTAACTTTGTAATGATATTGAATATACCAAACCAAACCAAAGCAATAGTACTTACATTTATGTAATGTAAATGTTTATGTAAAGTCAGAAACAACAATCGACTGCTCACATCGTGATTTTTGGCCACACTAGAAGGCAGTGTCCCATGTTCTTGTACCCCTATTATATTTTCCATGCCTATTTCATCGATTACGAGTTGTAATAACGAGACTTCTCTACATAGGTACATATGTACAAACCCTATCTTTAACTAGAATTTCTAGCTGTTGATGTTGATGCCATTTTGTACCACACAACCCTTGTAATTAGTAAGATAGTGGCCGTGCTATTGACATCACACAGTTTTTCTCACAATCCGATACTCTTTTGTCCATACTTCAATATTTCCTGTATTCCTATATGTCATTTTTGTGCCTAATGCCCAGACGTTTTTTAAGTTAACTTAATGTTTACATCATTCTTAAACTGGTTTATAAAACAATTTATTGCTTAATAGAGAAAAACTAGCAGCAGACAATGCATGTGAAATGTATGAATTATTAGCAAAATGTTATAATTTAGTAAGACTAATTTCGTAGCTTGTTATGGAACAAAAGCATATTTATGTTAATTTTGTTATTTATTAATATATTATTACTAGTCGTTGCCAACTGACTTACAATTTATCTCTAGAGTGACATAAAACTAGGTACTTATCAAGGAAGACTCATTGGCCCCTGTTAAAATAAACATTAATACCACTTTTCAGTGTTTTTACTATTTAGTACACAAAAAACTTCGTTACACAACTACACAAGATCAGATAGTTTTTTTTAAGTATGCGTTCCAATTCGGCATTATCTACGCCTTCCCTCATATCTTGATGTGAATCTCTTCATTTCTTTTATGGTGTTGAAATCCTCTCGAAAGGTATCGGTGTAATTGTTCCTACAGTATCTCGGTGCACCCACAATATAATGTATTTATTCTGAAATACTTATATTATGTTGATATTACTTCTCGCAGAATATCCCCATAACTGAATTCCATAGGTCTATATAGATTTTAATATTTACTAATTCTAAATAACTAATACATTTTTCTTTTTGATATGTATATATGTTCTTTCCATCGTTCGCAGCAAAATTCAGTCCAAAGTACTTGACATTATTACTATATAGTATAATAGTATTATTCGTATTTATTGATATATGAACAGTTTGGTTGAAGGTGAAATTAATATGCATTCTGGGTCTACTTATTTATATTATTACTTGCGTTTTAAATATTTTGGTTGCGTCTCCGCTATTGTATTCAATAACAAAAATCGCAGTGTCATCAGCAAATATAGTTATAGTAACATTTTCTATTTGTGGTGTACCACTGGTATAGAGTAGATAAAGAACAGGGCCCAAAACACTATCTTGAAGTTTTAGATATTTTGTATCTATGATTGGTTATAATCTTTTTAGACAGACACAAACATAAATTTACAACCATGCCCCAGGAGGATTCGAACCCGCGACTATTGCAACAGTAGGTGGACCGTCCTCTCGCCTTTACCATTGCGCTAACCAAGCCGGCTCGGATATTATTAAATATTTAAACAATTTTCTTAAAATGTATGGAAATTGTCTTTCCAATCCCTGTATATCCGGGAGCATGAATTTTAAAAAACATTTTTTTGAATATTTTTAAATAGAGGAAACAGGCGTTTTGTTTTGTTGTATTTTTTTTGTTTGTTTCCAATCATCGCATTTTATGAGAAATTATTTTGTTTTTGCCAAAGGCCAGGCCGTCTTATTAATTGTTTTGTTCTTTTATTTTCAGGATATTATGAAGATTGGAAACATTTCAAGCAAGATGCACCTTTTTTAATCCTCACTTTGTTGCAGGTTGCTCTTTGAATTTTTTATTAAAGTATTTTGTATTTACGAAACATTTAATTCTGTAAAACAATGTATGGTAAACATTTGTTTTGTTATCACTTACAGACCTGCCGGCTTGGTAGGCGCAGTGGCGCGTCCTCCTGGTGTAGCATTAGCCGCGGGTTCGAATCCTGCTGGGCCATGGTCGTAAATTTATGTCTGTGATTGCCTACCTTAAACAGTAGGTCCAGTCCAGATTAACCCTAGTTGGTAAAGAGGAGACTCTAAAATATACCAAAAAAAAACATAGACCTCTGAACCAGAAAATTTCCTTTATACAAAAATATTACCGTCTTTTTCGTCATCTATGAAAAATTATTCAAACTACTATTACAACTAAGACACACGCAGAAATAATTTAAAAGGAAAAATGCAATAAAATTGTATTAAATGCAAACAAAAAATACATAGAAATAAGATTTACAAATCAATGAGCGTTTTAACAAAAAGTACATGCTACTTACCAGCACTGACATTCATATCTCTTGGTTGCTTGAGTACTCCCTATATAGCCGTTCAAACAAAAACCCGATTGTCTGGACGCAAAAAAAAAACAGCTACTGTATTGTAATGGTACTGATTAATGGCCGTACTATACTGAATGTATAAGTAATCGGAGTACAATCTTATCAATTATTCCGCGTGTGGTCTAAAAGGCCGATACCAAGAGGAAACAATGGTAAAGTGACAAATTTACGAGCAACGTTTCCAGCCTGTACAGAGCCATGTATGGAGTTTTTCCCAGTTTTACCGCGTATAATAGGTCTTCGATTCTTATCTTCATCAGTTTAGAATTTTAAATTCAGGAGTTTAACAATTTTAATAAACGTATCTTGTCATCAGATTAAACAATTTCTTTTTTTAATAGATCTATATAATTGTCGTAAATGTTAAATACGAATAATAATCAGCCGTCGGTCTGACTTCTATAATATCGAACCTCAGTTAAGACGTAACAAAACGACCATGAAAATAAAGTATTTTATTGAATTTGCTATTTCTTTAAATAAAAGATAACAATAAATAATAAGACGACAAAACTTCCCAAGTTAATTATAGCTTGGTTTTTAATACGAAAATGGATATAGTTCAACAAATTATTTTCTGAATTATAAACATTACGGTGATTATACCAAGAAAATCAAACATCAATAATTAGAATATTAACACTGAATAGTAATGGATTTAATAAAATGCTACTGTGATAACGAAATAACAAGACATAAACATCATGGTGTTAGTTGTAATGAAAAATTTTTTCCGCGTTTAACTCCCATCAAAGAATATTATTTGAGTGTTATTCCTCGTAAAACTATTCACCTTAAAACTTTGGAATTGGAAAAAAGAAAAATATAAATGCGACAGTATAGGCGATCTCGGGGAAATGTTTTTTGTCAGATTCAATCAGAGGTAGCGCTGCGATCTCAACTTGTGTTTTTAGGTAGTTTTTTTTGTCGTAATTTTAATAAACAAAAGCATATAATGGGTTCGCTTACATTGTGCGAACGCAATCATTTTTAACCGACTTCGAAAAAAAAGGAGCATGTTCTATATTCGACTGTATATATTTTTTTATGTATGTTCACCGATTTCTCCATCAATTGTGGTACGATTTTCTGTATACATACATAAAATACGATAATTTTTCCTATGTCCAAAGATATTATCATAATGGTCCACCCTATACTTTTAAATTACAAACATTTCTCATAAATTACGCGGTCAAAACATAAGCCATTAATATAAAGCACATAAATGCAGAGTAACACAAATAACTACAAGAGGTAAAATAACAAAGCGTCTTTCTTTCATGACAATCGCGAATATATATCAGAATTGTTTTTGAAGTTTGCCGAACGGACTACTATCATACTAGTGAAACTCGTGATGTATAATTCATAAGCAGGAAAAATATTGCTTTAGGATGTAGCCGTATAGAACTCGAAAAAAAAACAAAACAGCTAGATAAAGACAAAAAAATAGATCTAAAGTATTCACAAAGAATTAAGAACACGTTCTCGTACAGTTTCATAAAAAAATACGGGATTAGAATTTAAAATCAGTTCAATATAAGTACTATCAAAAGTTACATAAAATAAGTTATGATAATGAAGAATTACCGTCATAATCATCATAATTAATCATTAATTAATTAATTACCAGTTGATACCTCTGGAGAGCGTATCTAAGGCTGCTTTCAGATTTTTTTAGAGTACGATATATACCTGGCCAAAAAGATCAAAATTAAGGATTCCAATTTTGGCCTAAAAATCATATTTAACGATGAAACGCCTTTATGGAAAGATGGTTTTGTTGGAATGATGCGGACCTACAGGAGATTCATCAAGGGATAATTTTTTTACAAAACAATGATTACAAGTTGCCATTATCCATATTATGGTCTATGATCCAAATCCAACCATAAATTAAATTATCGCACAACACCACGCCGGATATTTGAACGACGTATAATAAGAAGATAATAGCATGAATGAGTAAAAAAATATAATAAAAAAATAGTTAAAATTACAAATAAAACTAAAAAAATAAAACTTCAAACATTAGGTTCATTACTCCTTTTTTCTTAGAAATAATGAATAACTCAATAAAAAATTATGTAAAAACAATTTTAATAGCAAAGTACAAAGTATAATATGCACCTCATAGACGACGTCGAGTATACTGCCAGATACAGTTTCTTCTCATTTGACCCTAGTTAAAATGAGACAGAATGTTCTATGATGCGTTGGAAAATGTAACCGAATCAGTCTATACCTGTTCAACGACCCTGTTGTCAAATATCTACAAAATTCTTCGAAATATTAATGATAATAATTAGAGGTTACAAATTGGCAAACCTTGTCCATCAAAATTATGTTATGTTATTATATGATCAAGTTAACATTGCAACATGCTGACGTCATAAATTGTAATGACATGCATTGGCTGTTTTATTGAATAGATCATATACAGTTAGTACTTAAAAATCATATTATAATAATCTAATCAGACCTTTGTCAATCATTAATGTGGATTAAGTAGTTTTAATAATCCAAAAGAATTGTACAGACACTTTTAGATTCTGGATTTTTTATACAATTTTCACGCATCCATTTGCCATTTGCAGTTCAGGTTTCACTATGTTAAAAAAAGTATTAATGCTGTCTATAGTAACATAAAACCTTTTAACCTTTTACGCAAGCTCTTTGTAGAATTTTATAGAGGTATGGCTAAAATGAGAAAGAAAAACACGATCCGTGTTTAAAATGTATTTTAAATTTTTATAAGCCGTATTTGCCAGGATATTCAAGCTCATTGCACCTCATCTATGACGCCTATTGGCTGTTTTATTGAAAATACTAAAAATATCATCCTGGGGTTCATTCATTAGTTCCACATAGGGGAATTCTATTAAGATTTTTTCATTTGTTTCAATAGATACCCATTCAACCAAATATACGTATCGTAACCTGATATTTTTCCTATCCTTTTATGTTTAGCATAGAAAAAATAGAAATTTCACGGTATAGGCGACCTTGGGGAAATGTTTTGTTTAGTTCAATCAACGGTAGCGCTGCGATCGCAAATTGTGATTGGCTAGTTTAAATTACTGGTGCCGCCACTAACATGGAACGTGATTGGTCGATCAAATTGTGGGAAATCAGCATTTTCTATGGGCGTCCATTTTTAATTTTGTTGTTTGAGGGTTTTGGTTTTTGTTTAGATCAAGAAATCTTCGTTTTACGTTGTGCATATTTATTGTTTTACATTAATTATTACGGAGTGATAATATAAAAATGGATGACAATGCGTCAGTGTAGTAAAAGATGTAGTGTACCGGGGTAAAAATCTACTACAGAAATTAGACATCGTTTCCCAAAGAATGATCTCGCTCCTTTCCAAAAATGGTTGATCAAGTAAATAGTAGTAAGTTACCTGGATAAACCACAATGCGAATATATCAACGTCATGGTGTCTGTTACGGACATTTTACTGAAAAATTTAGAATTACCCTTCCTTCACGAACAGGTATTAGGGTAAATAAAAAGCATATCCAACATTGTTTTTATCAGGTACACATAAAATTATCTATCTACTACATGTCTGTTTATATATTGTTTGTTTACAGATAATCAAAACCTACTTATGAAGATGTTAGTAGTAATAAAACTCAATTAAACTACTAAGTTGTTCGTATGCTGTCAGTGTGATGTCTCTACATAAAGAAGTCTTACAAGAAAGTAATAATTAATATAACTGGATAATTAGTAGTAATAAATACTACTTTTAATTGTAAAATATCCCTAAAATATTTGTAATACTTTAACTTTTTAGAACAATCAGTGTTCAATCATTTTATAGTAGAGGAATTATATATTTAAATTTGATTGCCTTGTTAAGAAAATATTTGTTACGGTGTCACTAATTAAAAATTTAATTGCTACTTTTAGGGGATTTATTACCTTAAAGAAATCTATTTTGTCTAAATTTACAAATAACTACATTTGTTTAACAAATCTTAACCAAGATTGCTTAAAGAATTTTGTTGGATCTATTAGAGGTCATGGAGGTAGAAACAGCATCCTTCACCTAGTATGTTCGAGAATTCTTTAAAAGGACTCATCACTTCAATTTTTTCACATCATTCTCCCAGGAAAAATTGTAAAGAAGATGAACGTGTTTTACATTCTAGATCTAGTACCACTTGAGGTTGTCAAATCATTGAGTCTAAATTTTCAGTTCCAGAGAACTTTGCTCTGTCTAATATTGTGTTTTAGTCTTATTTCAGGCTATTCAACAAAACTTCTGTGCAATATTTGTGTAGGACTTTATTTTAACTGTCCAAATTAATTTTAAAAGTTATTATTTGTATTTTTATTCAAGATACTCAATATATCAAGAATAAAATTGATGGCACGTCACAAAATAATCAGTCGAAATGGCAGACCAATCAAAGCAAAGTATTTTCCTTACAGGTTTCTACATAACTATTTTAAACTAGCCAATCAAATTCACGTTGTCAGCGCCGCCAATAATTGAACTAAGCAACATTTTGCCCCACTACTTACCATTGGAGTTGCACACCCCTGATGGTTAGTTTCTAGGCACTGTCACTGTCACTGTCACATTGGGATGCACTGACACTCTTTCGAAGTACTTCACACAAACACGTTAAATCCACTCGTTAATCGTTCTAGAGAAATATCGTGTTGTATCACTTCATTTGAAACAGTATGAAGCATCGACAATAGCACGCAACACTTTATTTTGGAACCGTTGTATAATGGATTTAATAGACTTGCTAGCAGTTCCCCAAGGTCGGGTTCCATATAACCAAATAGGCTTGAGTATAGATTTATAGAACAATATCTTGTTATATAATGATAACTTGGATTTGAGCCCGATAAGCCAATACATTTGGTAGAGTTTAAGTCCAAGTTGTTTCCGTTTGACGAGTATATGCTACTTTCAAGTTCGAGGCGTCGATCTAGAATACCAGGTTATTTAGCATCCTCTGTTTGCTTGCGGATTGATATAGAGTATTGGACACGTTCTTCTACGAGGTGTAAAATTATATAAATGCCATTTTTCATGCGTAGGCTTTTCTTGCATACGCCATGTTTTCAGTCACATTTGTATTTGCTTAGGTGTATGTAGGTTGATTGATGCTATGGCTGGATCTTCATGAGAGGTTAAGACTCTCTGCGTATATTTCCACAGTGGTTATTTCTGTAGGTAGATAGGCTGTGTACAGGAAATATAGTACCGGGCCCAATACACTATCTTGGGGAACTCCTGAATATATTGCGTGTAATTCGATATATTCATCGCCTTGTTTTACAGTAAAATGACGATCTACGAGATAAGATTTTTGGTAAGTTATAATCTAGATGATGGAGAAGTTTCATTAATATAACCTGCAATCGCGTATGTTATACTTTATCAAAGGCCGAGATATGTCTAGGAATGCAGTTGAACAATATCCTTGTTATATTTTTATTATATGCATCTCATGACACAACACTACACAAGATCAGATGTTTTGATTATTTTGAGTCTATGTCCTGCTTTGGTGCATGCCCCCTTGCAATTCTCTTAATTTCTTGGCTGACTGTGGGTATCTAAAGGTCTCGATGTAGGTCGTCAGTCCTGTAGTATTTGGATGCGCGCACAATACTTCTCAGGACTTTGTTCTGAATTTTTTTTATTTTGTTTATGTTACTCATTGCAAAACATATCCATAATTGAACTCCGTATGTTCATATAGGTTTCAGTATTTGCTTATATAATAGTAATTTATTATGTACTGATAATTGTGATTTTCTTCCAATTAGCCAGTACATTTTCCTATATTTAAATTCCAGTTCTTTTCTTTTCTTCTTTGTATGTTTCTTCCAGCGAAGTTTTGCATCAAAATTCATTACGAGATATTTAGCTTTGTTGCTATATGGAATGATTGTATTATTTAATGTTACTAGTGCTTGCACGGTCTGATTGTAAGTGAACTGCACATGCACAGATTTAGTTTCGTTAATTTTGATTTTCCAAGCTTGTGCCCAATTATTTATATTGTCACTTGCCTGTTGTAATTTTCGTGTGGCTTCTTCACGATCGTCTCCGACAGCTATAATCGCAGTATCACCAGTAAATGTAGATAAAGCATTGGCTCCAGTACACTTCCTTGTGCTTCCACCTGCTTTATCTTCTTTTATTGTAGAGTAAGCTTTTTCTTGATTAACTCTAAACATTCTGGCTGTAATGTACGATTTTAGCAGTTCGGTGTGTTGTTTTGGTAACATTTTCTGTAGTTTATGAACAAGGCCTTCATGCCAAACCTTATCGAGGGCTTCTGCTACATCTAAGAATATGGCTCAACATACTTTTTCAATAACATCTATTATTCTGTGGACCTGGTCAATTGTTGAATGATTGTTAATAAACCCAAACTGGTGTGTTGATATTAGTTTTTTTCTCTCTATGATCGGTTTTATTCTTTTCAATAGGAGTTTTTCAAAAACCTTACATATTACTGGCAGTACTGATATAGGTCTATAGGCTTTCAGTTCGTTTGGTGACTTTCCAGGTTTTGGAATCATTATAATTTCCACCATCTTCCAAATGCCTGGGACATGTTTTAATCTAAATGCTGTATTGATCAAGTTGATGAATTTTATAATTCCCTTTCTTGGTAGTTTCTTGGCAGTAATTCTCCTGTGATTAAATCATAGCCTGGTGATTTCCTGGAAATTGTTTTAGTACAGTAAAAAAACAAAAGTATTTTTTCATTCCTACATAAAAAAAACATATACATATACAGATTATGCCCACCATCGACTCTGATGATATTAACTTATCATGGAAACACCGGACTTATCATATAAAACTTATCATATACATCACTAAAAATGTATGAAATTTATTTACGAAGTAGATTGAAATCAATGTAACTGGCGGTAAGAATTCATAATCAAAGAACAGCGATTTTAATCAAGCTAAGGTCATACGGCATAGTAAATTGGACCATCAAGTTATGCCCTGAAAAGTTTTATAAACACTGTTATAGCCGAGCCCTTGATTGGCAGTACCATATTGCCCGGGAGTCATTACGCTATCCGCCACCATAATTTGCACGTCTTTTCACTTGTTCTACCTCTGTCATTTAGATCGTGATTATACATCTGTTATGCATAGCAATTCTGGTTTTGCACCATTATTGCTAGTGGGCTTTGTCAGAGCGAAATCGTATTTTATCAAGGCGTAATTACGATGCAACTATACGACCAGTACCCCCAGTACAGTCACAAAGCCGTAACTATTGTAAAAGGTGATTAGATATTACCAGGTGAGAGCAATATACCGTATTGTCATATATTAGATTCCAAAATGATAAAATTATTTTGGATTTACAGATTTACTATAAAATAATATGATCGTGGATATTTATGGCTATAAAATATGGAATAACGGTATCGAATGTCCAATTCAGTATGTATAGCAGCGACAAAAATATTGGAATATAATTTTGCTGGTATTTTATTTAATAAAAAAAGATAGTTGTCAAATGTTTGAGCAATGCTTAAATATCACCACTGGTGTTAAATGGGTCTAATCATAATATAGTTATAGTGCGTTGGAAGCATTGGAGGGCTAGATGTCTAAAATTAAAAAAAAATGTCAGATTTATTTTAATAGTCTTGCTCGAGCCTTCACCGAGACTAAATCTCTAAGCAAAAGTTAGTGAGACGACATTAAAAGACCCCAGCGTGCGTGTTGATTGGCCACAACTGGTCATGCGCCTTTATTCTAAACTATTTTGACTGATTTTCACACGTGTTGTTGTTTATTCGAGTTTTGGAAGCCTTTTTTGAGGCTAATTTTATATTTACAAGAAGTAGATGTTTAACTAAAATATCATACCTTTTTAGCCTACTCAGGTAAGTAGCCAGGCCATTAATCCAGCAAATACTTATCTTCCAGCAACCACAGTGCCACACTCTTCGGGAAGTGTCTCACAAATTGCAACTCATATGCCAACTCTTTCGGCGAGCCCAAATCCAACCCCGGCTCCTAAAAAGCAAAGAATCCCACCTATCGTTCATCGTGACTTATAGAAATATTCAAAAATCTTTTGAATCGCAAAAGATAAGATCGCATTGAGGTTACTTGAACTGTAAGTCTAAAGGACAGAACTCGCTTATTTGTACCAACGTCAAACGACTTTCGTAAACTAACCAGGCTTCTCAAAGACCAGAAATATCCGTTTTACTCTTCATGTACCTCCAAGTTATCTTCTAGAACACCTAGTTACTCCTAAAATACTCACCCAAATTATCAGCAAGATTCGGAACAAGAAGATCCCGGGTTTCGATAATATCTCCATAGCCCATCTCAAAAAGCTTACCTAGAAGCAGCTCCCTAAACTAACTAATATCATCAACGCCATTCTGAGGCTGCAACACTTCCCATCCACATGGAAACACGCATTCATCGCAGTTAACTCCAAAAAAACAAGCATTTTCCAAAAGAAGCCATTTGCAAGCTTGCTGAAAGAGCATTTCTTTATGCTCTTAATGATTTTACGAAGGCAAACCATATCAGGCCCATCGGGTGGCCGCAAAAATGAACTGGAGTCCTTGTTCTACCCGATGACTTAACCGCTCTTATCAAATCACTTCTGTCAGGACGTTCCAGGTGAAGATTAAAAATATTCTTATAAACATTTTTCTTTCAAATATCCCTAGGTGACCACAAGTTGAGGCAGCTTTTTATGCAGAGGACACTGTGTACTTTGCTTCTTCAAGAGTAGCACCGCACATCCAAAGCAGAGTCTAAAAAAAAATTCGATGAGAGTGGTTACATTTCTGGAGGTTGTAAGTCAACCCAGGCCATCTTGTTCCAAAAGAAGCGTTCAGCACCGAGCATTTCGCGTCTTAAAATCGTGAACGTTAAAATTCCATGGTCAGAAGAAGCCACCTATCTCGGTATTGTCTTCGATCGCAAGTTTAGGTGAAACTCCCAGATTCAAAGGTCCCTCCAGGAAGGTCAAGATATTGTCAATTTGCTGATCCTGCTCATCAACTACATGGAACGTGATTGGTCGATCAAATTGTGGGAAATCAGCATTTTCTATGGGCGTCCATTTTTAATTTTGTTGTTTGAGGGTTTTGGTTTTTGTTTAGATCAAGAAATCTTCGTTTTACGTTGTGCATATTTATTGTTTTACATTAATTATTACGGAGTGATAATATAAAAATTGATGACAATGCGTCAGTGTAGTAAAAGATGTAGTGTACCGGGGTAAAAATCTACTACAGAAATTAGACATCGTTTCCCAAAGAATGATCTCGCTCCTTTCCAAAAATGGTTGATCAAGTAAATAGTAGTAAGTTACCTGGATAAACCACAATGCGAATATATCAACGTCATGGTGTCTGTTACGGACATTTTACTGAAAAATTTAGAATTACCCTTCCTTCACGAACAGGTATTAGGGTAAATAAAAAGCATATCCAACATTGTTTTTATCAGGTACACATAAAATTATCTATCTACTACATGTCTGTTTATATATTGTTTGTTTACAGATAATCAAAACCAACTTATGAAGATGTTAGTAGTAATAAAACTCAATTAAACTAATAAGTTGTTCGTATGCTGTCAGTGTGGTGTCTCTACATAAAGAAGTCTTACAAGAAGGTAATAATTAATATAACTGGATAATTAGTAGTAATAAATACTACTTTTAATTGTAAAATATCCCTAAAATATTTGTAATACTTTAACTTTTTAGAACAATTAGTGTTCAATCATTTTATAGTAGAGGAATTATATATTTAAATTTGATTGCCTTGTTAAGAAAATATTTGTTACGGTGCCATCAATTAAAAATTTAATTGCTACTTTTAGGGGATTTATTACCTTAAAGAAATCTATTTTGTCTAAATTTACAAATAACTACATTTGTTTAACAAATCTTAACCAAGATTGCTTAAAGAATTTTGTTGGATCTATTAGAGGTCATGGAGGTAGAAACAGCATCCTTCACCTAGTATGTTCGAGAATTCTTTAAAAGGGCTCATCACTTCAATTTTTTCACATCATTCTCCCAGGAAAAATTGTAAAGAAGATTATTTTGCCTAGAATAGAGTTCATAATTGTTTTTTTGTTGCTTTTTGTTTATATATATTTATATTATCTACACTTATGTATATATGTGTAGGACTTTATTTTAATAAATTAATTTTAAAAATTAAATTTGGATTTTTATTCAAATACTATTATCGAATAAATGTGACGTCACAAAATAATCAGGCGAAATGGCAGACCAATCAAAGCAAAGTATTTTCCTTACAGGTTTCTACATAACTATTTTAAACTAGCCAATCAAATTCACGTTGTCAGCGCCGCGAATGATTGAACTAAGCAACATTTTGCCCCACTACTTACCATTGGAGTTGCACACCCCTGATGTTTAGTTTCTAAGCACTGTCACTGTCACTGTCACATTGGGATGCACTGACACTCTTTCGAAGTACTTCACACAAACACGTTAAATCCACTCGTTATTGGTTCTAGAGGAATATCGTGTTGTATCACTTCCTTTGAAACAGTACGAAGCATCGACAATAGCACGCAACACTTTATTTTGGAACCGTTGTATGATGGATATATTAGACTTGCTAGCAGTTCCCCAAGGTCGGATTCCATATAACCAAATAGGCTTGAGTATAGATTTATAGAACAATATCTTGTTATATAATGATAACTTGGATTTGCGCCCGATAAGCCAATACATTTGGTAGAGTTTAAGTCCAAGTTGTTTCCGTTTGGAGAGTATATGCTTCTTTCAAGTTCGAGGCGTCGATCTAGCATACCAGGTTATCTAGCATCCTCTGTTTGCTTGCGGATTGACATAGAGTATTGGACACGTTCTTCTACGAGGTGTAAAATTATATAACTGCCATTTTTCATGCGTAGGCTTTTCTTGCATACGCCATGTTTTCAGTCACATTTGTATTTGCTTTAGGTGTATGTAGGTTGATTGATGCTATGGCTGGATCTTCATGAGAGGTTAAGACTCTCTGCGTATATTTCCACAGTGGTTATTTTTGTGTAGGTAGATAGGCTGTGTACAGAAAATATAGTACCGGGCCCAATACACTATCTTGGGGAACTCCTGAATATATTGCGTGTAATTCGATATATTCATCGCCTTGTTTTACAGTAAAATGACGATCTACGAGGTAAGATTTTTGGTAACTTATAATCTAGATGATGGAGAAGTTTCATTAATATAACCTGCAATCGCGTATGTTATACTTTATCAAAGGCCGAGATATGTCTAGGAATGCAGTTGAACAATATCCTTGTTATATTTTTATTATATGCACCTCATGACACAACACTACACAAGATCAGATGTTTTGATTATTTTGAGTCTATGTCCTGCTTTGGTGCATGCCCCCTTGCAATTCTCTTAATTTCTTGGCTGACTGTGGGTATCTAAAGGTCTCGATGTAGGTCGTCAGTCCTATAGTATTTGGGTGCGCGCACAATACTTCTCAGGACTTTGTTCTGAAATTTTTTTATTTTGTTTATGTTACTCTTTGCAAAACATCTCCATAATTCAACTCCGTATGTCCATATAGGTTTCAGTATTTGCTTATATAATAGCAATTTATTATGTACTGATAATTGTGATTTTCTTCCAATTAACCAGTACATTTTCCTATATTGAAATTCCAGTTCTTTTCTTTTCTTCTTTGTATGTTTCTTCCAGCGAAGTTTTGCATCAAAATTCATTACGAGATATTTACCTTTGTTGCTATATGGAATGATTGTATTATTTAATGTTGTTGGTGCTTGCACGATCTGATTGTAGGTGAACTGCACATGCACAGATTTAGTTTCGTTAATTTTGATTTTCCAAGCTTTGTGTCCAATTATTTATATTGTCACTTGCCTGTTGTAATTTTGCGTGTGGCTTCTTCACGATCGTCTCCGACAGCTATAATCGCAGTATCATCAGTAAATGTAGATAAAGCATTGGCTCCAGTACACTTCCTTGTGCTTCCACCTGCTTTATCTTCTTTTATTGTAGAGTAAGCTTCTTCTTGGTAAACTCTAAACATTCGGCTGTAATGTACGATTTTAGCAGTTCGGTGTGTTGTTTTGGTAACATTTTCTGTAGTTTATGAAGAAGGCCTTCATGCCAAACCTTATCGAAGGCTTTTGCTACATCTAAGAATATGGCTCAACTTACTTTATATCTCAATAACATCTATTATTCTGTGGACCTGGTCAATTATTGAATGATTGTTAATAAACCCAAACTGGTGTATTGATATTAGTATTTTTCTCTCTATGACCGGTTTTATTCTTTTCAATAGGATTTTTTTTTAAAACCTTACATATTACTGGCAGTACTGATATAGGTCTATAGGCTTTCAGTTCGTTTGGTGACTTTCCAGGTTTTGGAATCATTATAATTTCCACCATCTTCCAAATGCCTGGGACATGTTTTAATCTAAATGCTGTATTGATCAAGTTGATGAATTTTATAATTCCCTTTCTTGGTAGTTTCTTGGCAGTAATTCTCCTGTGATTAAATCATAGCCTGGTGATTTCCTGGAAATTGTTTTAGTAAAACAAAAGTATTTCTTCATTCCTGCATAAAAAAGCATATATACATATACAGATTATGCCCACCATCGACTCTGATGATAATAACTTATCATGGAAACACCATATACATCACTAAAAATGTATGAAATTTATTTACGAAGTAGATTGAAATCAATGTAACTGGCGGTAAGAATTCATAATCAAAGAACAGCGATTTTAATCAAGCTAAGGTCATACGGCATAGTAAATTGGACCATCAAGTTATGCCCTGAAAAGTTTTATAAACACTGTTATAGCCGAGCCCTTGATTGGCAGTACCATATTGCCCGGGAGTCATTACGCTATCCGCCACCATAATTTGCACGTCTTTTCACTTGTTCTACCTCTGTCATTTAGATCGTGATTATACATCTGTTATGCATAGCAATTCTGGTTTTGCACCATTATTGCTAGTGGGCTTTGTCAGAGCGAAATCGTATTTTATCAAGGCGTAATTACGATGCAACTATACGACCAGTACCCCCAGTACAGTCACAAAGCCGTAACTATTGTAAAAGGTGATTAGATATTACCAGGTGAGAGCAATATACCGTATTGTAATATATTAGATTCCAAAATGATAAAATCAGATTTACTATAAAATAATATGATCGTGGATATTTATGGCTATAAAATATATAATAACGAATGTCCAATTCAGTATGTATAGCAGCGACAAAAACAGTGGAATATAATTTTGCTGGTATTTTATTTAATAAAAAAGAGAGTTATCAAATGTCTGAGCAATGCTTAAATATCACCACTGGTGTTAAATGGGCCTAATCGTAATATAGTTATAGTGCGTTGGCAGCATTAGAGGGCTAGATGTCTAAAATTAAAAAAAAAGTCAGATTTGTTTTAATAGTCTTGCTCGAGCCTTCACCGAGACTAAATCTTTAAGCAAAAGTTAGTGAGACGACATTAAAAGACCCCAGCGTGTGTGTTGATTGGCCACAACTGGTCATGCGCCTTTATTCTAAACTAGTTTGACTGATTTTACTTAACGCGTTGTTGTTTATTCGAGTTTAGGAAGCCTTTTTTGAGGCTAATTTTATATTTACAAGAAGTAGATGTTTAACTAAAATATCATACCTTTTTAGCCTACTCAGGTAAGTAGCCAGGCCATTAATCCAGCAAATACTTATCTTCCAGCAACCACAGTGCCACACTCTTCGGGAACTGTCTCACAAATTCCAACCCAACTACCTATGCCAACTCTTTCGGCGAACCCAAATCCAACCCCCGCTCCTAAAAAGCAAAGAATCCCACCTATCGTTCATCGTGACTTATAGAAATATTCAAAAATCTTTTGAATCGCAAAAGATAAGATCGCATTGAGGTTACTTGAACTGTAAGTCTAAAGGACAGAACTCGCTTATTTGTACCAACGTCAAACGACTTTCGCAAACTAACCAGGCTTCTCAAAGACCAGAAATATCCGTTTTACTCTTCAAGTACCGAGACAGCAGGCTTCCTCTCAATAAAATCTCTCCTGTACAAGATGATGGTTCGATCAGTCGTTTAATACGGCTTCAGTGTCTATCTCAAATACGTCTCATCTAGCCAGGTGGAACATCTTCAAGTTTTTCAGAACAAAATTCTCAAGAGAATAATCAATGCCCCCTGGTTCGTCAGGAACAATCAAATTCATAGAGAAACAGACGTCCGCCAAGTTCATGATTTTATATCCGAGTCCTACTCGAGATATTTCTCCACTCTTCATCTCTCGGGCAATAGATGTATTACCGAGCTGACCAATATTTTAGGAAATGAAATTTTAGGAATTGAATTTTCAAGCTCCTCGCAGACGCAGTGCATTTTTAAGTGATGTGTCTGTTTCATACAGATATGTATTGGCCATCATTGAACCCATTTTTAGGCCAAAATTCGTCAGTTTCGGGAAACGTTCAACGAGGAGCTTGAAAATTCAATTCCTAATTATGTTCGGCCTTTATAAAAGGAGTCTGATTGCAGATCACACGGATCTAGTTGATAATCTTCACACTTTCAATTGCGATCGTTAATGGATGAGTGAAGAGTGCTTATCACCTCCAGTTTATTTAAAATCTGAGACTGTAAAAAAAGTAGAGACTACTCAAATTCCATAAATTTTTCATCTCTAAATAATCTTCTTTAGAACTTAGAAAAAATAAAAATAATTCTGTTCTAAAGACGTTTTGAACAATTTCAGTTTACTTCTAAACCCATTCACATGTTGGTACAAGTTGGCTAATTATGTTTTTTGCCTTGCGATATCAGTTAAGAAGGCAAGATCAGCCAGGAACTGAGGATCTTGCATATTATTTTGTAGTTCGGAAGTGTCAGATGCCATTTAATTTTTTAGAAATTAAGCTATTTCTTTTCTTAAAGTGAAAAAGCAGTGTCCACAACTTAGTAAATCTCCATAGGTTGCATCAATTTCATTTAAAATGTCTCTAAATTTTGTGTCAAAGCCCTATTTCCACCTCTAATCAAGTTGGTTATCCGAACAACAACTTCCATAGCATTCATTTGACGCAAAGATTTTCCACATAATACTTCTTTGTGAATGATGCAGTGGAATAACGGGCAATAAATGTCATTTTGTTATAAAAATCGCGCCAAGCATGTTATTGTCCCTGCCCTAGATTTTGGCCCACCAGTCAAAATACAAAAACATTTACGAAATTTTCCGTACTCCATAGCAGTTTTGTTAACTTTTTCAAATATATCACTGCCTTTAGTTGTTCCATGTAAGGGCACTAAATCCACCATTTCCCCCGTGATTGCAAAATCTTTCGAAATTCAACATATAAAAATGATTAATTGACTAATATCGATCTGGTCGGTACTTTCATCCAATATTGAATAGTACTCACAATCTACAAATGTCAATCAATATTCGTGCGCCGCCGTTTGATGAAATAATGCTATGGATTCAAACTTTTCCGCGTTTAGCCGTTGCAACTGTGCATTTTTTAAATAAAATTCCATCACTAAAGGGTTTCTTAGCTCTGGCTAATTGAATGAAGCAGCCAAACTTTATTCAATCTCTGTACTTACTTTAGAAAACATACTTGTTTGCTGTATTAGTTTCTTTTTGTACTCAGCTACCATAACTTTTCTCAAGCCGGCTTGGTGGCGCAGTTGTAAAGGCGATAGGACGGTACTGTTGTGGTAGCCGCGGTTTCGAATCCTGCTGGGGCATGACCGTAAATTTATGTTTGTGATTGTTTAAAATTTATGATTGTTCTAGGCAAGAGTGTAAAATCCGACAATAAACTCAGTAACTAATAAACGATAATAAACTCAAGTAAGGCAAGGAAAATGATCCCAGTCACGCCAGTAACCAGGCTGGGTAAGACCGGATGTCTTCTGGAATGATTTCTAAAGTTGGTCACTCGCCAGTCGGTAGGCTTAATGCTGAAGACCGTGGTTCGGAGCCCACGTTAAACTTTAGGCACAGTCCAGATAAACCTATAGTTGGTAAAAAGAATACTTTAAAATGTATTAAAAAAAACTTTTCTCACTTCACCAACATGTCTTCTATACTTTTCTTCATATAAGGAAGTATAGTGTTTTTTAACATCATATTCTTTACTTAGATACAAAATTTACATACAAATCAAACATTGATTTTTATTGTTATTGTTGCAGATAAAATGGTCCAATTGCCACTTCTCATTGCACTGTTTTCTTCGCATAACTTCTTTGTCTCAATTGAGATTTTAAAAATTTGTTGCCAGAAGAGAAAATAATTTGCTCATCAAATCACTTGAGATTAAAAAAATCAAATTATGATATTCTCTCTACATTTTATAAATTAAATAAAGAAAATAAACAGGATTTGGCCGCATCAATTCAAGCCGCGGGCCATGCTTTGGATCAACAATCTCCAATTAAAAAAGGCACCAAGATACGATGAAATATCAGTGTAAAAAGCTTCGTAAGTAAAGTTAAATTAATCAATCCAATTAATTCAATTATGTGGCTGCAACACTTCATCAGCATTAGAAAACACGCACATATAGTCGTGATTCCGAATAAAGGAGCTAGCTCATCGCCTTCAGATTACATTAAATTTCCAAGATTGTCGAAAGAGCTTCTAAACAGGTTCACTGAACAAAGCAATATAATTCCTTATGAATAACACGAGTTTACAAATGGATTTATGCATACATCAGACCACTGGCTTGGCCGACGAAATTTAAAATCTATGAAAAAATTATAATCTTTGTGCATTCTTCATATACCTAACAAAATATTTCAAATAAGTTTGGTATTAAGGTCTAATTTACTAAGCCGTAAAAGCAGGTATACCTACCTTACCAGGTATACTTGCACCAGCTTTATTTAATTTATTTATGTTTGATATTACCATGAAAAGAGACTATGTTTTTGTTAGTACACGTTCAGTTCGCAGATACCGCTCAGAGAAAATTACAAATTCAATTAAATGTCGTAGTTAAGTGGTTAAACTTCTGAAGATTGTACATCAACTGCTAAAAAAGCCAAGCCATTATCTTACACCGTCATAAAAGTCCGTTGAAAAAATTTAAATTCAACGGAGACAAAAAAAACCACATATGTCCGTCTCAATTTCCATCGTAAATTCGCATGTTCACTTATAATCAAAGTTTAGCTCTACAGGTCAATAACCAAATCAAACATCTCTGTTCAGATTCATCAGTCCCGAACAGAAGGTTGTAGAACCTTCAGGTAGCTAAGAAGAAAATCCTAAGACAACCTCTGTGCTCTCCATGGTTTGTACTCAAATACATCAGAAAACTGTCACACACATGGTTTGGGGATTCATTAGATCCCTATTCATTCAAAAATTCTATCAATCTAACAGCATTCTACATCGGAAAGTAAATCGGTCTACTGTTCACTTAGGTCCAAAAAAAAAAGATTTATTTTCTTTGCTTCTACTCTTCTCGACCTGCAATTTTGCAGGATATCTTGGGTTATATTTGTTTATTTTTGTTCTATTTTTGTGTATAATTTTAAGAAAATGTATTGTTATGACCTCATTTTGTATAGTATTTTTTTATTACTCTTAGTAGTTCCACAATCTACCCATAGAGCGATAAGTATTTGTAATGTTTATATTATATATACATGGCATCTAGAAAATCACTTCATTAAGTGAGCTCTACACCTCCACTTTAGTGTCACTTCACATATTTAGCTGATTAGCGAGTACAAATGGATGCACTGACACTCTTTCGAAGTACTACACACAAACACACTCATTATTGGTTCTAGAGGAATATCGCGTTGTATCACTTCATTTGAACGAAACACGACATGCAACACTTTATTTCGGAACCATAGTTGGGTATCCATATGACCAAATAAGCTTAGTATAGATTTGTACAGTAATATATTATTATCTAATGATAACTTGGATTTGCGCCCTATAGGCCAATACATTTGGTAGAGTTTAAGTCCAAGTTGTTTCCATTTGGCGAGTATATGCTTCTTTCAAGTTAGGCGTCGATCTAGGTGCATTCCAAGATATTTAGCATCCTCCGCTTGCGGCAGTTAATTATTGATATAGATTATTGAACATGTTCTTCTACGGGGTGTAAAATTATATAACTTCCATCTTTCATGGGTATGCTTTTCTTGCATATGCCATCTTTTCAGTCACATTTGTATTTGCTTTAGTTGTATGTAGGTTGATTGATGCTATGGCTGGATCTTCATGAGAGGCTAAGACTGCCGTGACGTCTGCGTATGTTGCCACAGTGATTATTTTTGTGTAGGTAGATCGGCTGTGTACAGAAGATATAGTATTGGACCCAGTACGCTACCTTGCTGAACTCCTGAATATATTGCATGTAATTCGATATGTTCATTCTTTCCAATGATTAAGAAGTCTGTGGAAGTTTTGACAATAATAACGCATTTCCACATTATAAGATTAATTGTTTTTAAAAAAATACCACGATTTTTTTTCGCATCCTACATAACGCTGAAGATTTCATTCCTGGTCAAATACACATTATCTGCTTCCTTTTGTTTTTAGCAAGACAATTTACTCAACTGAGCAAAAACTAAATTATTTTCCTCAAAATCCTAAACATGTATAGTTATTTTGGGTATATTAATTACTGAGTTGTTAAACCTGAAGAATTCTCTCCATCATTCGAGCCTGTAATCGAGTGACTTTACGGAAGTTCTATCTGCTTTTAAAATGGTGGCCTTGGGAAATTTACTTTTACCAATAAACCTCCTGAGTGAGAGTACAAGTACAATCCAGTAGCTTCTCTCGGTAGCTTTAACACCTATCAAGGATTTCTACTGATTGGAAACTGGTTATATGTAACAGAACATGCAAAAAATCCCTGTATTGCGACCGATGCCACATGGCTGGACGGAATACCAGAATAACTAATTGATTAATACGCAAATTAATATTTCAATGTAAAAAAAAACAAATAATATCAATTACATTTTATTTATTTCATTATGTTATGAAAGGCCATACAAATTTAACATACAACATTGAGTAACTGAAACTTAGAATGCTCCAAATTAATTTCTTTAACCTAAGTATTCGAAAAGCTTTGTTAATTTTAAAATGATGCAATGCTGCAATTATTAAGCGTTTCGTGAGATCAAACTAAAAAACTAAATAAAACCGATTTGGGGTAGAAATATTAAGAACTGCTTATGCATTAAAATTATTACAATTATGTTATACTCTATATTTTTCCTTACAATTTTATTATCACTAAACCTTAAATGTTTATATATCTATCAAAATATCTAATATTTGAAAGAAATAATAACATAACATAATAATAACATTTCCAAGATAAAACACACAGTTTGTTATGCCCAAAATATACACATTTTACACATTATTAAAACTTAATTACCTAGTTTACATACAGTTGATTGATTAACAGTTACTTTTATGTTTGATTACAGTACCTTATATCAGTTATGTTATGTACAAAAATATTATATTACATTAAAATCTGCTAATCAATGAATATATTACAACTCAATATGATTAAGCTATTTTAATTATATATTATAGAAGTGCAATAAAATTAAATAACCAACCTTTAGACGTTTGAAACTGTTTAGTTACTTAAACCGAATTACTTAAATTTTTGAAAAGTTCAGTTATTTAATTTATTTTATGACGTTCTAAATACTACTTAACAAAGAATATAATAAATTATTTCTTGGCTGTTAGAAAATCTGAAGCAGTCTTAACAATAGTTAGTTTGTACCAATGAATATCTGAAATTAAATATGGATGATTTTGCCCTGACCAATGATTTTATGAAATAAGTTGTGCTTGAAAAATAAAGATAAAATATTCTGTGAAAATATTCCACATCTCAGTTAATTAAAATATTAAAGCACAAATAATTAAAATCATATCTACACCTATATGCTACCTTATAATATATGTATGTACACAAAATATATTAGCTACAATACAATTTCGTTACAACAGTGTTTCATTCAGTAAAGTCAAACTCACTAACCATCGTAATTTCTTAATCTCAAAAATGTCCATCAAAATTTGTATTTCACAAAAATCCAGTAAAATTAAACTATATGATTCTATGAGAAAAGATGTCAAATAAAGCATCAATAACTCTAAATAAGGAACCATAAAACTCGTTATGTTTAAATAAGCTAACGTCTGTGGCCAATCCATTATCACTACTTTAATCACCTTTTATTTTTCTTGAATTATTTCAGAATTTTCTATAAAAAATATTATACACCATGATATAACTGTCATATTTGTAATATTTGTGTAAAACAACTTAACATATATTAATAAACTTAAAATTTAAAACTAATCATCTGGACAAGAATAATAATTTAAAAATAAAACACTAGAATCCTGACAGCAACTTACTACTACTTTCTTCTTTTTCTGTTATGTTCATTCCTTGGAGATTTCAGACTCAAACCAGCTGTCCACAATAATATTAACAAATGCAATTAATAATATCACATTATACCAAACAATTTTTTTTTGGTAATTTAACATTAGAAAACCTAACTTCAATATTTTAAAACTAATCTAACCTATTAAGACTTTCTTCTAAATGCCCGTTTTGCGTTAGTGACTGTTCGGGAATATTCTTTTTATTACATTTTACAATTCCGTCAAGTATTTGATCGAAACTCAAAAGGGCCTTATCATCAGATAAAATGATGTCTGCGTCGGGCGACGAAACATTCGATATACTTATATCTGAATCATCTAAAGCCACTGCATCACAAGTTCCTTTCTCAACGTCATACATGCAAACCATGTCTTCATCTAAATCTTCGCTATCTGGCTTGTTTTCCTTCAAGTCATCTTCAGGCGATTCTGCCTTTATCTCTTTGTGCTTCTTTCTGCTGATATATGTCTTTTGTACCTTAAGTCCCATTTGTTCTAGTCTGTAAGTGATAATTAAAATAACACTAAATATTTTTGAATGGCCTCAATTTGAATTTGGAGGAGATAATTGACATCTTAATGATATCAAAGAAATATGTTTATTATCTACTACATGACAAAAATATGATAAAAAGTAACTTTTACTTTTATTCCTTAAGTAATAGTGAAGTAAATACAAAAAACCTGAGCTACTTCATACTAAATTATTATTGCACCTTTTAATTGTTTATGCCACCTTAAATAAAACCGATCAATAGAAACAATTATATTAATATGTTTCTACAAGTGCACAAAAGCCTTGTTTTCGAAGAACTGAATGAAAATTTTTGATTTTTGAGTAAATATAGTCCAGGGGTCATCAATATGTTCTATATTACTATATACATGATATTTCACGGTGGATAATTTAATAGTCATTTATAAAAATGTTTTACAGAGCTCTAAAATAAAACTTACAAAGAAAATCTTCAACACTTTCATCCAGCAATATATATTTGTCACTTGATAACAACATTCTCATAATAATTTTACTTACCCTTTTATTACGGAAAGCATTCAACAGAAAAATATTAGTATATAACTTCATAATTCATTCATTCATGTAATATATAATAATTAATGACTCACCGAATAATTGCTGATTTTTCGAAATATTCCATATTCACAACGTGAGTTTGTAAACTATGATTTTCATCTTTTACCAACTGCGGTACCTTGTGCCTGGCGCTGCATAAATGAGACTGTCCTTGATCTTCTTCTGAAGTGTCAGTTTTGCAACTTACCAGTCTAAAATCGATTAAAATATATAGTAAAGTTTTAAAATAAAATATTTCTATGACATACTTTGGATCAGGAGTATCTCTTAATACTAAATAAAATACTGCCATATATTCTGCACATGGCTGTAATTGTTCCCAAGTGAGCCCAGATACCTCAAGAGCAGGTTTTTTACCATACATAAAATATATTGCAGCAGCAGCTATTGTACTATAGGAAAATTTTAGGAATCCTGAAACAAGATAAAACAATCCACTTAAAACACAAAAAAGCTGAAAACATTTGAAAAAAGCAAAAATTGTTAGCAATTCTGGCATTGGATTCCTTATTTATACTTTCCATCTTTGAAATGAATCGACAGATAGGTAGGAAAAAAATTAGTATATAATAGAAAAAAGGCGTTCCCTAAACTTCATTATAATCAAATTCAAAATTACATAATATGATAAAATGATGCTTCAGTTGAAAACGAAGGAGGATTTCGAGAAGTAATATTTCCCTTAGTTACATATAAGCGGTGTACATTAACAAAAATTAGTCCCTCATTATCTAGATTATAAAAAAATGGGAATTTATGAAGACCGTTAGTCAAGGAAAGGGAACCGCAGGAGTAATTTAAACAGGTTGACTTGAATATATTGGCAGCGACAAAATCAAAAAGGGGGTCTGACATTTATATATAGTGTAGTAAATAAAAACAATCAGCAGGAGTAGGCTGTATTATACCTAAGAATATGGTGAAAGAAAAAGATAGAAGACACAAAGAAGAATAAAAATGAGCTTAGCAAAGGAAGGGAGGAATAGAGGGAAATACTATAATAAAAACGATAAAAAATTGGAAAATAAAAACCTGGAGCATATGCGGATTGACGGGTTAGGACAGGAAAATGTAGGAGGAACTTGAACAAGTTAAGTTGGATGGGCTATTAAATGTTAACGTTTATCTATAGTGGAGTAGATAAAACGAATCGGCAGCATAAGTAAGAAACTAGGATAAGAAATAGAAATATAGGCAATATATTCAGAATGAATGTTATTAATACAGATTGAAAAGAAAAATGAAACAAAAAGGAGAATAATAGTATAAGCTCTATGTCAAAATGATTGTTAACAAAGAGAAGTTAGAGTAGAGAGGGAGGGTGGTGTACAGTACAATAATCGAAAAATACAGAGAAGAGAACATGGAAAAACACCTACGCCCCATAGTGGATTAAGAGTTTATTGCATCATCCTAATATTCATTATCCTAAAATATGTCATTGAGTACATTTACTTTACTTAATTGTAATTAGCAATTGTTTAACAGATGTTGTCAAGAAATATGAACAGATGTGTTAAATATATAAATGTTTAAAACTAAACAAGTAGTTTAATTTAAATTTTTAATATAATTATAACTTACCTGGATCAAGACTAAACATATCAATCATCTGAGAAGCTCTGGTAAATTGATATCCAGAATATTGCGGAAACAAAAAATTGCGCGTTGTGTCCTGATGTAACTTTTGACGAATTACATTTGGAGCCTAAAATGATAACGTCAGCAAAACTCGGAAATATAATTTTTATACAATTATACCTGAAAATGTATTTGCATGTACAAGTTTAACCAATCAGTAGGTGTCATTACATTAAGATCCCATCCTAAACTATTTAGTATCAACAATTCACAGTTCAAAATATCTTCTGGACTGCAAGCCCCATCACATACATATGAAAACTCAGTCAACTTAGGAGGATATACCTCCTCCAGCTTAGAGGCTAAAAATAAACAAGTAACGCCCACCTAACAAAATATCTTCATTAATATATATGATTGTGGCTATTTGAATATGATTATATTACCAGCTGCAATTGGTTTTTAGGAACATCAGGTTTCAGAGACAAAAATCTGTCAAAGTAATCCACCGTCAGGTAGTAAGTAACCCGTCTAAGATGGTATACTTCACAAACTTCCATAACCCAATCTAACAAGATTGCTCTCATTCTTGGCATGAAGTTCGAGAAATCTTCAAACAGATCAGAATTTCGCAAATTTAACGCTGCTTCTTCTTTATATACCTAAAATTGTTAAACACGGTTCTGTGTAGTTGAAAATGCTAAAAATGTTGATAATCATAAACTAAATGAGTAAATTATTACCATGAACATCCAAACTTCCTTACTGTCAGCCCAATTCATTAGGGGCAAGGGAACTTTGCGAGTTTTACGAGGAGACCCAAAATCTTGCTTGCAACTATTCTTTCTTTTGCTAGTTCGACTTCTTGTACTTTTCCCTTCTTTCCTTGAATGGGGAGTTTTATGTTCCTTTTCGTTAGTGCATGGTATTGATTCAGCATCAGTAACACTTGTTTGCGATTTATCAGTTCCTAAATTTAATATATTTTTAACTAATTAAGTGAAATGGAAGTAAAATATAGCATATTCGACAAAAACATGTGTAACATCCGCAATTAAACACTGATATACAAATATTTTTGTTTTAAAGAAAATAAAACAATAACTAGTCTTGCAACATTTGTAACATCTTGAAAAGCATTAATTTGCAATAGAAAATATACTATTTATATTTCGTTATAATTGTAGTATATGTATTTATAAATTCTATTAGAAATAACAGCAGTTAAATATTTGACCCAAATAAAGGAGCTTTCCCTACAACATAATTTGGAACAAAATATTTTTCTACAGGTTTTGAAATTTAAAAAAAATGCAGATATAGTAAGCTTTCAAACATTGCTTCTGAACATAAAAATAGAATTGGATTGGCAAGCTCAAGTTTTATAAGCCCACAGTTTTATAACTATCATGCCAAAATTAACCATTTTTAAAAATATATGCACAAGTCAATACAAATAAGAATAAGTGTATTTAAATATATCTGCTATATTATAAGAACAAATTAATAGGAAGGAAAAATATCCAAATTTTAAAATAAAATGAAAATTTGTTAGGATATAGCAGTTTCAGAATTTATATTAAATAAAGGGTATATTATATACTTTATATAGTAATCCCTAATATTACCTAAAAAATGTGCTACTAAGAACAAAAACAAATACTGCTAGAGAATTAGAAATATATTGCTCATGAACAAACCTTTACTAGATTCGGTATCTATATCCTTCTTTTTGTCAACACTTTCTTTCAAATTGTTGCTTCTTGCTAAAGCACTAACCATATCCTGACCATATTTAAAACCCCATACGGTTTGATTCTGATGCATTTTTAATAAATCTTTAAAGGATAGGTCACGACTATCAGCATAATTCTCTTCCTCCAAGGTGTTGAGCACTTCTTTACTATCAGAGTTACTTACATTACTAGAGCAATTTGCAGTCTGTAATGATTCAGTGGTTGTCAGACTTATTGCCTCAGTGTCACTCATTGTTAATATTTATATGCCAATACAATTCTGAAAAAAACCAAAATTGGAAACTATGCAAATAAAACATTAAATAAAACTAAATTTATTTTATTTAAAAATTTTAAAATGCATGATATATACATTTATATAAAAGCAATTATTTAAATAAACATTCAATTAGTGCAACAACACATTACAAAATAAACAACCCCTTTTATGTTTAAATCACCTTCAGAAAACTAGACCATATTTATCACAACAATTTCAATAAAAACAATTTCAAAAATTTGTTTGCTTACATAAGAATAATGAAATGACCTCATTTTGATTTTTAAAATTTAAAAGGCTAGACAGCTTAGCCAGAAACTCTATTAAAAACCAAATCTGATGCGTATTTGTTTTTTTAGAGTATTTAAACTTTCACAATAAATAGGAATAACAGTAACAAGTTAAAGGTCATTGCACGGCATACAGCCATTTAAATATGGACATTTAAATTTTAAAGTGCAATTTTCCAAAATTTTATGAAACTCATGATATGTTAAATAAACTATTCCTTATCAAAGAGCTATATAAGACTTAAAAAAACTACGAGTAAAAATTACAAAAATGGATTTACTTAAGCATATTTTTTCATTCAACTTTAACAGTGAATATACCTAATTTTAAAGGCACATAAAAGCAGATTGATGTGTAATATTAACGAAAATAGATTTAAAAAGCGATCGATGAAGATGTTGGCTTAAAAGCTAACATGGAATGCCCGATAATGACCAAAATGTGACTACACCACACCTCATTGTGCACATAACCCTCAATTTTCTACCGCATATATTATACAAAATATAGGTCCTATGAATGCAGAACATGTTTAAAAATGAATGAAGATGCCTAAATAATCCGATGGATAAATGTGTGAAATACTTACAATCAAGCTGATGATCAGAGACTCCCAATTAGATGTGACCACACGGCTTCAGTTATACCAATATCTCTATGTATTATATCTCAAGATATATATGCTAGAACACTAGACTTTTCTTATAAAATTAATTCTGAATATATTTATCACTATTATATGAACCAAGCAGAAAATTTTGCTACGTGGAGTATCTACATAACCAACTAAAAATACCCCGACACCCTATTATATCCCGCCAAGTGAGAACTTTAGGCGGGCAAAGCTCTTTATGTCTGTGCAGAGCCAACTTCACTCCCAATTTTTAAACCAGGATTTTCTTTAAAACTTTAATGAATTTTTATTTTTTATGCCTCTTTATGCCAAAATTTGTATATAAGCTGTACAATTATCAATAATAAGCAATTTATTTAATAATTAAAGGCATATTATAAAGCGGGAAACTCGCAAGCACGTTGGGTTGCCTAAGTCGATTGGAGCGAAAATGGATAATCACAACAAACATTTATGATTAAATAATACCTCATGGAACCAAAACATTTCAAATGTAATATACTATTATTTTCAACTAACTTCCTAGGGACAAGTTTACACTTACAAACATTAATGTTTCATTTATATTTTCATCACAAACGCGATAATTTCAACAGTACATTTTAACCACTATCACCTGTTACTACAGCTGACATTCAAAATAAAACTGAAGTTAGCCAAATCTTAAATCACCTGACACTTAAATTGTAAAGCGGGAATCTCCTACGTCATTATTTGTTGACAAGAGACATTTAACTGCATTCCAATATTATTTATGCTACGTGGGCACATACGTATGTAGTTATAAATTTTTTTTAGTGTTTTAGTTTTTTGATAAATAGTATATTATATGGTTGATAGCGTCATAAAATGCAATTATTATTCTATATAAAGTAAAATAGCTCATTATCTTCTAAGCCAGTACCCACAAAACAAGCAAAATATTGCTCACATTAATTCTTTAACTGCCTCCCCCCATACAGGTCCTCTTTATAGATCCTTAATAATCAAACATTTTAAAATTTGACTAGTAATGGATTTTGTAAGTTACTTGATAAAAATTAAAACAAATTATTATTATATAACTTTTAGTATATTGGTACTTAAATTATTCAATGCAATTCAGAATAAAATTCATATATTCCTACGGACTGTTGTATTTTCTCATCATATTCTACCCATTCTTTTTCGCTTAAGTCAACATCCCTAAAGATTTTTCCGCTTTCTTCAATTTTAATAATCCAGCCATCTCCAGGTTGAAATTCGATTGGTTCAATTCCCCGACAATCAAAGGAAACAATAGCCTTCAATTTACCAGAATCATTATTACTGTAGGGTGCTGAAACATATGGTAAATTAAATATTAGAGCAATGCATACATATCTCAAACTGCTTCTATCATTTATATATATATATATACATATATATGAAGTTGTGATACCATTTGATCCAGGTATAATGTCAAGACTATTCTCACGACCACACATTTTACATTTTGCGATATAATTATTCTCTGATCTGCCGGTTTTACCGGGAAACCTTTCTGATTCTGTTACATCATGCCACTTGTCTGATATCTCCCCACAACCGGAACACTTTAATTTTAAAGAAAAGGAAAAATCAGGATGATTGGTTTTTAATTCTTCCACATTTTCCAATTGGGCTTTAATTTTTAATTGCATAGTTTTCCCCATTTGATCGAATATTGGTAATATTTATTTACTATGTTACTGTTACACAAGGAGTATTTCAGGTTAGAAGTTTGTTCTTCTTCAAATTGAGAAGTTGTATGTTAAGTTGCATAATTTAAAAACATCCCCTATTATTAAATATGATTTATATTTGTATATTTACATTAATATTATAATAATTTTTCTCATATGTTATAATCGAGTATCAACAATATCAAAAAAGCGAAGCTGGTAATCTAATGTAGAAATATGCTTTTGTATGTTATTGAATGGAATTACTTTATAATAATGTTAATTTTTAATACAATCTGAAATTATGTACCTATTATCTCTAATTTGCTATTTTATTTAAATTTCATGTCTTTGTTCTAAAGAGAAATCATATTTGGTAAATAAAGAGATTGATAAGGAAACTTTACTCGACAGTGCACATCGCGGGTTAAAGTGTTTTCCGGGAATCAAGATATAAAATATGAAGATAATATGCAGTCGTTTCGGCGCAAATTCGCAAAAGTGACAATACGGAGACTGTATTATGATCCATTGCCTCTGCGTTGTCGGCATAACCTCATAAATCTTGTCAGACATTCGAAACTGTCTGGGTTCGCTGAAATAAAAGCTTTATTACTTTACTGGCTCGGTTTTGCATATGAAAGATAGGTCGGTTCGTTGCCAAAAACGGATTCTTTACGGAGACTTTGAGTGCATATTGGTGGCGGTTATTTAAAATTGGCAAAATAATTTTGTTTCTTCTATAAGATCATCTTGATAATTTGAAAAAGATCTATATTAGGATTATGATTTAATTATAAAACTACAATCTTAGACTTTATAATGGTTCTACACTTCAATAGTTTTGATATTTGTTAACCAAATATAAAGTTTTATATTCCATTGCTGGATATTTATTTATTTTAATATAATGAGGCAATATTTGGAAAACCTTTGGATGGTTTCTAGAAAAAAATTACTATTGAATCAATTAACACTGTAAGAGCCATTACATGTTGGTTCGTCATCGCGGTTGCTTCAGAATTTCTTTTCTGTTGGCTATTTTAATATTTTAACCGTGTGATACAAATCTAAATTATCTTTGGATAACAAGATATTCCTGTACAAATCAAAACATCAGACTTATTTGGTCCCACATAATCCTATTACGGTATATTTCTAACAAATCTTATATCATTCGATTAAATAATTTAATGGTTTTACAAGTGTTGTGTTCTATAGTTGATGCCAATGTAGTAGAAGCCACAACGAGTTTACTTCGAAAAAGTGCAAATCGAAGAAGTTCGTAGACTAAAACGTTTATTACCATCCGATCTGGATATAATGTTAAACCGCTAAGGGTAATAAAAAACGTTCTACATTTGGTGTAATTATCAAGAATTGATATACTAAATACAAATTAAACCTTTATTGCTGATGTTTATTAAGTCTTCAAATAATTTACACATTTTAGAGAAAAGTGCGAATAACGAGAACAAATTAGGCCTCTTATTATAGTAATACTCAGTCAAGCGTTATAAAGGGTATAAAAGACATATTTGTTTATTGGACGAAACATGAATTATCTGATATTTGCGTCTAAATAGAGGAAAGTGTGCGAAAATACGCAAATGAACATATAACAAAAACCGATGTGATATTTTTAAACCTCTGTGAAATGGGGAAGCTGAAAGAAGTGAATGCAAAAAGTATAACTGAATTTAACTGTTATCAATATATTTTTATCCGAAAACAAAAATACTAAAAATATATTCTTGACATTTCCGGAAATTGGTTTGGTATAGTACCTCCACCATTATGTCACTATTAATTTGGTATATTATAGGTAAAAAAATATTCTGCCAATTCATAAATAAATTTAAGTTAAAATTTCATGCTAAATAAGCACTTTTTCTTTATTTAATATTTTATTACATAACGCAATTACTTTTAACATGCTACTTTAAGTAAGATATATCAACGAATTATTAGAATGTCTGTAATATTATACTCTACTTCGTGTATATATTGTACATTTATTAACATAGACATAACAAATCAATAGATAAAAAGTCAATATAAATTGGCAAGGAGAGATGAACTGTATAATGCACGACGATTGATTGAATATTGGCAAAAAAGTTTGAGTATTTAAACCGATTTCTACATATTTGAGTATGCTGAAAAAGAATATTAAACAGAATGGTTCCAGAACATTAAAATAGATGGATACATTTAAGATTCAATACGATTCAGCACAATGGTGTATTTTCATAGATTCATCAAAAATAATTCTTCAGTTCAGTTCTTCTTCACACTGGCGGTTTTTATGTTTTCATTCCTGTAGGTCATTCTGTACACCTTAATGAAACCTGTAAGATCATCCAATTAATTTGCATGATCGTTTAAGATGTTTAGTCCTACAACATTACACCATTCAATTTGTTCCATGTATACACTCAATAATAGCAAACCAAAAACTTTGATTCTATGTAGAATCATATCAAAATCATCGAATTTAACAGTTACATAGCTGATACTGTAAGAGCTAATGCAAAATTTACCTTACAAATATCAGTCAAAAAGGTTACACTCTGAATGGTTCCCTGTTTCTGGACCACGTTATTCGGAATCAACACCTATATATAGGCTTATTTTATAGTTTTGTTTTGATGCTTTGAGTATCGCTGCCACGAAGGCGTTACTCAAAGCAATAAATCGTTGACCATTTTAGACCACAAAATATTGAAATTCAAAAAAAGTCTTATATTTTGTGGTTTATACCTTTTATTATAATTAACTTGCTGATTATTAAGAATTTATGGTTAAAATAGAAAGTATTATTGACCTTTATTTAACGATTTTTTCAACTTATAACCTTTAGAGGGTGTATCCTCTAGATTTCAGGTTCTGACACGTTAAATTTTCCATAGGTTTTATTCTTCTACTATAATTATAATAATTCTTCATAAGATACTGTTGTTTTATGCTAAGTAATGTAAATAATGCTATTTGCAACTGTAACGTTGCCATTACATACTGAGAAACGGAAAAGGTTTTTCTTAAGTGTCACACAGAATTGAAAAATGATATATATATATATATATATATATATATATATATATATTCTAAAGTTTAAAGAAACATTTTGAAAAGAAATTGGGCTGTGTGCAACTATTAAAAGGCTGAAATTATGTGAAAACACGAGCGTTGAGGAATATATTTCGAAATGATTAAAACTGTGTCGGGGCAAATATTTTTTAAGATAAAGGTCAACAGTTCGCAATAGAATTAGGACATTCAGAGTTACGTGCTAGCAACAGGTGGCTTCATAATTTTAAAAAACATGTACTTAACATATGAATAAGATTGGATCCACAGTATCGTTTATGCTCCAGTTAACATTTTAGTTATATTTTTCAAATATCGTCTACGATTTTCCTTTTTCGCTATTAATCTAAAATTACCCTTATGAACTATGACTTCTGTGCAAATTTATACACTAATTACATCGAACATTTACATTTTTTAACTGTCCGCTGCGTTTTTCCTTCTCCGACAAAATCTGAAATTGGCGTTATTAACCACGGATTTTGTTTGAATTCGTACATTAAGTGTAACACACTAAGTAGCCAAATAACTCGGCATACATTTCGATGGTAGGTTAAATTGGAAACATTATATTAGACAAAAAGCAGAGAAGATTACGCTCAAATTCAGATAACTTTACTGGTTACTCGGAAAATATCAACTTGATCTAAAATCAAAGAGATTGGTTTATGAGTCAGTCATAAAACCACTTTAGACCTATGGGAAGCCAATATCGGATTGAACTAAAACATCAAACCAACTAGTAATCCAACTTACATACTCTACGATTAATTGTCAATGCTTATTGCTATGTAACCAACGAAGAGCTGTATGATTATTTCAAAATCAAATGGATATACGAAGTAATTCAAGGTTTCGCTTTAAAACATGAAATAAGATTGCTAAATTATAGCAACGTAGAAGTAATACAACTATTGGACAACACATAGAAAATCAGAAGATTGAAGCGAACCAAATCACGCGAACTTTTAGCGCTTGCGTTTAGTGTATAAGTGTATTCTTAACTTTAGCTTAAGTAGTTTAGTTTTATTTTAATTTGGGAAATACACAGTGATGTACTCATTCCGTACTCCGATTGTTTTTGTATTAATTCAAGTACAACCGAACATTAGTAATATATTAATTTGTAAATTCAGATTGAACTAAGCATATCTAATGTAAGATGTAATAAAAAAGCTTGCTGATCTATCCGTTGCGTTTTTCCTTTTGACTAAATGACAAAATGTATCACATTTTCATTAGAATATATATACTTTTAACAAAATAAAAGACTGTTTTTAAACTTATATATATCAGATCTCGTACAGGACAAGTTTTGTTCACATACGCAGATATAAAAACGCTTGTACAAGTGAAATAACGGTGGCTAGTTTCAATATTTCGCGACCAGCCGTTCCAATATTTTTAATGGACGAATAACAGTGGCGCTAATAACTCATACACGAAACGGCGACCAAAATCATGTTTTCCAATTATTCGACGCCCGATTCACGGACGAATAAATATAAACACAAACCCAAAAATTAAAACAAATGCACTTGTAGCGTCCGTAATTTTTAAATGCCATAAAAATATCCAGTGTCGCAAATGCACGCGCGTCTCTTCGAATTTATTATTTTACATTTTAAATTGTCGGTTTTTGAGCCGATGATGTATGGACATTAATATTCCTCCGTTTCAATTCGGTTTATTACAAAATGTATATTTATTTTGAAATCAGATTAATGCTAAAAATTATTTGTTACAAAAATGGTCGAATTACAATTGATTGTTTGTCAAGACTCGGTAATCTCAAAAAAGTATATTTGTTTGTAATTATTATAATGTATAACTATGCGATACATGGACCTTCGCCTTTTTGTCGTGAATTCCTAAAAATTATAAAAGTACAATATATTTCTGTTTTCTAAATGTTATTTATTTTTGCTGTACTTATTACTATAAGCGTATAGAAAGCAGTTAGAATGTGAAGTAAACCAGAAATAGGGAACGACGTAGTTTAAAATACTAAAGGGTATATATAAATGAAATGGAAATAAAAGAAAGGTATGTATATATAAATGAATAACTGATCCTTAGTCTCACTAAAGTCCAGAGAAGGTTTATATGGTGAGAAATTATGGAATAATTGCGAAGAAAACAGCCAATGCACGTTATAGCTGACGTCAAATATACTGCCAAATGCCAAATGTAGGATTGTAAAATTCGTTTTAACATTCGAGAGGTTTTGACCTAATTTTACGCTAGTTAAAAAAATACTTAAGCTGTCTAATGCGTGGAAACATGTAACCGAATCAGTCTATGGATTTTGATTTGTGTTGATACTGGTTGACTTTGTTGTCAAATATCTATAAAATTCTTCAAAAAATATTAGTGATAATAATTAGAGGTTTCAAACCGGAAAACATAGTGCATTGGCTGTTTTATTGATAGACTATAGGTATCGTGTATTTTTTAATGGGTAGGTCGATTCGATAACACGAAGATGAATTAAAAAATTATGATGTATATGTCAATATTGATATATATATATATATATATATATATATATATATATATATATATATATATATATATATATATATATATATATAATAATTGAAATTCAAAACAAATCATTTACAATTGGGGAAATGATAATCGTTTATAAATATTGTAACGGCTTGAAATGCAGTTGCTTCTGGGTTATGTTGTGTCGGTGGAAAAGTAAAATTACCAAAGTTGCCTCCACCGCCGAATCTATTACGCTTATTAGATTTGAAATAAGAAGTTAAAATAAATAAAAATTCTCAGTACTTCTTGGAAAACATAAAAATTATAATAGTTGTTTCCAAAGATCTTTTGACCCAGCACATATTGTATAGGATAATTTCGTATCTACTGCCAAGGTATAATGCTATAAAAGTTTCTTGGTGACATTAAAATTTGTAACAGAAATTAAAACAGAACACAGAAGTTGTGTTGTGTTGTAACAGAAGTAATAGAAGTTAAAGTTGTTTTATATACAATCCAGATCTGGATATTGATAGGCATTGTTCAACAATGAGTGAACTGATGCCCAAGAATTACATCATCAGAATAACGATTTAGTAAAATTATTCAAGATACCATTGGATCGGATGCCATTTGACAGCTATAATATCGTTATCAGACCTGATAAAGCACCTGACGGTGAGCATTGTCGGAGAAAATTTGCAAGGTAGATGTTGGTGATATGAAATTCGTCGGATCATCTAGTATCTATAGAAAAAAAAAAGAAGTTCTAGTCGTTTTTATTATTGAGTGTTAGTAAAGTCATCAATATGTGCTTGTCGAAAGTTGTAACTTTCTTTTACAGTTAGACAATAAAAAGAAACCGTCTTTATGTGAAACGGGTTACGAATCAAGATCAGATCATCATTATTATTGTTAGCTGTATCAGAGATGAAATATACGAAATGTATAAAAACAGTAAGTAGTTTTTTCAATGGAAACATAATTTAATACAATTATTTCAGAGGAAATTGTTAGCCTGGTAATCTGAAAGTACAATTAAGGAATGGCTTAAAGTATATAAAATAAGTTCCGAAGAAACCATGTTACATGTGTACATTACTCAGATATAAAATACATATACTCAGATATACTTGGTGGCGCAGTGGTAAAGGCGATCGAACGGTTCTCCTACTGTTGCGATAGCCGCGGGTTCGAATCCTGCTGGGGCATGGTCGTAAATTTATGTTTGTTTGTTTAATATTTGTGAATGTTCTAGGCAAGAGTGTAAAATCCGACAAGAAAAATGATCCCAGTCACGCGCCAGTAACCAGGCTGGGTAAAACCGGATGTCTTCTGGGATGATTTCTAAAGTTGGTTACTCGCCAGTCGGTAAGCTTAATGCTGAGGACCGTGGTTCGGAGCCCACGTTAAACTTTAGGCCCAGTCCAGATAAACCCATAGTTGGTAAAAGGAGACTTTAAAATATATATAAAAAAATTAATTTACTAAAAACTAATAAATGAATTAGAAACAATTATATTGATAACATTATTTAACTAATTAAAAGTTGATGTAATATATTATGTAAAATAATAATAATATATAAAAATATATTGTATAAGATAAATGATAGTACAATATAAAAATATGTTTTAAAATAAAAATTGATTTACACATTGATTATTGCAAAGAATTTTCCTCGATTATATCGATCTTCAAAATATATTGATTTTTCCCAATACTATATTATTCTATTTAAATTACATTAATTTTAAAGTACACACCTACATGTCGAAAGTGTACACTTTGGTGTCCCAATAGTTCGAATATAATACTGACAATTATGACAAAAAATGAATTAATGCAATCACTAACAAGGTGGCTGCGGTGTATTTTTAAATAGAACAATAAAATCCCGAAATTAAATGCAGAAATAATATTTAAATAGAACAATAATTCAAACACGACAATACCTTTTCAGCCAGTTATAATCGAAGATTTATTACCTGATTAAAATCATTAATTGCACATAAAACGGCGTACATATATTTGAATTGTACAGATCTATTTCGTATCTGTCACCGAACTGAATAGATTGTTCCTATTATAGAATAATTTGTACTACCCGACGGTTTATACCGTTAAAATATATTATTTTATTGTTCGGTACAGTTCGTGTTGAATATGCAAAATGATTCCAACAAAAAGGGAGGGTTTTAATGTTTATTTTATTTAAATCTTTACCGAGTTAATGGTCATAATAATAAATAAAGATATTTTCTGTTTTTTAAATTAAATAATTCTATTAAAAGTGTGTTATTTTTGTATTTTGAAATTTTTGTATGAAAAACATCATGAGAGATTGCGTGAACATAAAATCTCGAAGTACTACCACTGCTCAACAGCAGTGAATTTTTCTGGAGGTTGAAACCAGGTTGAGACAAAACTCTTTTGAAGTTATATACTGAAATTAGGTGTGAGAACTGTGCGGTTTTTATGAGGTGGGAGTTCTAGTGGGAGGCTGCTACTGCTAGAGTACATCTGTTAAATGCTAAACAAGTTTAGGTCTGAAATATTATCTGGACTTATAATTGAGTGATAATTAATAATCACCTCTTTTTAAATAAGAAAAATATACCACATCTATTAACTAAGTTTAAAGGATTTACAACAGATGGTGTTACTGTGCATTAAGTTGCAGGAATGTTCGTCTTCAGGGGTGTGCAATTCCAATGGTAAGTAGTGGGGCAAAGTTTTGCTTAGTTCAATCATTGGCGGCGCTGACAACGTGAATTTGAATGGTTAGTTTAAAATAGTTATGTAGAAATCTGTAAGGAAAATACTTTGTTTTGATTGGTCTGCCATTTCGCCCGATTACTTTGTGACGTCACATTTATTGGCCAATAGTATTTAAATGAAAATCAAATTTAATTTTTAAAATTAATTTATTAAAATAAAATCTATGTAAAATAAAATAAAATTTGTTTATATATATATATATATATATATATATATATATATAAACAAAAAATACAATTATGAACTTTATTCTAGGCAAAATTAAAATATCTATTGTTTAGTGTCATCAATTTTATGGGATCTATTAGAGTTCGAACTTATCTTGATATATTGAAGGTAAACTTTAAATCCTTCCCTGTTCATATTACATTATCCTGTTCATATTGCATTAACTTCATTAAATCAAAAATACAATCACGCCTCATAATAACTTTTAAAATTTGGCCTTGAAAATCATTATGGATTGGACAGTTCAAAAACTAAAAATTTATGTGTTTTTTAAAGATATTTAGATTTCAGAGTATTTAATCTGTGAAACTACTTAATATAGAATGTAGGCAAACATTGCATGTTGTCTCTTTTTTAGAATTATTGTTAAATATTACACTCTTGTTTTTCTCAGAGCAAAGTTCTCTGGAACTGAAAATATAGACTCAACTCAATTTAACAACACCAAGTGGTACTAGATCTCCCGTTAAAAAAGAATATAAGTTATCTAACATCTTCATCTTCTTCACAATTTTCTCCGGGAGAATGATGTGAAAAAATTGAAGTGATGATGTGCCCTTTTAAAGATTTCTCAAACATACTAGGTGAAGGATGCTGTTTCTACCTCCATGACCTCTAATAGATCCAACAAAATTCTTTGAGCAATCTTGGTTAAGATTTGTTAAATAAATGTAGTTATTTATAAATTTAGACAAAATAGATTTCTTTAAGGTAATAAATCCCCTAAAAGTAGCAATTAAATTTTTAATTGATGACACCGTAACAAATATTTTCTTAACAAGGAAATCAAATTTAAATATACTAATAGCTCTACTATAAAATTACTGAACACTGCTTGCTCTAAAAACTGAAAGTATTACAAATATTTTAGTGATATTTTACAATTAAAAGTATTATTTATTACTACTTATTATCCAGTTAACGTTTGTGTAGAGACATCACACTGACAGCATACGAACAACTTGGTAGATTAACTGAATTTTATTACTACTAACTTCTTCTTAAGTAGGTTTTGATTTTCTGTAAACAAACAATATATAAACAGACATGTAGTAGATAGATAATTTTATATGTACCTGATAAAAACAATATTGGATATGCATTTACCCTAATACCTGTTCGTGAAGGAAGGGTAATTCTAAATTTTTGACTAAAATGTCCGTGACAGACACCATGACGTTAATATATTTGCATTGTGGTTTATCTAGGTAACTTACTACTATTTACTTGATCAACCCATTTTTGGAAAGGAGCGAGATCATTCTTTGGGAAACGATGTCTAATTTCCGTAGTAGATTTTTACCCCGGTACACTACATCTTTTACTACACTGACGCATTATCATCAATTTTTATATAATTGCTCCATAATAATTAATGTAAAACAGAAGATATGCACAACGTAAAACGAAGATTTCTTGATCTAAACAAAAACCAAAACCTTCAAACAACAAACTTAAAAATGGACGCCCATAGAAAATGCTGACTTCACACGATTCGATCGATCAATCACGTTCCATTTTAGTGGCGGCACCAGGAATTTAAACTAGCCAATCACAATTTGCGATCGCAGTGCTACCGTTGATTGAACTAAACAAAACATTTCCCAAGGTCGCCTATACCGTTAAATTTCTATTTTTTCTATGCTCGTCTTGTCGGTCGGAATGTGTGGCTGTCGATGCGATTGTTTGTCCGTACACTCACTACTATTTTGTGGAAGGATCTTGCACAGGAATAGAAATCACCGGCTGAATAAAAACTTGTTTATTTCGATGTTAAATGATAGGTGTGGTCGACGGGCGAATGGACAGTATATTAGGTTAGGTTAAGGAAGTACGGAAGCACTATGGAAGTGGTACTGTTACATAGGGTACATAAAAGAGAAAAGAGAAGAGAGCCAGACGTCGTCGTGGTGGTCTTTTATAGCCGGAAACCCCATGGTACCGATCCACCAGCGTTGCCAACCGTAGAACTTGAAGTAGGTCGCTATAAAATCGCATCGAGTACATCTGTAACCAACTTCATGTTGAAGCCTCACACATCCTCAGTACGTGTTATTTCGTCAAGTGTGCGTCAAGTGTGAAAAAAAAGTGCTTTAAGCTTTTCAGTACGTTGAAAATGATTGAATTTGTGCCGATTAAATCGTATTTGCGGGAAGTTTTACTTTTTTACTTAAAAAAAATGAAGGCATTACTCGATGGTGATCCACGTAAAACGCAAGATAAATATGCAGAATTATTGAAAGCGACACAGTCATTTTTAATCGCTCCACCATTAACGGCGAAGTCACTAAATGTTATCTTAATGCCTCTACATTACTTATTGACTTTATACAATTCACTTATGATAAAGAGTAACAGCAACTGAAGTACAATAAAGTTTAACTTTCTACGCATTTTACTTATACGAATTCTTTTTATTTGCTTGAAAAATATTATAAGAACTAATAATGATAAAAATGTTCTCATTCTTTCTTTCTAACAACATTTAATGTCAATTATTAAGGATCATCCTTAAGGATTCAAAACCTTCAAGAATTAATATTTACGGAAAACTCAAAAGTATTGCTTCAAGGTTATCAAAGCCGTTATGGTTTTGGTAAATAATAATACGGCATGTCAACATTTTTATTAATTTATTGATATATTATTACTTGTTATATTATTACAACTTCTTTTTATAAAGACCCAAAGCTTATGTTAAAGCATTTATTTAACTTGGTCGTTAACTTTATATATTGCCTTGCAGTAAAATATCACGTTGGATAAAAACAATTTTTTCTAATAGACTTCCTCAAGCAGAATCAGCAGTATACCTCGCCGTCCATCTTGATGGTGGGTTAAATTGGCTGCAGACAAAAGGGGGGCGTCTCGATCTGGCGAGCGATGAAATAGAACTCATTTTCTTTATAGAATTAGAACCCTTTTTCTGGCGTGTCTCCAAATGCCTCGTTGGGAAGACATACAATGTCATCTCCCCTGAATTCAGCGGTTACAGGAAATTTCGCAGTCACTAACCAAGAAAAAGTCGAGCTACTCGCTGAGAGACCAGATGAAAGGCCTCCCTCTCGCAGAAAACACTAAATCTAAAGATAACGACACTGTCATCAATGAATCCAACTCCATCAAAATACCAGTCACCCCAGGCTTTCTTCTCAACATCATTAACTCCATCATGAGGCTGCCACATTTCCCGGCATCTTGGAAACATGCACATATGGCAGTTATTCCCAATAAAAGAGCAAAATCATCTTCATCTGATTACAGGCCCATCAGCCTTCTCAATACCATTTCGAAGCTTGTCGAGAAAACAATACTCTACGCTCTCAACTCTCCCAAAAAAGTAAACAAGACCATTCCTGATGAACAATTCGGCTCTCGCGCTCAGTATTCATCCGTCCATTAGGCTACACGTCTGGCCGCACGCATCTATCACGCTCTTGACCAACGTGAAAAGCTTGAAGCAGTCCTTCTGGGCCAAACCAAAGCCTTCGACAAGGTCTAGCACGACCTATTGGACAGATCTTTCCAGGTTAAGATAAAGAAAAAATTTACAGTCAAAAACAAATCGATGCTGGAGTACCTTAAGGTTCCCCGCTCACCTCAGCCTTATTTAACCTCATTATTTCAAATCTGCAGAGAAAAGAGCACATTGACGTCGCGTTTTACGCTGACGACACTACTTTCTTCACGGCCTCCAGGTTCGAGGTTACAATCCAAGAATGTTTAGAGAAGCAGCTCGATCATGCGGTCATGTAGTTCAAATTCTGGAGGTTGCAAATTAACTCTCTGAAAACTCAGGCGATCATTTTCCATAAGAAGTGTTACGCACTGCGTGTCTCGCAACTTAAGATCGACACTGCAACATTTCCATGGATGGATAAAGTCACGTCAGAGTTCTAGGCACGTTTTTTATGTAGTTGTATCCCCTGGAGGCCTAATCTACCTAATTAACAATTGTATATCCAAGTAATATATTTCACTTTCATTAGAGAACATATTGACCTTTGAAGCTTAGTTCTTGTGTCCTTCGGTACAGTGTTTCCCTTGTAAAGAGATTTTGATATCATTGAATTTCACCTTAGTGTGTTCTGTTAATAGATGTATAAATATTCTTGATAAACTAGATTTAATCAGTTCATTCCCCTTAATGCATTTGCCACATCTGCAAAACAGTTACTATTCTTTCTCTCCTGGCACATTTCAACCAAATGCTCATGTATATTTTAAACAATTACATACATATCTGTGCACATAAATCTTTTATACTCTACAATAACATTTCCTACAGTTATGATACATACATACATAATTTTATACTCACTTTTAGTTGTTTATATTCTCTTCACACTGTCTTAGAAATTAACACCATTGAATCATATCATATTCAGAAAGATCCATTCAAGCGAATAACTAAGCCATTAAGTACAATATATTTGCAATGAATTATTATTAAATTTTATGATTAATAAAACCTAATCAATCGTTATTTTAACGTTTAAGCTGTGATGATGAACAGTGATGAAATTATGGTTTTACTACCAATCAAAAAGGTTTATATCATTGATTACTATGAAATTTATATGAAAAAATTGATTTTATTTTACTTTAACCCATTATGGTAATTTGTCAGCTTATTATACGCTTATTATTATATATAGTCTGATAATGTATAGTATTTTTTTATAATTATCGTATGTATTATATATATTTAAATAAGAGTGTTATTCGTGTTGTCGTTAATTGTTGTCATTAAGTGTAGTTAATTGGTTGCAATGCGTTGGTAATGTTTGCCACCTTAGAAATGTCGCATTTAGTGATGTTTATTAAATTTTACATTCAATCTAACATCCAGCCATATCCATCTAGCCGTTTCTCCTATCGTTACGTAGCCATAGAGGAATCGTGTTAGAGTGAAGATAGTCGTATCTCGAAGTTGCCACAATTTCCCTAACTTCGTTAGATGTTTCCGGAAGTTGCCGAGTTGCCGCCAACCTGCCGAAATTATCTCGAAATTATACGGTCGGTTCTCGAAGAAGACCGACACGAAACTACGACGAACTGTTAACAATGGCGCCATTCCGAACTCCAAAGGGGAAATTAGTATTTTGAGCTGAAGCCTCAAATACGGCGAAAAACAGACCCGAACTTTCAAATTACCTCACACTTCAGCTGTATCAAATTTATGTCAGTTGTGTTTTCGATAAAAAACGGCTTTTTAATTCGCAGTTTACAACCGTTATTTTAAAACGAAAGACAAATTAATATAAATAAATTAATAAAAAAAATTGGTTAGAAAATTGTGGAAATTAATATACAGGCATCGAAGAGTAAATTATGGTTTCAAATAAAAAAAATCAAATAGTCAATCAATGAAATCAATTCTGAAATAAAATACAGTTCCAACTTTTTTATCAGTATTTAAAACGTCAGGTAACAGCAGTAATTTTTAAATCAAGCAGATACAGGGTTACAATAGCCGCAATTTATTGTCCTCCAAGATAAAATCAAAAAAAGGAAAATTATTAGAATGTCCTAAGCAACCTTGGAGAAAAATGTATAATTGGAGGTGATTGCAATACAAAAAATACAAGATGGGGATTCAGAATGGCAACAACGAAAGGCAATGAACTACATAGTTGCCGAAACTTATTGGCCGACTGATCAAGAAAAAACCCCAGAACTGTCAGATTTCTTCATAGTAAGAAACATAACATCCAACTATATAAAAGTCGAAGAAAATTTTGAGTTAAGTTCAGATCATACGCCAGTGATTCTGACGTTGAGCAAAAATATAATATGAAAAGAGAGAAACCCAACGTTAACAAACAAGAGAACAGACTGGGAAGGATTTGCTTAAGAATTGAACAAACGAATTCAACTAAATGTAACCCTCAAGACAACTGAACAATTAAATTTTGAAGCAAAAAAATTTGTAGTAGATATTCAACAAACTGCTTAGAATAATACTCCAGAAATTAAGAATACAATTACAGGAATTAATTATCTAAAAGAAGTGAAAGAAATGGTAGCTGAAAACCGAAAATTACGAAAAAATAGGCAACAAAACAGAACACCTGAAAATGAAAATACTTTAAACTATATAACCCAAAGACTCAAAAGGGAAATACTGGAAATTAAAAACAAATCCATAAATGACTATCTGAGAAATTTTACACATGATAAAGAATCTGATTATTCACTCTGGAAAACTACCAAATATTTAAAGTATTCATGTCTACACAGTCTACCTATAAAGAGGCCTATGTGGGAATTGGGCACGTGACAGTCATCAAAAAGCAGAAGCATTTGCTGAACATATAGAAAAGCTTTCAAAGCAAACGAAACTAATATTGAATATAATTTACCGGACATAGAAGCTGAAAATTCGATGATTGAATTAGTGACGCCGAAAGAGATAACCAAAGTTATTAAAACTGACATTAACCCCAGGAAATCACCAGGCTACGATTTAATAACAGGAGAATTACTGCAAAAACTACCAAGAAAGGGAATTATAAAATTCACCAACTTGATCAATACAGCATTTAGATTAAAACATGTCCCAGACATTTGGAAGATGGCGGAAATTATAATGATCCCAAAACCTGGGAAGTTACCAAACGAAATAAAAGTCTATAGATCTATATCACCGCTGCCAGTGATATCTAAGGTATTTGAAAAACTCCTGTTGAAAAGAATAAAACCGATTATATAGAGAAAAAACCTAATATCAACACACAAGTTTGGGTTTATTAACAAGCATTCAACAATTGACCATGTCCACAGAATAACAGATGTTATTGAAAAATCCTACGATAGTAAAAAAATGTTCAGCTAATTCTTAGATGTAGCACAAGCCTAGATATTTAGCATCCCCTTCTTGCGGGAGTTGAGAATTATTGATATAGACTGATGAACATATTCTTCTATGGAGCGTAAAAGTTATATGACTGGATTTTGTTTTGTCGGCTTTCATACGCCATCTTTTCAGCTACATTTGTATTTGATTTAGGTGTTTGTTGGTTGATCGATGCTGGATCTTCATGAGAGGCCGTGCTTCATGAGACACTGCCGTGTCGTCTGCATATGTTGCTACAGTGGCTATTTCTGTTGTAGGTAGATCGGCTCTGTACAGAAGATAAAATAGGCCAATTGAAAAGTCCCCGGCCTACCATAGCAAAACGATTTTTTTGGCAAAATTAGTTTTCTTATTCAACATAATTCCCTTCAAGAGTGATACACAGATTATAGCGACCCTCCAACTTATCTATATCATTTTTGTAGTATAATTTGTCCTTTACTTTAAAATAGGTTCAGTTTCGGCGATCATCTCTTATTCGACGAAAATTTGTTCCCAGCGAGCATTCTGTCGAAATCTGAAAATAGAAAGTAGTCGCTGGTGGCCAGATCTGGAGAACACGGTGGATGAAGAAGCAATTCGAAGCCCAATTCATGGATATTTGCCATAGTTTTCACTGACCTGTGACACGGTGCATTGTCTTGGTGAAGCAGCACTTTATTTTTCTTCAAATGCGGCCGTTTTTCAGCGATTTTGTCCTTCAAACGGTCCAATAACGCTATGCAATAGCTGCTGTTGATGGTCCTTCCTTTTTCAAGATAGCCAATGAAAATTATTCCATGAGCATACCAAAATGACTGTTGATGACTGTTGATTTGACTTCGGAGTGAAATGATGGAGCCATGTTTCATCTGTTGTCACATATCGATAGAAAAGCTCGGGTTTATTACGCTTGATCATCTTCAAACACAGCTCCGAATCATCAACTCGCCGTTGTGTTTGGTCAAAAGTGAGCTACACCGCGCGGGACCTACTTTGCACAGAGCTTTCTCATACCAAATATTCGTGAATGATATGATGTACACGTTCAGTTGATATCTTTAGAGTGTCTGCTATTTCATTCAGTTCCAATTTACGGTCAGTCAAAATAATTTTATGGATTTTTTTAATGTTTTCGTCGGTAACAACCTCTCTTGCGCCTTCGGTGCTCATTTAACCACGTCTAAACTTAGCATAACAATCCTTGATGGTTGATTTTCCGGGGGCAGTGTCCGGAGCCTCGGCACCAAGCCAAGTTTTTGCTTCAGCTGTATTTTTTCCCTTCAAGAAGCAACATTTTATCAACAGGCGAAATTCCTTTTTATCCGTTTATTTCACAATAACAAAAGTTGCTTCACTTAAAATGCTCTAATTCACAAACTAATGATCCGACAGCTGTCAAATTTATACACGCATCTTTTGGGAGTTAGCTTCATGTAGTTCGGTATGTTCATCACCTTGTTTTACAATAAAACGGCGATCAATGAAGTAAGGTTTTAGTAGTTCATAATAAGGATGAGGGAGAAGTTTCTTTGATATAACCTGCAATCGCGTATGTCATACTTTCTCAAAGGTTGGAGATATGCCTAGGAATGCAGCTGAACAATATCTTTTGGCGGTAAAGCCCATAATTGTTTTGTTAACAACTCTGTGCACTGGTTCATTTCTACCCGGCTTATTGCGAATCCCCAATTGGTGTTCTGGAATGATCTTTCGTTTTTCTGTTATATAATTGAGCTTCTTTTTGTAAAGTTTTTCAAAAACTTTTGAGATTATCTGTAATAAACTTATAGGTCGTTATGAGGTGACATCTTCTGGGGTTTTCCCTAGTTTGAGAATCATTATTATTTGAGCTACTTTTACCAGATGCTAGGAAAATAATTCATTCGTAATATAGCATTGAATATGAATGTTAATAATTTTAACCTTTTTCTGATAGTTACTGTAATATTTTTCGGGTTAATAGATCATATTCAGGTGTTTTTTTACAATTAATCTCTCTGATTATTATTTGTTGAGGTTCTTTTACGGTGAATTTTTTATGTGGTAAATCCATTTTAAGTGGTGAATTTGGGAAGCTAGTAATTTTATTTTCGTCATCTTGAGATAGCTCAGGCGGGAAGGCCTTAAAGACAATTTTTAAATACTTTGAGAAGATGTTGGCCTTTTCTTTATTGCTTCTAGCCCGATTATTTTCGATTTTAATAGGAATGTTATGCTGCTCGGTCCCTTTGAGTGTTCGTGTTGTCTTCCAAAAGTATAAAAAGTATAAAGTTCCTGAATATCTTGGTTTTTTTTTGTAAATGTTTCATTGCTAGGAGTCGCGAAATATGCTGCTTCCTATATATTTGTTGTAATATTTATTGCTGCTATTTCCGCATCAATTTCGGTTTGTAATGGTAAGTTTAAAGAGAAGGCTCTGTCTAATTTTTCTCTAAATTGCGGCCAGTTAGTTCTATTATTACACGTTTATTTTTATCGTGGATATCAAATACAACAGCGAGCACGGTACAATGGAATTGAACGATTGCAAAGGTGCAGTGCTCCCGTGATCCACGAACGAGCAGTATTTCACAACGATTCGGAACTAGGTTATGGCCAAGAAATCAGTTAAAATAATTAAATTCTCTAAATTTTTTTACATTAAAATTAGTTCTTCATGTGGACCTGGCACATGCAATCGATAGATTAAAAAAGCTTTTGTAATTTTTACCTATTTATGCTATTTTATTAATATAAAATTAGTGAATGGTTATATCTAGTTCTCTTTCACCAGTGTTTCCTGTTTATAATAGAAAATTCAAACATTCCTGGGCATTCAGAGGCAACTAGGCACTAGGATAAGCTATAAAAGTTGATTATCGGCATTTTTTCAAAGCAGCTTTTGAATATTACTTTTTGATCTTAAATTTATAAGTAATATTGCGATAGTGTAGTTAAAAATGTTTTACCAGTTGTGTCGTTTAATTATTTGAATTTTATTTTTAAAAATCTAATTAGATGTATTTAAAAATCTATTAGTAATCAAGCTGTATAAAAGTACTTAATAATCTTATATCCTTAATTATATCCCTCAACATATATCTGATACCTGTGCTATTCTGGACATTTCGTGTTGTCAATTTTTTTATTGGTCCAGTGTTCAAGCCATTTTCGACATCCTTATAATTGTTCAAGAATCTGAGCGGAAAAGTAGTGAAGGTAATTGTGAAAATATGTAAAACATCAATATACACAAATGATCTTTGAAGGAGCCAAGTTTAATTATTACATCATTAAGTATTTCGGCTAATTACAGAAATCGGTAACAATTTTATTAATGTTACCTTCTCTGTCTTTTCTAAGCCAAAACCCATAAACGTCTTGCAAAAAAAATATTGATGCCATCGGTTTCCATAAATATATAATGGCTTTTATATTTAATTTTTTTGATATAATTAGAACGACAGCAACTAACAAGTGCAATCTGTAAAGCCTTTTTATTCAGTTCACATTTAGAATTTTTATAATTCTACGAAGAATATAATTAAATTTTCATTTAAAGTCTTTGATTGCGTTATTGTTAGTTTCTTTATTTGTTTATACAGTTAATTAAGAATTTTATTTGCTTAAGAACTGTTATAAATTGATATGGTAAAGGATCAATGGATGAGGTAATTCCAAAGGTTATTGACTTCTGATTAATTTTAAATTTCGTTAGTAAATACATTTCCTAAGCAAGCAGTAACCGAATATTTCAAATGATAGATACGTTAGTCTGTGCATCAACGGTTAAATTGAATATAGCATAGAATATTAACAGTAATAAAATAGTTTCATAGAATTTTAATTGGGACACAAAGAAGACAAACTAAATATGACCTATTTTCAAAGGCGAGATCGACGAGTGAAATAAATAAGCAAAGCATATTGCAATTTTATTTACAAATTCAGGTAAAGAAATAATTATTTTAATCGGCTCTTTAATGTTGGTGTATTTATTGTTTTTGCATTATATATTTTAGGTGAGAAATATGTATAAAAGATAAGGACGATATGAATATGTAAAAGAAGTAATGAAGGAATGCAACATTTAAAATGAAACTAACTATATAATTTGCATAGACGGAACACGTAGGAGAAATAGAGGAAATTATTAATTATTAATAATACATTTGTATATATTTTAAGGCATTGATAAATAATAAGTGTAATATTTAGTGATAAAGCCAATGACATTTTATTCTTGGAAACTTGTATTAATTATTTTGTTTATTTACTTTATAGACCTAACATACGTTTTGGAGAATCAATAGTTAATTTAGTGATTGTATTTATTATTCCATACTTATGTTTATAACATAAGTATGCTTCACGCAAGATAGCTTCACGCAAGATCATGTATAACTTATAATTGATGCCCTGAAGTTGTTACAGTTATGAAAATATGATGCTTTGTTATAATGTTCAGTGGCTTAGTAATTTACCCTTATTAATATTTGTTGATTAAATTAATTATATATCAAATACATTTCTGATTTTCTATTGAACATACTGTGAAAACAAGTTTTAGTAACATATCAATTCTAAATTAGTCCTTAGAGAAACATGATACATTTAATACATAGTGGTCGAATTTCGACCACAGGGCCATCTGTAGTTATAATAACTGAACAAAATCAAATCAAAAATCTTGTAACTACTTAGGGTATGCTAATAGTGAACCTGTTTTTCTGCTCTAAACGTCACCCTTCTTTATTCAACCAATATGTTTCATTTAAGAGCATTGCTCCTCTTTAGAGCCGACATTAATGTTTTCGTCCCTGTTGAAACTAGACTAGTAGCCTTGTTGAAAACATTCATTTGCCTCTACAAAAAACCGACTTTTATCTGGTTATTATAGTCACGTATTAATTTTTACACCCTTCTTTGTTTAAAAACCCCCGATAGTAATGGCCCATAAATTTCGAAGGGGTTTAATTTCAGAATGGCATCGGCATCGTTTATTTGCATAAATTCATTTTTCCCCTTTTTCATATCGAGCTAGTAGCCTTGTTAACGGGCCGGGGATGGTCCTGATTTTCTTTCTAATTTACGACGTATACAGGTAATAATTGTGGCGAAATTAAATCTTTGCCCTCGCATATTTAATTAAAAGCGGCCTAAACAGCAAGAACGAACGTATTCCGACATTTTGCGAACAAAAAAAAACACACAAACACAAAAAGTACCGAAGGATATTAATTTTAATTATTCTCGTTTATTTTCTGTGTGTTATTACTCGTGGATATACATATACATACAGGCACATATATATTCTAATAAATTTTAATCATTATTTTTGTTCTTTTAATCATTATTCATAAGGCAAGCTGACAAATCGGTCAATGAAACTTAGTAAATAATAGCTATCGTTCTAAAGGCGATAAGACGGTCCTCCCATGGTCACTATAGTAGCGGGTTTGAATTCTGCTGTGGCATGGTCGTAAATTTATGTTTGTGATTGTTTAATATGTCGGGATTGTCCTTGGGCAAGAGCGCAAATTCCGCGCAGTAACCAGGCTGGGTAAGACCGTCTGTATGGGATGATTTCCAAGTTGGTCACTCGGCAGTCGGTAGGCCTAATGCCGAGGACTGTGGTTCGGGGCCCACGTTAAACAATAGGTCCAGTCTAGATAAACCCTAGTTGGTAAAAATTAGACTCTACAATATCTAAAAAAATAGCTACAGTTGAATAGCTTTTTTTTATTTATTTATTTAAGGTCGCCTCAACATATATGTGTTCTTGTGACTACAAAGAGAATTTTATGGATTAGCAAATACAATTTTAAGGAATATGTTAAAATACAGAGAGACATTTCTGTATAACAAAAATTGGTTATCATCGAAAAATGTACAAGAACATGTTAAAATATAGACAGTTAAAGTTAAAATATAGATAAACTAATGTAGCGATGGCTACAACCCTTTAGGCCACCACGAATTAACCTACAACGAAGTCAAAGTTTGGCAACGCTGGTGGATTGGTACCATGAGCTATATAAAAGCCCGGCTATAAAAAACCAGAACAACGAAGTCTCGCTCTCTCCGAATTTTTCGAAAAAGCGATACTAAACGCTGATTTCACAGCCGCACATCGCATAATCCCGAACGAACAATTCGGTTTCCGTGCCAAAAATTCGTGCCTCCATTAAGCTGGCCGCGTCGCAGCAACAATCCACCAGGCATTAATAAAAGGTCGAAAAACTGGAGCCATCTTTTTAGATGTCTCCAAATCTTTCGATCAAGTATGGTACCACTCTCTAATAATCAAAGCAAAACAGCTCGGTCTACCGAATGACCTAATATTCCGATAGATTCATACTTGGACGGTAGGTCCTTTCAAGTGAGGATCGGTGACGCAGTCTTCTCTCATAAACAGCTTTCCGCAGGAGTCCCGCTCCACAAACTTTTCCACACAGCATTTTATGTAGATGATACCGATTTTTTCACAAGCGGTTATTGTCCTGACGCTATTCGTCCCAGACTCCAAGAACCAAGCGATAACGTGGTACAAATTCTGGCGGCTACAGATAAACCCGAGCAAAACCCGAGCGATTATCTTAACAGTAGGAGGGTTTTCCTGTCGTCTTGACCACCGTTTCAACCAAGCCGTTTTAATAAATTTTAGTAAAGCGTAAAACTGAGTAATTATTGGTAACTTACTATACCTTTACTATATTTAAACACTACTTATTTTACAACAAGATAAATATTCATAGATAGGTAAATTGTTTCCAATACACCTGAACATCTGATTTTCTTTGTTTTTCCTTTAAATCTGATTAGAAAAAAAGAGAGTCGGAAATATAAGTATTTTTATTTGGCATAAGATACCGACCTATTCCAAAATAACTTTTTATTCAGTTGAGCGTACAATTTTTGATTTTTGATAAAGGAACCCAAGACTTAATTACTCATTTTAACTTTTCCTGGAATATATGTCCCTCTAAATAAAAACTGGCGTATGATTTCCTATGCTTCCAAAATCCATAAAAAGTTGTCATTTACACAGCTTGTTGAACCTCTAAAAGTAAAGCAATAAAAAGCGCAGAACCTTATATCCCTTCTTCTTTATAGGATTAGAAAAATTAGAATTAGAAATTCTGCTCTCTCCAGAATAGCATTAACATTAAGACAAGGTAATTAATATAATTTTCTTTATTTTTACCACAGTTAATGATTATCATCAATTAAAACCGAAGAAATAAAAAAAAAATAAAGGGTTTTAATTTGATATATTTTTTTACAGTAACCAACACTTTTGATGGATTTTAAATATAACAAAGTGAATGTACAACTGTTAAACCTAGACCTCGCCGACTAACGACTGCATTTTGCCTGATGTGAATAATCCAAGACAAAGGGCATCGTCTGGGACTGATATTAGCCAGCAGCGAAAGGGCAGGAAGGAGCCAGTGATGGATGGGACACCGTAACGCCCACCAAGTCCCCGGCAAGGGGACCAGTGGTCGGGGGTGGAATTGACCGACCGCGAAGGTCTTCACGGCTCGTCATCAGTTTATTTTATTGTGAGTGAGGGTAAGTTTGATATAGCAAGAAGAATAAATACTAAGTATAGTATTTAAAATAATATACAGATTTTAGATATAATATAAAACTCTTTAAACGATAGATATTCCATTCATCATTATTTTAATATTATTGAAATTTATTATTGTTCGGGTTATTTGTTATTCCTCTCTTTTTTTTCCTTTAACATATAACAAGAAAAGAATACTTTATATTTTCTGAAATATATAGGATTTTATGAGGAATGCAGTATTTTAAGAGGGTGTTTTACGTTACCACTATAATTATTTATTTTAGTCCATCAAACATGTCGAAAGTAGTTAGAAGAGTGGCGGCTTCTGCTAAAAATTTTAAGGTGTTTTGCAATTTCTGCAAAGGGCTAGTTTTTTTTAGTTAATGCTTGGCCGCCTGCATGTTGGCTGCTCATGACCGAGGCTCCATCATCTTTATGTGATCAGTTTGTTGGGCAATTTTGAATTAAAGAATCTATGTTGTTTAAAGTTGTTTTACTAAGTGTACTGACGCTTTTAATTTACTTCAAAATCTCGCTATATAACACCTGTTTTATGAAGAAACGACCAAAGTGGCATACGTGGTCGTTCTTCCGTTTGTGTAGCTAAAATTATTTGTAAATATCGCCCGTAGCACCGTCGCCATTTGAATAGCACTGTTTTTGCCCAAGAATCCAATATGTATCCTCTATAGATTGCTTTTTCAAGTTTTGGTGACCAACTGGGCCACTAAAATTATCTTTTGGCAAAAAGTATGAATGTTTCCTAGTTCTAACAGTATGCTGCTAGGGGCATTGAGTACCGTTGATGAGCCTACAGCTTGAAATACTTTATTTTTACCTAGAATAGTTTAGCTAAAATAATTTCAGAAACTATTATGTAAGTAATCCCAAGATAAATTTTTATACACCACTATATCTGGGATTATGGATTTTGGAAAATTTTAAAATAATTTTAAAGAATATTGAATTTTGGTTAAAAACAGGGCAATTTATTTAAGCATTGCCATTTTCCATAAAATAAAAAAAAACTCTCTTTTATTTTTTTTATTTTCTTTGTTTTATGAGTAGAACGCATGTTTTCATCATCATGCAATTTTCCATTTTACTAGTCTATAACTCATGCATTTTTAATACTTTCTGGCACTCTTGAAACCTCAATATGTATCTGGTTTTTTTAACGTATTTTTTTATTGTTACATGTATAAATACCTTATATTTTAGGCACAAAAATTATACTTTAGTAATTATGGTGATATAATGACATAGTGTTTTAATGACATGATTTTATAAACAGGCAAACAAATCTATGTTTAAATGGGGATACCCAAAAAAATACATTATCCTCTAAAAAGAATATAGTAACAGGTGACAAAAGTCCCGCTACCATTTTGATTGCGCGCCATTTTGGTTATGTGACATTTAGTTCAGTTTCGCTTTAGTCATTGTGTTGTATAGACGTCCATATTTTATTATGGATAAATATATGCCACAATAACGAGCAGAAATAGTGACAATTTTTATTGAAAATAATCGTTCCATTATCGCCACTCAGCGGAAATTGCGTCAAAAATATCCTAATCATCCAGTGCCTCACAAAACCACAATTTCTCGTTTATATGCGAATTTTCGACAGTACGGTACGACAGCAGACAGGCCTCGTTCAGGAAGACAACGCAGGTCTCGTAACGCTGAAAATATGGCTCTGGTGCGCGATAGTATTACATAGTTTCCAAAAACATAAATTCGGAGACGTGGTTCCCAGTTGCACATTTCTGCACGCAGTTTAAAGCGAATTTTAAAAACTGATTTGAGAATGTTCCCGTACAGAATTCAATTAGACCAAAAATCGCTATCAAGAGATACTGATATATTAATCAGTCATTAGAGTTGAGTATTGTAATGCAATCCTAAGGCTCCTGGTGAAATAAAAGATTTTTCGTCTAAATTGATAATGAGCGATAAAGCCCATTTTCTTTTCAGTGCCCGCGTTACTAAACAGAACAGTTGGTTTTGGGGAACACAGTATCCTCAATTAATTCATGAAACATCACTGCAACCACTAAAAACAACTCTATGCTGTGATATTCATGCTGAAAACAACATTGATTCATATTTCTTTGAAAATGACTAAGGTGTTACAGTTTCTGTTACTGCTGAATGGTACCAAGACATGGCTCGAAATTTCTTATGTCTGAAATTGAAGAGCAAAGACTAGAGGACATGTGGTTTCAGTAAGATGGGGCCACAGCACAGCACAGCACACACAGTTAGTTCAACAATGCAATAATTGAATGACTTTTTCCACGAAGCCTAATTTCGGGAAGTGGCGAATTAGCATGGTCAACTAGATCTCCGGATATAACAGTACCACCAGACTTTTTCTTATTGGGTTTTTTAAAATCAAAAGTTTACGTTAACGATTCAACATCTTAAAGACAATATTCGTCACGAAATTGAAGAAATTCAGCCTCATATGTTGCAGGATGTCATGAAAAATGCCTTAAAAATTTTTCAACCATAAAGAAAAAAAGGAAAGACCAAATAAACTTTTCATGAAAACCAAACTTATTTATCTTTTCTTTGAGCGAAGTTATAGGCAAAATGGTAGCGGGACTTTTGCCCCATGTTGTAAAATCAGAAAAGTGTCGTGGCGATATATGCATTGAATTTAACGAATAAACATGTCCTACTTTTATTAGTTAAACTTGTATTACCATTTGCAATATATTGTTGTTACCTCATTAAATAGGGCTTTTAATGCTCAAAGGGTTTCCACAATTTTCTTTGGAACATGTATTTATTTTCTATGCTAAAGAAGAATATATAATTGATTGATTCTTTTTTATCATTATACTATCTCCCTTTCATTCTTTGAACTACTTTTTTCTTCTGTCGCTGATTAACCCAAGCAGAAGTTCATACGGCCCACTTCTTTTTTCCTCTCTCTTTCGTTTCAAAGAAAATCGATGCGCATATATTCCGGCTTCGGGAAAAAGTTTTTCTTATTCTGTACAGAGGCCATAAAATATTGGACGACGGATAGATAACCGGGCGGATCCTTTCAGAGGCATTATCCTTTTTTAAATACGCCTTTCGCTCGATTTATCGCGAACAAATTGCTGCAAATAATGCGTTTGCTGGATGTGAAAGGCGAGTTATCATTCCGCCGTGAATTATGTGTTTAGGATTTGGCGAGAAAGATTTCTCGGAAATCGGCGAGTCGTCCCAAGTTGGAAAGTGGATGCATGTGAGGAAATTGTCATAGTTTGTCTTTTTGTAGCACTTACACATACAAACATCGCACGCTTTGGCTAGTGGTCGGTCGATGAAGAATTACTGTAGTTTTTAGTAGAGAACTAACAATATTTATAATTCAGCGTTTTTAGTTAGGGTAACTTCAGGCAATATGGCACACTATAGACATTTTTGGAACACTTTTGGAAGTAAAACACGATATTTATGACATCAAATGGACTTTGTTGATACAGTTTTATAACTAAATGGTAATTAAAATTAGACATTTTAGGTAATTAATTTGTAATTTAATTATATATATATATATATATATATATATATATATATATATATATATATATATATATATATATATATTTAAAGTTTTTTTGCATATGCGTCATCGAAATTTGTGACGTCAAAACGTCACAATGTTGCCTCACCAACCTTGAGTTTTAGTTCAGTTTTGCTTTGATATCCATCAACATTCTAATCTAAATAAAATGAACGAAAATATTATCAAATATAATTTATTTTAGCATTATAGTAGATCTAAAAACTATAGTTAATTATACAGCCACAATAGTTTATAGGTTAGAATTATAACCTCTTATCACTATTGCTTTTAAAAATTTTGCTTACGTCTGATAACTGGACGACTTTGACAGGCTCATTCGTTTATGTGTTCGACCTAATCACACAGCATTCTGTCTCTTTTAAACTAGAATAAAATGAGAAGGAAAATAATGTCTGATTCCAAAACGAATTTATAAATTGCGGCATGCAATATATTAAACATCTTGATGACGCACATACAAATAAACTTTGAACAGACTATATACAAATTTTTTACACACAAGCCTATTTGAACATATAGGCTGCAAATATGAAATAGCATTAAGATATTAAACCAACTAGCAATTCAACGGTGTCAAAACAAAATTCTTCAATTGATTGCCAATGCTTATCTGTACCTAATCAACGAAGATCTAGACAATAGCCCCAAAAACAAATGGATTTACAAAGATTTTTGCCATAAAATATAAAAGAAGGTTACTAAAGCACAGCAACGTGGAAACAATACAGCTACTGGACAGTGCGACAGAAATTAGTCGATTACAGCGAATCAAAAGTATTACTCTTAACTTTAACATAACTAGTGTAATTTGTACTTATCCCGAACTCAGCTTTCTTAGTAATAATTTAATTTGTAAATTGAGATTGTGTTGGGGATTTTAATCCATGGTTTTGGTTCACCAAATATTTAAGTATACATACGTGCATCAAATCCGAAGGACCAATTTGCTTTTAATATGCTATTTATCTTTAGCAAATAATAAACTATGTTTTTAACTCTTTTATGGACACTGTTTTAATTATTACATATTATGCTTGATGACTTCATCATTTTATCTACATACTGCTTGTTTCTTCGCCACATGGCTTAAATCTTTATCTTAACCTAACATCTCCTTATTATATTTAATTATGTCAAGGGCATCTGAACAGACGACAGTAAAAGACCTCGCCATCCATGCCTATACAAGTTTCTGTTGGCTAGAACTGCACATGCGCACTTACTCTAATCTAACCTGACAGCTTTCACAACTCGCGTACTTTCTATTACGCATTTCGTACCATAGTCTTAGTTGCGGTTGGATCTAATTTTTAAGTTAATTTTGGATTTATCTTTTGTTGTGGTAATAGAATTATTTCGATGACGTATATGCAAAAAAACTTTGAATAGATTATATATATATATATATATATACATACATAATCTATTCAAAGTTTTTTTGCATACACGCCATCGAAATTTGTGACGTCAAAACGTCGCAATATTGCCTCACCAACCTTGAGTTTTAGTTTAGTTTGGGTTTGACATCCAACAACATTCTAATCTAAATAAAATGAACAAAAATGTCATTATAGTAGATCTAAAAACTATAGTTAATTATACAGCCACAATAGTTTATAGATTAGAATTATAACCTCTTATCACTATTGCTTTCAAAAATTTTGCTTACGCCTGATAACTGGACGACTTTGACAGGCTCATTCGTTTATGTGTTCGACCTAATCAACATTCTGTCTCTTTTAAACTAGAATAAAATGAGAAGGAAATATTGTCTGATTCTAAAACGAATTTACAAATTGCGGCGTGCAATATATTAAACATCTTGATGACGCACATACAAATAAACTTTGAACAGACTATATACACATTTTTTTGTAAAGTTCATATTAAAATTTAAAGAGCTACATTATTATCTGGAATCATATTGTTTTAATTACATCTTACATTAGATATGCTTAGTAAAATCTGCTGTGTCTTTATATTTAAATACGCTCTTATTATACGTGGTGTACACGGCGATGGGCAATATTTATTTCGTTTATAGTTTCAAAGTAGTTCAGATGAGACGACAGTAAAAGACCTCGCCATCCATGCCTATACAAGTTTATATTGGCTAGGACTGCACATGTGCACTTTTTCTAATGTAACCAGACAGTTTCCACAACTCGCGTCCTTTTCTACCACGCCTTTCATACCACAGTCTTTGTTGTGGTTAGATATCATTTTTAAGTGTATAAGGTATGAATTAATAATAAAAGATTATCATTTTATAACACTAATTTTCTATATTGTTATGGAACAAAGGATATCTTAAATAATACGGAGACAGAACTTATTTAAAGATTATAGTAAAGTTGGGAATTAAATATGGTCATGTGTGTATACGTTTTCTGTCTATTTGTTATTATACTTATATCTTTCTGATTTTACAGATATTTCAAAAGAAGAAATAATCTATAACGAAGCTAACGAAGTATCATGAATATTCAGCATAGTGTAAATATAAGTATTTAATAGAAAGTGGTTGGAATAAATTGATAACATAGTATTTGAAGCTTTGTGGTTTATTATTTTAAAATATATATGGCAATTGTGTTGTGAGAGCTTTCCTGCCTTCGTTAATAGTTTTCCTAAATTATATTTCTTGGTATCGGAGATAATAGTGGAGTGATCAAAATGTATTTAGATTACTTTCTAACTTCCTTAGAAATTTAATTTCTTGCTGAAAATATATGATTAAAAGTTTTCTATGAAAGATGTATACCAGAAACTTTAAAATAATTATAATTTGGTGGACATTGGATTTTGGATTGAGTGTAACATGCCAAAATATGATATAAAATTATGTAATTTTCTTTCATTGTACGGGCTTTTTCAACGTATTAACATTTAGAGTAAATTTGTGTGGTAACCATTTTCATTTAATTTATATCTTTCCCATGTTATATAAACATCTAAAAACAGTTGATGGTTTAAGGTAGTTTTTTGGTAGCGTAGGTTTTATTGGTAGCGTAGGTTTTAAGCTCCGTTTCCGTTTAATAAGTCTTGTAATTGTGCCGAATACTCTTCAGTGTTTTTTTGGTCCTCTAGGCTGTTTTTGGTCATTCACGTCAATATCACCATTTTTAAGTTGTTCAAACTAAAGTCTACATTTAGAATATGATAGTGCAGCATCATTATGCATTTTTAAAAGTTTTTGACGGGTATCGGCAGTAGATTTCTGAAGTAACAAAACCAATTAATGTCGAAAATGCAATTATGAGCGCTCGCAGCGCAAAGGCAAAGATAGGTAGTGTTGTTTACATTGTTACTTTGCAATTAACTAATAGCTATCGCTGATTAAAATACGTGCAAACATCTATAGAATAATAGATAATGGTTTTAGTGCTTTCGAATGAAGCGACTGCTAATTTGTCCGCGAAAGTTAAAATTTATTTTGTATCTATCTATCATCTTTTAAGAAATATAGGAGTTGTGTTAAAAAAATGTGAAATCAAGATACTGTTACTGGGATATCTTTATTATTAACGACAACGATAATAATAGCAAAACTCCAATGACTTAGTTTGTAAATGGGCACTTATTTAAGTTATGAAATGTGAAGGTTTAAAATAACAAACAATATTATTTTACCTGAAAAACTATATTATTGTACTGAAATAAGACACGACTTTAAACACGAATAAATCACTCTCGACGTCAATTTTTGGACATTAGAATGAAAGAAACAACATCTTTGTTGGACTACTAATACTTTTAACAACATTATTTTTAAGTATAGCCTGTACTTTTGTCCACCACTTCATTGTCATTATCAATTTATTATATTAAGATTTTTCGTATCTTCAGCTTCACCAGACAGCCTTAAGGTTACATTACTCCACTCAACTCGTTGATCAGGATCTCTCGGTAGCAATTTTTGGACTAATTGAATTTTGTAGGGGAGCATTGTTAAATCAGTTTTCAAAATTCGCCTTAAACTGCGTGAAGAAATGTGCAATTGGGAACCACGTCTCCGAATTGATATTTCTGGAGACTCTGCATCACTATCGCGCACCAAAGCCACTTTTTCAGCGTTACGAGACGCGCGTTGTATTTCAAAACGAGGCCTGTCGCTGTCGTACCGTACTGTCGAAAATTCCTGTCTGAACGATAAATTGAGGTTTTGTGATGGAACGATTATTTTCAATAAATAGTGTCACTATTTCTGATCGTTCTTGTGGCGTATATTTATCCATAATAAAATCCATTAAAAAATCTACACAATACATTGGTTAAAGTGAAACTAAGCTAAATGTCACATAACCAAGATGGCGCGCAATCATAATGGTAGCGGGTCTTTTGTCCCACCTGTTATTCATAAGTATTTATTCTTTTATCCAACGAATGTTTAGGTATGATATCATCATTATACCGTTGCCCTTATATATCTTGCTTTTGCCGAGGTCATAACCATTTCGGTAGTTGACCGAATAACCAACTGGGAGCACTGCCGAAATTTACCAAAAAATTTGTAAAAATGTACAGTGAAAGTATATGGCATTGAACAAAATATTGTTATAGTAACACTCTATAGGTATTGTTGAACTAATTTTGCTTTGTGACAATATTTTTTTGACACAATGTTTATTTACGAATAATCTATCGCTAATTACTAGTTAATTTCTAAATCATTTGGAAAGATAAATTTAATATGCTTGTTTTGCGCGAGAATATATTTATTTTGAGATAAATATATAACAATAGAATATATTGGTTTTGGCTTTTATCATGTGGAAAATGTGTAGTAATTTTTTTTGTTTCGGAATATTAATTGGGAAATCCGCAGTGTCTTTTAATATTTATTAGTAATTATTATATTTGTAATGTGACTGATTCTGAATTTCTGGTTATAAATCGATGTATTGGGTTGGACAAAAAGTAATTTCGTTATGTTATCCAAAGTAAACTTATTCATATAAATTTTAAATACTAATTAATATTGTTGTTTTGATCGACGACCTTTTGACATTTTTCTGAGCGATGAAAAAAGTCTTTCGCGAAACAAGCTTTACATAATTAAGAGAGTTTTGCAGAGAGAAGAAAGGTTCGACAAACGGAGGTGATGTTCGGGATATATGGTGGGATCAAAGCTTCTCCTTCAATCTCTTCCAAGTTGTCGTATTGGAAGATGACGTCTTCTCTATTGATTAATTCTGGCCTAACATCATTATTTACTGGCAGTAGATAATCGAATTATTTAATAAGTGGTTACATTTGAAAAGACCATGATGAAGAATTTCTCTTTAATTTCATTAAATACTTACGATTGGTCATATTAGAGATTGTGTAGTGTGTAAGCCATTTAGCTATATCAGTGGGTGATAGAGTCAAACAGACGTAACGGTAATGGGTCCTAGATTGCCCAACTTGATAATGTTCTCTTCTTTATTGATAGAAACTGTAGATGGAGTAGGATTCCAAAGTTCGCCTTCCGAACATGTTGAGTGTTGTTTTTGGCTTAAAGTTGGCATATAATATTCTTGCCGCATAATAAACAAGATTTTTAGTCCTTATCTAATATTTGTTTATACTCTGATGTCGGCTATATAAAGAATAAACATTTTAGAGGAGAGGCGTACTCTTTAATTTTGTCACAAGTTTCCATTGGATATTCTGGGATAAGAGTGTTGGGTCTTTTAACCAGTGTACATTAAAAATCATCGTGGTCCGGAGATCAGGCTACTTTCGGAACTATTCGTATATTCGTCGGCACAATCTACTCGACGCAAGCCGAAATGGTAAAAGTCGATGTTGCCAAATTTACAGCAAAGCTATTTGCTTTATGGATGTATTTTATTTTTTTGTATCTATCTATCATCTTTTAAGAAATATAGGAGTTGTGTTAAAAAAATTGAAATCAAGATACTGTTACTGGGATATCTTTATTATTAACGACAACGATAATAATAGCAAAACTCCAATGACTTAGTTTGTAAATGGGCACTTATTTAAGTTATGAAATGTGAAGGTTTAAAATAACAAACAATATTATTTTACCTGAAAAACTATATTATTGTACTGAAATAAGACACGACTTTAAACACGAATAAATCACTCTCGACGTCAATTTTTGGACATTAGAATGAAAGAAACAACATCTTTGTTGGACTACTAATACTTTTAACAACATTATTTTTAAGTATAGCCTGTACTTTTGTCCACCACTTCATTGTCATTATCAATTTATTATATTAAGATTTTTCGTATCTTCAGCTTCACCAGACAGCCTTAAGGTTACATTACTCCACTCAACTCGTTGATCAGGATCTCTCGGTAGCAATTTTTGGACTAATTGAATTTTGTAGGGGAGCATTGTTAAATCAGTTTTCAAAATTCGCCTTAAACTGCGTGAAGAAATGTGCAATTGGGAACCACGTCTCCGAATTGATATTTCTGGAGACTCTGCATCACTATCGCGCACCAAAGCCACTTTTTCAGCGTTACGAGACGCGCGTTGTATTTCAAAACGAGGCCTGTCGCTGTCGTACCGTACTGTCGAAAATTCCTGTCTGAACGATAAATTGAGGTTTTGTGATGGAACGATTATTTTCAATAAATAGTGTCACTATTTCTGATCGTTCTTGTGGCGTATATTTATCCATAATAAAATCCATCCATTAAAAAATCTACACAATACATTGGTTAAAGTGAAACTAAGCTAAATGTCACATAACCAAGATGGCGCGCAATCATAATGGTAGCGGGTCTTTTGTCCCACCTGTTATTCATAAGTATTTATTCTTTTATCCAACGAATGTTTAGGTATGATATCATCATTATACCGTTGCCCTTATATATCTTGCTTTTGCCGAGGTCATAACCATTTCGGTAGTTGACCGAATAACCAACTGGGAGCACTGCCGAAATTTACCAAAAAATTTGTAAAAATGTACAGTGAAAGTATATGGCATTGAACAAAATATTGTTATAGTAACACTCTATAGGTATTGTTGAACTAATTTTGCTTTGTGACAATATTTTTTTGACACAATGTTTATTTACGAATAATCTATCGCTAATTACTAGTTAATTTCTAAATCATTTGGAAAGATAAATTTAATATGCTTGTTTTGCGCGAGAATATATTTATTTTGAGATAAATATATAACAATAGAATATATTGGTTTTGGCTTTTATCATGTGGAAAATGTGTAGTAATTTTTTTTGTTTCGGAATATTAATTGGGAAATCCGCAGTGTCTTTTAATATTTATTAGTAATTATTATATTTGTAATGTGACTGATTCTGAATTTCTGGTTATAAATCGATGTATTGGGTTGGACAAAAAGTAATTTCGTTATGTTATCCAAAGTAAACTTATTCATATAAATTTTAAATACTAATTAATATTGTTGTTTTGATCGACGACCTTTTGACATTTTTCTGAGCGATGAAAAAAGTCTTTCGTGAAACAAGCTTTACATAATTAAGAGAGTTTTGCAGAGAGAAGAAAGGTTCGACAAACGGAGGTGATGTTCGGGATATATGGTGGGATCAAAGCTTCTCCTTCAATCTCTTCCAAGTTGTCGTATTGGAAGATGACGTCTTCTCTATTGATTAATTCTGGCCTAACATCATTATTTACTGGCAGTAGATAATCGAATTATTTAATAAGTGGTTACATTTGAAAAGACCATGATGAAGAATTTCTCTTTAATTTCATTAAATACTTACGATTGGTCATATTAGAGATTGTGTAGTGTGTAAGCCATTTAGCTATATCAGTGGGTGATAGAGTCAAACAGACGTAACGGTAATGGGTCCTAGATTGCCCAACTTGATAATGTTCTCTTCTTTATTGATAGAAACTGTAGATGGAGTAGGATTCCAAAGTTCGCCTTCCGAACATGTTGAGTGTTGTTTTTGGCTTAAAGTTGGCATATAATATTCTTGCCGCATAATAAACAAGATTTTTAGTCCTTATCTAATATTTGTTTATACTCTGATGTCGGCTATATAAAGAATAAACATTTTAGAGGAGAGGCGTACTCTTTAATTTTGTCACAAGTTTCCATTGGATATTCTGGGATAAGAGTGTTGGGTCTTTTAACCAGTGTACATTAAAAATCATCGTGGTCCGGAGATCAGGCTACTTTCGGAACTATTCGTATATTCGTCGGCACAATCTATTCGATGCAAGCCGAAATGGTAAAAGTCGATGTTGCCAAATTTACAGCAAAGCTATTTGCTTTATGGATGTATTTTATTTTAGAGAAATAATATATTTAATAATACTGTCTGACATTAACTTTTGTTTTGAAACAAATAATAATAATACAGCAAATATGTTTTTTTAGTATTTAGTATAATATATAGTTCTTGTCTTTGGCAATAATAGGCAACACTGCATTTTATTGCAAGCCAAGTGTTCCTCAAAAGAAATGGCGATGTACCGTATTGCTCTGGTTAAACGTTGGGCATTTATTTGTTTAACTATTAAAGCGTTTGATATGGTTTTTTTATAAAGTTATATTTTGACGTTCCTTTTTTACTTGAAATGAAGGCCTTTTATTTTAACATTTTAGCATTTTAATAGAATTACAAAAATGGGGAGTTAAGGTAATAATTTAGAAAAGTATGCCCAATTATAAAATGTGATGGCGTTAAAATATTAAGTCATCTGTACTTGATGACACAGGCGTCAAAAGCCTTGAATTCTAAATTGATTTAATCCAACAGCATGCCAATTTCATGTAATTTTACAACAAAATCTAAAAAAATCAAGGTATCTCAATAATCACCATAATTTTTAATTTTCCATTTAAATTATATATCATTTAATAAAAATTCAACGAATATTTGAATTCAAATATGACTAGGTTTCACTAATTAGCCAACAAATTTTCAACACTCCTCAGTACACAATCTGGACATTAATATTATGCCTGAAACCTTCATCACCAAACAAACGAGTACACAAATATAACAACTTGTGCTCCTTGTAGTACGTTTGATTCATATAATTATGTCCACAAAAATCAAAGATTTTTGTAAACACTGTTGGAACCTTGGACCAATTTATAATTGACTGCAACCTCTGAACCTTTCTGAACCACAATTTTAACCAAATTTAGTTCTTTTATCAGATTAGTTGGAATCGCTTTAAATAATGAAGATCTGTATTCATCACATCAACCGCTACCGAATCTTATCATGAGGAGGTAAGGTTTGAGATAGTTCGATTAGAGCTGGATCCTTCTCAGATCTCTGTATTGTGTTCATTACCTTCCGTGAAGATTCATGTATAGTCATGGATAGTCAAAGAAGAAAGAGTAAGATGGTGTGTTTGTGTTAGACTGAAATATGGGATGCGTGAGATGTTTAGACATGGGATTCGTTAATAATATTGTTTACGCTCGTTGTTCAATAAGTCTCGACTTATTTCCATAACGTAAAATAGTTCTAGTTTATTATTTACTTTATTTTAGTTTTTTAGTTCTAATAGTTCTAAAATACTGTTTTGTTGTTTCACATATCATAACTGGCGTAGTCGGTAGGCTTTCGGGGAGTTTATATAGCTGTTTTTGAATTTATTCAATTACTAGGAATTGGTTTTGAGATCATTCCCTAGTTACTCGAAGTATTTCTTGGTATTGTTAAGTAGAGTTCGGGAAAAATCTCGTAGTTGAAGCTGTAAGGTCGCGAAAAGGCAATTGAAGATGCTCTAAAAATTCTGGCCATAAACTATTACAGTTAGGAAACATCCATGCTTTGAAACATACTCATGGTCTGCGGATTTCAGGTACAATCATTGCAGTTCATAAGTAAGGACACTAAAGGATAGTCTTATGGAATCTGGAGAAAAATGTGAAGTTAAGTGTGTACGGTACCTAAAGACGGATTACAGTAAGTCAGTTTCCCAGTTGTAGACTATTGGAATTTGGAGTTACCAAAACTATTCCATGGAAATATGGGTAAAAAGGGTGCTATTGGAAGATTTTTAAACACAAACTGGCGGACGAAGGTATATGCGATACTCAAAAATATTGCTATTACAACTATAAGATACCTAGATGGGACAACGACCATTTTCACTGTTCCTGTTTCACTGTGTTCACTTTTTTAGGAGATGGATGTTATATCGGGCCACTGTTATGGCATTGGCTACGGATTGCGGCTTCGATGAAATGAGGCCATGTGGTTTAAATGGTGTAACGCGTAACGCATCTTAAAATAGACATGGAGAGTGGTTTGGTTTGTATTCTAATAGATAAAACCTTCAGAGTCGTTTTGTATTGCTATTCAACAAGTCAACAAGAACTAGTATGCTAAAGTAATTTAAAATATTTTCTATTTTAAACCCCATTCAGATTTCAGTACTGAGGGTAGCCTGAGGGTAGCCTTGCCCATTTTAATATTTCCAAGTATATTTTCAACGGTTGTACAGCATGTTGTCGAGCGTTGTCTTGCTGAAGAATAACATTGTTGTGTCCTTGCTCGTGTTCCGGCCGCTTATCAGGCAATGCTTGGCTCAAACGCTCAAATGCAGCTATAGAGCATGCTTCTTTTCTTGAAATTAATGTAAAAAGTAGAACATTCCGTAAATGTTATTTACTCGATACAAATTCAGACATTTTCAATATCCCGAAAAAATTTTCGGTTCTGTTTCCGAAATAATTGGACGAAATATCACATATTGAAAAGTGAAGCCCGTTAGTATGGCTTTGGCATGAAGCTGATTACCCAATACGATATTATGGACATAATATTTAGTAAATCCCATAAAATTAATTTATAGGGCTGATTTAGGTGCGTTTTTTTATAAACCTCGTATAGGAAAATATACTAATCATATAATTTAAAATAATCAATAATTTGTATTAGATGCTTGTATAAATTATATAGCGGTATCATCAATAGGGTAAGATAACTACATAAACGCTAAAAGCTAAACGTATTGGCAATTAAAGCGCTAGTTGTTAAGCTCTCTTATCGATAAATAACAATAAGATTAATTAATGTTTATACATCAATTCCGGAATTACTTTAACGTTAGCACAAGTTATAGTGTAATAATAGGTGGCAATTTTCATTTTGATAAACGTATTTAAATCGATCCCGTATGTAGTTAACCAGTTTTTGCTGAAGCCAAATAGGTTTGATTGCCGTTATCTGGTACAAACGCGACTCATCGATCACGATAAAAATCGAGCTTCCGTTTTTTTACGTTGTTTAGGTTTTATTAATTAATTTGTCTGTTGTTGTCGGTGACAGTGTGGCCATTTTTCTCCGATGATTTGACGTAATTATGGGTTCATCAAATTCAAAGGTATATAAAGGTTTTCATTTATGTAAAAAACAATTTATGTTGTCTGATATAATGTTATTTAAATGCAATGTTGTTTTGTATTGATATATAAATTTTTTTTATCACTAATTGAAGTATTTTAACATATTAATGTTACAGAGCTTAATTTTATTAACTATTTTTAATATCTGAATAGTTAAATTTTAAACTAATTACATTTTTTCATAACAATGTTTTAACATAATCAAACATTTCCATGAATTACATTTTATATGTTTAATATGTTATTATCTTGCATTATTCTTATATTGATATAAATTAAATTAAAAACTTGAATTACATTTCGGTAAGCTTGCGAATTGCCAAATATTTATATTCCATAGGGTGCTAAAAGGAGGGTAAGCGGTGTCAGACGTTAAAAAATATAAATGAATGTGGCTGACGTGACTAAAATCTATGTATATAATTATAAGAAAATATTGATATATTTGTGGCAGCAATGAAAAATTAATAAATATGTTATAAATATAGAGATAAAATCATTCATGTAACATTGGCTCATAGAACTAAAATATAATAATTAATATTTAATTTCTATTTTTAATTTAATTTGTTTATATTGTTTGAACGAACGAAGATCTATTGTCTTGAATATTATTCTGTATCTGATTATTGTTATTAGTGTTAATCTTGATTGAAGAGTAAAAGATCTCAGAAGGTATCACTCGTTATTCTGAGTAATTGAGTCTGAGTAATTGGGTCGATTATATCTTGTTTTAGTGTCTTGCATATAAACAACGCAAATATTAATGCCGGTTTCATCAGCGACAGTTTCGTCTTAGATATATTATATGATATAGAATGAACCATTTTACTTCTTCATCACCATGGAGTAGTATCAGTGGTAATAAAAACCCTGTATTTAAAAACTTAAATGTAATAATCATTAAAAGTACAATTCACAAATAATGTAACAATAATGTAATAAATAAGAAACAAATCCACAAATATACTAAGGGACTTTTTCCACCTACTGTTTGACATGATATATAGATCTGTATGTTAGAAATATCAAGAAAAATTTACAATATTTCTCTTCTGGTAGACACTGGCAGTTTTTTACGTTTTCAAGTTTTACAGGTTTAATAGAGTGAATTAATAATGAAGAATTTAAATTACCGATTGTCTATTTATTAGGCCATTATTACCACACATATTTAGTAATTTGGCAAAAGTTGAGGTGCAAAGCTTTAATGTAACCATTGTATAGGCTGGACCTTCCTCCGTCTAGCTACCATTTATTCTGATCTCTGCAAAACACTGATATTTAAAAAGAAACGAAAGAATTTGATTTCAAATCAATTATTATGATCTACCAAGGAAATCAAGTGCTGGTCAGAAGAAGCGATGTTTCGCAAATGAATATTTTGGCGGTTGAGATAGAATATCTTAGGTGCTGTCAGTATCAAATACGTCGATATGTTTTAATTATTTTTACAGTGACCAAATGCCATCTACTAAAAAAATCCTTATGATTAAGTGCTAAATGCATTTTTTTCTGTATTATAAATTTGAAGAATTATTGTGAAAAATGAGTACAAATATATTTTATTCAAAGTATTGTCCAATGAGAGTCGTTACTACTCCCAATTTTTTAGGGTTTTTACGGTTTCTATCTCGAAAGAACGATGTATCTTTTGAGGCTATTCACGTACTGATCCATTTTTTGGTATATTCATAAGAAGTGAAGCGCCACTCAGATAAGTCATGACTAATATGTGGGAAGAACTAGCAATCAGAAGGAGCAAGGCCTGGAGAATACCGCGGGCGGTATAACACTTCCCATTTTAATGTTTTCAAGTATATTTTCAGCGGGTTTGCGACATTGTCAAGCTGAAGAATAACATTATTCTCTTTGCTCGTATTCCGACCATTTTTCTCGCGGTACCTCGGCTCAAGGACATTAATTATAGCCGATATGAATCCCCATCGATGGTTTAATTGAGTAATTTCTTCACTACTCACCTCATCTTAAAATTCACACTTCGATAAAATGACATATATTGAAAAAAAGTGAAGCGTGTTAGTGATGCTTCAACATGAAGTTGATTAAGAATATACCCGACGCGATCTTATAAACAGTAATAAATATATGTTATAAATACTTTAAAATTAATTTATGGATGTGATAGTTAGTTAAAATATCGAACTAGCATTGAAATATCGTTAGTAATTCCAATAATATGTTGCTATACGTATAACATAAATAGGGAAATGTACTTGCATGCGGAATAAAGACATATATAATTCAGTTATTATTGAAGTTTCCTAAGTTACGCTGTAAAAACCAACAGGCGATCATAATATAGCAATCAAAAATTTGCCAGATGTTGTCAGCTGGAATTTTACTGCCAAATAAAATTCTTGAGAGAGTCTAATAAAATATTTTAGAAATTAAATTCGCTGAAAGGGACGTTATATCATACCAAACTGTCATCAAAAATGGAACGCAAACATATGGCGGATTCTCTGAATATATTTAAAAATAGTAATATTATATAGACATATTATTTATTGAATTCTATTAGCAAATAGGTTTAAAAATATTCAGGACTAGGCCTTTCCTTTCTTGTTTTTATCTGGATATGAGTGAATATCTGAAGTTTTGTTTCAATTTCTGTATACATATTTAAGCTGAACGTTGATGTCTTCATTATTTTGAATCATTTGTCGGTATGATTAATAGTTTCATAGGCTGAAGTTTTATTTGTTTATTTGTCTTTTCAACCGTAAAATTATATTCACCGATACCATCTCAAGAACTGGTTGAACAAAAGGGGTGTTATACTTAAATGATGACGGGTATTTTTTGATAATTCATTGTCTCTCTAATGAAAACCGGTATGTCAATATATCAGTATATCCTAGTAGTTCATCTTCTATCAAAAAAATTCCGTTTACAAGGAGTGATATAAAAAAGAGAAAAAAAATGTCTCGCAAAAATTGGCCATTGTGAATTTTTATTTAATGATGTTACATTGAAGGTGTAATAAACAAATAAATAATTTTGTAGATATTAAAATTGTTTTTGAATTTTTAGTTGTAAAATTTTTGTTTTAAAATTTTTAGTTGTAGTATGCAGAATATAAGTTAAATGGCTGCAGTATTGAGGTCATGGTAGTTTGAATACTCTTTGAGGAGTAATACTAATGATCATACTTAGATATAATGTGTTAATTAATAGGTTAATTAAATTAGTATAAGTTAATATGACGAAAGTTTTCTTACCCCTTGTAGTAAAAAAACACCAACAACAGAGTACCTTACTTCTTAGTAGTCCAATGCAGAGAAAATAGCCTACGCTTTTGCTGTTACTTCTTCCCTTTATCTTTTTCATATTTGTATTCTTAATTTTAACAGAAAGTCGTTTCCATATCTTGAACGAGTTGCAAGTTCTGCGAAATTTTTATTTCTTGCTATTTCGCTTATTAATATATTTTTTTGTAGCAGGTGGTTATGAAAACAAATCATCATTTCTTCTGTTATTGATATCTATATAAGAATCCACAGTACTTTGGTGAGGCTTGGGAAGGGGTTCTTTTCTTCAAGCTTTTACGTTTTCATACATACATTCAAACATTATTTGAATTTATGTGTTCTTTTCATGTAGTCCTTCCAAAAATACAGCCAATGTATGGCCATCAAAATTCATAATGCAACGTTGTCGCATCAAATTTAAATATTGGTTTATTTTATAAGACAATGGAACAAAAATTACGTTATAAAACATAATTTATTTTAACATTGAAGTAAACCTAATCTTTTTGAAGAACTTAAACTACAGTCAATTAAACAACCACAATAGTTTGTATGAGGTAGAGTTCTATGCACGTTCTTTATGTGGTTGTATTTCTTCTAGACCTCATCTAGCCTAATCTTCAGGTAATGTATTTAATTTTCGTTAGAGAGCATATTTACCTTTTTGCGTTTAGTCTTTGCTTCCATCTTCCCTGTGATTTTTTGTTAAGTTATTTTGGTATCTCTGAATTTCTCCTGATTCTATTTTGTTATTAGCTGTGTAGATTTTTCTTTATAAAATTATATTTAATCACTATATTCTCCCTAAATGCATTTTCAATATCTACAAAACAGATAGTATTAATTATCTCCTTATAAATACATTTAGAATATATTACTCTAAATAATTACACAATATCTATGCACATAAAATTATTTATCACTCTGTATTGATAGTTCTCAAACAAAAGCACAACAAAAAAACTTCAATCAGTCTCCTTCACTATCGGAATTGTTTATTTCTAATTTATCGAACACTTGTTACGATTCCACCATCTATCAATTTCTTTTATTGTCTCTCTGATAGAGTTTGTTCAAAGAGAAGTTGTTATTGTAAAAGGTCAATTGAAAAGTTCCTGGTCTGACACGCGCTACTGGAACTAAATCCATATGCTGTTTAGTTAGCCCTAACCCTCAAAAGATGCCTGTATAAATTTGACAGCTGTCCAATCGTTAGTAGCATTATAGCATTTTGAGTGAAGCAACCTTTGTTATTGTGAAAAACATGGATAAAAAGGAATTTTGCGTGTTAATAAAATACTGCTTTTTGAAAGGAAAAAATACAGTTGAAGCAAAAACTTGGCTTGACGCCGAGTTTTCGAACACTGCCCCAGGAAAATCAACCATCAAGGATTGGTATGCTAAGTTTAGATGTGGTGAAATGAGCGCCGAAGACGGTGAACGCAGTGGACGCCTAAAGGAGTTTGTTACGCCTGAAGAGTCTGTCAAGTCTGAAAAGACAATGCACTGTGTCACAAGTCAGTGAAAACGATGGCATAAATCCATGAATTGAGCCCCAAATTGCTGGGAAAAAATGTTCGTCGATTGAAGAGGTGATCGCCGAAACTGAGGCTTATTTTGAAGCAAAGAACAAATCGTACTACAGAAATGGTATCGACAAGTTTGATGGTCGCTATAATCAGTGTATTACCCTTGAAGGGAATTAAATTGAATAAAAAAAAATTGCCAAAAAAATATGTTTTACTATGGCAGGCCGGGGACTCTCAAATGACCTGTTAGACAGTGCTTTTTTCTATATTTATATGGAAAAATTACTGACAGAACTTTTTTTTAGATTAACCTCGAACAGAGCTAACATTAAGGTGATCGCACCTGTTAATTCGTTACCTGCTTTGTTTTGTGCCGCTCTCAATACTCATATTTAATAATAAGAACAGCCATAAAACTCTAAAGATATTTCGAATAATACTGCATCAACTTAATGTTTAACGGTAAAAAGATTTACCTCTCTAAAGCATTCTACTGGAAAGACAGGGCCCCTATTATCTCGTTTCTGTTCAAATTAACTGATTAGAGACGCAATCATTTCCTGACTCTAACTATTTAATGGCATTTTTAATCAGAACTGTCCCAAATTTTAAACAACAATTAAATATTTATCGAAACAAGTGCCAAAGGAACTCTTGTCGGTTCATAACGTCGATTATTATCACTCACGTTTTGAATATTTATGATAGCAGTGTCGACCAGTACCAACACAAACTAAGTCTTATTGGCCTATTGGGTTAAAAGTTCGGACGTATCAGGCTTCATTCTACCTCTTTTTAAGTAAAGTGATGCTAATAATATGTTAATATGAGAAGAAAAAAATTCTACGACATTGATGAGGTCCATTGGCTGCTTTATGGAAATGATTAGGGTTAAGGAAAGGGTTGTTGAAGTTTACTAAAGTTAGACTTTAACTATAGATATATAGAGCTTGTATTGATAAATAAACTTCTGTTTCTCGAGTCTTCATTGGAATAGAAAGTAATTACTCAAGGTGGTCAAAGATTTAATTTAAGTTTAATACCTTGATAGAAGTTGTGGTGTCCGTGATATAAAGATGTAGACTACCGGCCGAGTGTGTGATGTGGTATACGGTATATATAAATTCGATATTTTAATATAATCCGTGGCCTTCCTTTCGGATTTAAGCTGGAATTAGGTTAGTTTATATCCAAAGAGGGCGTATATTGTCTAACGACATACTTTCTCATATTTAGTGGCCATTCTTAACCCAAAAATATTATTACGCGGGTCACTATTTATATTTCGGTAATTGGCAACACTGTTTTCACATGAGTCCTTCTGATAGTTCCATCGTAAAGTTGCACTCAGAACATTTTGTCGCACGGACGCTATTTGTTTATTTTATATTTAGTTGAAAGTTCCGTCTCGGCAAAAAATGGAACTGAATCGGGAACATTTTCGTGTGATGATTTTTTACGATTTTCAACGTAGATTATTACAACAAGAGTGCATTAATCAACCTAATTTGTCTTTTGGCGATGAAGCTCCATCAAAAACGATGGTGTATCATTGGTTTAGTGAATTCAATCATGGCCGTAGTTCGACGTCCGACGTGTTTCGTGAAGATCGTCCAAAATCGGCTGTTGTGTCAGAAAACACATCGATCTGTGTGCGAAATGATTAAAAAAAGCAAGATCGTCATGTCACCTATTGTGAGATTGAGGAATCCCGAAGCATTAGTTCTACCAGCATATCCGCGATTTTACATGAACACTTAGCTGTGCGAAAGTTCTGTTCGCGTTGGATCGTACAAAGTTTGATAATCGCTCAAAAATAGGCTCGTGTCGATTGGTGCAAAGAAATGCTTAAGAAATTTAATCGCGGTGCTTCCGAAGACGTTTATAAAATCGTGACAGGTGACAAATTATGGATATATTCGTATGAGCCCGAAAGTAAGCAGCAGAGGACTGCATGGGTGTTCCAAGATGAACCAAATCCAAAAAAATGTTGTTCGCGCACGGAGCACTTCAAAAAAATGGTGACTTGTTTCTTCGGGAAAACTGGTCATATTGCAACAGTGCCTCTAGAGGATCATAGAAATGTAAATTGTGATTGGTACAGAACCATTTGTTTGCCAGAAGCCTTCGGTGAATTAAGGAAAACAAACAATAGACGCCGGATTGTTCTTCATCATGACAGTGCCAGCTTTCACACATAGGCCCAAACAAGAGACTATTTGAGCACTCAAAACATCAAATTGATGGGTCATCCGCCGTACAGCCATGATTTAGCACCCAATGACTTTTTTTGTTCCCATCCGTGAAGAATGAACTGCGTATTGAAGCGGTCAAAAATCATGTTTTGAAGATACCTTATTCAGAACGGAATAAATGCTTTGAAAATTGGTTTAAGCGTATGCAAAAGTGTATCGATCATCGTGGCGAGTACCTTGAAAAACAATAAAAATATATTGATATTCCTGACTCTATTCCCGACATAAAAATGGTGATCCTCGTACAATTCATTATTCTACGTTTCAAACGTTTTGATTGTTCTTTAACACTAAGAAGTGGCACTATTTTTTCATAAACCGATTGTTTTCGATGACATTTTAGAGTTTCTATTAAAAAATCTATTAAATCTTTATTTTTTTTGGCCACTTGTTTGTTTTTAATTAAATTCCTTTATTTTTAACATGCTGGAATATTTACAGAAATCTGGCTAGATATTTATAAACTATAAAAAACATAACAGAACTTCGCGGTAAGTTTTATCTATAACAATATGAAGTAGTTCCCAACTTGAAAAGAAGTAATTTCTATAATATATAAACATTACAATACTTGATTTTATTGTGATTCTTGGCTGATGTTGACATGTTTAACAAGTATAGAAGGCTTGCTAAACAAAAGCGTGGCAACCAAGGTAAAGTGATGGTTTTATGTTATTTACTGACAAATAGTCTGCCTAATAGTTCAATAAAAATAAAAAAATTTTAAATTGAAAAATTTAGTTTTTAGTTAATTTTGTTCATGGGACATCACACTGTGCGTCCATCATCATCAGTATTTGCCATTTTGTTTTGAGCAATTCGCAGTTCCTGAACAAAAGAGTATTAATATTTTTAAAAAATGTTTAGAGAAAATCCTAAATTATTATCATATATATTTCTACATTTAAAAATCGGTTTGAATATGAACTTATTAATAATAATTAAAATGGAATATGGTAATTGGAAACGTTTATTTCTATAAATTTATAGTAGTTAAATTAGTAGAGTTTAAAAATTATAATTTTTAAAATGTATTTTTTCTTATAATTTTGTAAATGTATCCTCTAATATACTAAAATATGATTTATTAATCTATAATATATTTTAGGTTGAAAATTATAACGGAACTGTTGTGCCCGAGACGGTACTGAAAGTAATTACTATCGATCGAACCTTATATTATTGGATAATATGGGTTATAACTGTTATAGCAGGTTTGGGAAATATATTTGCTATTAGATCAGTACTTTATAGGTAAGAGTTATTTATCCACTGTGCAATTTTCTTGTTGACTTCTTTCTGTTCATTAATATATACGATTAATTGATAGTACAAGAAAAATATTTGGAGTGCTTGTAAATCCATCTCTCAATATTATTTAAACCAAAAATATTATAATATCTGAATATATCTGATGTTATCTTGTACAATATTTATCATATTTTAATTGTATTCTCTTTATTAATCCATTGATGTATTCTAGTAACATCAAAAAACGCTTGGTTTAAAAATATGTATATTATAATTCGATGTTGAGGTATTTCCCATCTTTATTGTATCATCCATCTGTGGATCTTATTCTGAGTTATTTCTTTTTCATTTTTGTTTTGTTCATTTTTGTTTTGCATGATATTCCATTTTTGTTAATGATTCACTATTTATATCGAAGTATAAATTCATGGTATTTCCACTTCTGTTATTCATTTCTTTCTCCTCGCATTACTTTCGATTAGTATACTCAGATAAATATCTATATATTTACTTTTTCTATTTTTACATCTTTAATTTGGATATTTATTTCTTCTAGCTCTCCCATCATTATTATCATGACATTTGTTTTGGTTTTATTCATTATCATTCCGTATTCTCTTAATCAATTTCTTAGACTCGTCAAGTCAGTAATTATTATTACATCAACCAAAACCTTTTAAGAAATGTGAGCCTTCTCTTTTGCGTTTAAACTAACGCTTGACCGTGAACAGGAGATATTTAATAATATATAGTGATAATATGCAATACCAACATAAATTAATAATACATAAATATAATAAATAATAATATAAATATAATTGTAAACATTACATTTGTTGTAGGAAATATAAATATTTACAAAAAACCTGCATAATTTCTTTGGCATTATCTGATTTATTAACCGTAATCCTTTTTGCAATGACGAATCTGGATCTACTTAGCAAACCGTTGATGACTTGGGTAAAAATAATCGAAATAAAATTAACCAATTTATTGAATTGTTTTTAATTTTAGCCTTTTGGTGATTTCCTTTGTCACAATCTGCCTGCCGGACAAGTAGTGGGTAATCTGGCAAGTTCAATTGCTCTTTTAGTGATTGCCTTGGATCGTTATCATAATGTTATACATGCACTGAGTAAGAAATGGAACCCAAATTTACTCTATTGTCTTTCTGGAGCTGCGCTACTATGGTTATCTTGTGTTGGTATGTTACTTTGATGTATTGAAATAATATTTTTTTATTAAACCCTTTTACTTGAATGTTAACAACTGGAAATATTAAATCTTTATATGGAAGGCGCTGAAGGATAGTAATGTTTGATTTGCTAGTACTCCACAGTTCAATGCCATAGGTACAAATAGGCCTAAGAATTAACGTATTAAGCCCTATCAGCGTATCAGCCAGCAAAACATTTGGTTTAGGTTAAGCCCAAGCTGTTCGCGTTTGGTCACCATACGTTTCTCCATGTTAAGCGTCAATTAAAATGCATTCTCATATATTTAACATTGTCTGATTGCGGGAGTTCATAATTATTCATTTTTGATGGGGGAAGGGGAGGGGCAACTCCATCTATAAAATGTAAATATCACATGGGTAGATTTTGTCTCTTTTGCTTTGATACGTCATGATTTCACAATTCGACTTAGCTTAGATGAAGTTGGAGGTTTATTGTGGCTGATATTGGATCCTCGTGTGATGATCAGGCCGTTGCATCATCAGCATATGTTGCAACAGTAGTGTTTCTTAAGATGGGTAGGTCAGCTATATACAAAATGTATGTAATTGTATTCGTCATCCTATTTTGCAATAACTTGCCTATCTGTGAAGTATTGTTTCAGTAGTTGAAAGTGCGTATGGGGCAAAAGCTTTTTCAACTTAACCTGCAGTTCAGTGTGCCATATCTTGCCGAAAGCTTGAGATTTATAGAAAATGCAGCAAAGCAATATTTTTTATCACTTAAGTATTTGTTAAATTGGCTGACTAATCTATGCATTCGTTCTATTCTTCCGTGTTCATTTTGAAAGCCAAATTGATGGTCTGGAATAATATTTCTCTTTTCTGTTGTTATTTTGAGTCTCTTAATATACAGTTTTACAAAAACTTCGGAGATCACAGGTAACAGTCTTATAGGACGACAGGAGGAGGCGTCTTCTGGTTTTTTCGCTGGTTTAACAGTCATAATGATTTAAAGTAATTAAGTTATAACATGGCATTAAATATGAACGTTGTTAACTTGATGTACTTTTTTCAGAGCTCCCTTAAAATTCTTCCAGTAATTAAGTCATAGCCAGGAGCCTTTTTAGTTTTACTTCTTTAACAGTAAATTTTTCATTAAAATGGAGTGTTAAGGAATTCTACTATGTCAATTTCTTCTGTTGTAACGGAATATTATTGTTGCGGATATTTCAGAGAGTGGGTTTAGAGAAACCTTCCGCTTAATTTTTATTATTTCTAGCCCAGATATTGTTATTAATTTTAAGGGGTGGATTATGTTGTTGAATTTTTTTGGTCGTTTTTGTTTCTTTCTAGAGATAATATTCCGTGACATCAGTTAGTGTTAAGTTTCCAAAGTATTTTTGAATTCCTTGATTTTGTTCGTTAATGCTCTTTTTTCTTTTTATCTTTCAGCTCTTTTGTTGCCTTGTTGAATTTTCTCTTGTTTCCTGCTGTTCTTGTTCAACTTGTTGCCTTGTTGTTTTCTCTTTTCACATTTTTTTTGTTTAATTGTGGATAATATATAATTATAATAAAATATTTAATATGTTTCACTATTAGGAGTTGCGTACCATGCGGCCTCTTGTAAATTTGTTGTTATATATATTGCTGTTGTTTCTGTATCTCTTTCAGTGTGGAGAGATTAATATCCCTAAATATAGTGTCTAATTGGAATGGAATTTAAATGGGAATGTAGCAAACGGTACAATCTTAGTTTTCTCTACGTACTTGGACAACATTTCGGAAAATATTGCATTCTTGTGAATTTTGAAATCCGTGTCTTTCATTTGTGTCAAGAAATCTTTATATAGTAGAAAGTCTCGTTTAGGCACATTAATGTAGCAGTCTGTATAAACTATTAAATTTACTTCAAGAATAGCAGTACATATTTTAGCTCAATGTGACCAAGACAAATAGTTCTCCTACCGCTGCGAAAGTCGCGGGTTCAAAATCCTTTAAGGGAATATATGTTTTGATATGTTATAACCATGTAATTATAACTAATCTACAAGGAACAATCGTTGTGGCTATGGGTATGACCGAATGTCTTCTGAGATGTTGTTTTCTAACCACAATGATTTAGGTGGTTTATCGGCCAGGTTAAGTAGTATTATTCAGTTTAGTATATTATATATATATATATATATATATATATATATATATATATATATATATATATATATATATATATGAGGTTTTTATGTAAGTGAGTGTTATGAGTGAAAATGAATAAATAATACTATAACATGAAATCATACTTCTTTATTTATTACTTACTTCATACATACTACATACTTCATATATATTGTACCTTGCAATCTATATTTGATTTCCTTAATATCTAAAACTATAGATAGATATAAACCAATGTCCTAATAAAGTAAGGCCAATGTCCAGTACTATGGGAAACTAAAGAATATTATCGGAATTTATGTTATGCAAGTAATGAAACATTTTTGTGTATTGAGATATTTTTATAAAACACAATACTTAAATAAGTTAATTGTTTTTTAGGTATGTCCTACCCTGTTTCAAACTTTTACATCAACATTCCCTTGGTGGTCAACAATGAGCGAGTCTACCTATGCACAGGAACACCTAATACAAAACGCGAACTAACGAGCTACTATATCGCCATGAATCTTTTGTTTTTCTTTCCAATTATATCCATGTTCTTCTGGTTCTACTATAAGATCGCTTTATTGATATGGCGACATAGGAAACCCATATCCCACAGTAACAATCACGATCCAATCGAGAATTCCTCCATATCGAAGATATCGCCGTTACCTCGCGTTAAGTCATTTGTTAAAAAACGCAACGTTCAGATGGAGAGGAAAATGAGGACTTTCAAAATCGTTCTCGTACTTATTTTTGCATTTATAGGTTGCAGAATGCCTCATTGGTTATACATGGTTTGTAATTTGTTGAAAGATATCAGCGGAAAATCGGCTTGGAACATTCGATTTTCGTTTATATCGCTGAACCTGCTGAATTGTGCCTTGAATCCGTTCCTTTATACATATCTCAGTCAAACGATCTATGTCTGCAGAAAAATAAATGATTTTATGTGCAAAATATGTTGCTGTTGTTTTTCTAATGCTGAATTCGAAGACTATGAAAATGGTAAACCTTTGGCTGAAGGTCTTATGAATTATCGAAATAATGACAACAGCAATCAAGGAAAGCGCGATGTTAAGCCTGTTGGACCTAGGGTTACCTTTGCACCAAGTCTACCTAAATATACACAGAAAGAGAGATATTAATCAACACACAATTTTGCATGTATGTCTCTGTTATAGTATAGCTATAAAAATTACTTTTATTGTGTTATTGCTGCAAGTATATATATATATATATATATATATATATATATATATATATATATATATACTAAATAACATATATATTAATTGTAAATAAAATAAGTTAAGTATAAAAATGCGTTTCATTTATTATTTTTAGTCTTTGTATAAAGGTTAATTAAATGTCTCCGGCCTGACATATAGATGACACTACTAGAATGACACTAAATCCATATATTTTTTAGTTAGCCCTAACCCTTTAAAGATGCCTGTATAAATTTGACAGCTGTCGGATCATTAGTTTCTGAATTATAGCATTTTGAGTGAACACATTTTTGTTATTGTGGAAAAGTGGATAAAAAGGAATTTCGCGTGATGATATAATATTGCTTTTTGAAGGGAAAAAATACAGTTGAAGCAAAAACTTGGCTTGATGCCGAGTTTCCAGACACTGCCCCAGGAAAATCAATCATCAACGATTGGTATGCTAAGTTTAGACGTGGTGAAATAAGTACCGAAGACGGTGAACGCAGGGGATGCCCAAAAGAGGTTGTTACCGACGAAAACATTTAAAAAATCCGCAAAATGATTTTGAATGAGCGTAAATTGAAATTGAGTGAAATAGTAAACACTCTAGAGATATCAACTGAACGTGTACATTATATCATTCACGAATATTTGATTATTTGAAAGTTCTGCTCAAAGTGGGTGCCGAGCGAACTCATTTTTGATAAAAAACAACGACGAGTTGATGATTTGGAGCAGTGTTTGAAGATGATTAAGAGTAATTAACCCAAGTTTTTGCGTCGATATGTGACAATGGATGAAACATGGCGCCATCATTGCACTCCAAAGTCTAATCGACAGTCTTCCGGGTGGTCTGCACACGATGAACCCGCTCCAAAGTGTGGGAAAACTCATCAGTCGGCTGGCAAGATTATGGCGTCTGTATTTTGGGATGCGCATGGAATAATTTTCATTGACTACCTTGAAAAAGGAAGGACCATCAACAGCGACTATTACATAGCGTTATTGGACCGTTTAAACGAAACGACCGCATTTGAAGAAAAAGAAAGTGCTGCTTCACCAAGACAATGCACCGTGTCACAAGTCAGTGAAAACGATGGCAAAAATCAATTAATTGGGCTTCAAATTGCTTCCTCATCCACCGTATACTCCAGGTCTGGCCCGCAGCGACTATTTCCTGTTCTCAGTTCTCAAAAAAAAATGTTCGCTGGGAAGATATTATCGTCGAATGATGTCTATTTTGAATCAAAGGACAAATCGTACTACAAAAATGGCATCGAAAAGTTGGAGCGTCGCTGTAATCAGTATATAACCCTTGAAGGGAATTATGTTGAATAAAAAAATTATATAATAGAAAAAATTATTTTTAATTAAATTAAAGTAATTTTGCCAAAAAAATGTGTTTTACTATGATAGGCCGGGGACTTCTCAATTGATCTGTTATTATATTAGGTGCCGTCATGATTAACGATATATATTTATCAAATGATATCTAGCAACCGTTAAATTCGATGGTTTTAACATTTCTCTATATAAAGTAACAATTTTCCATTTGGTATTATTGAGTTATTCAGTGTATAGATGTTAAATATATGGCAATGCTCTTCAGTCATATTCCAATTGTCGGTTTTGATTTTGACAATTTAAGAAATGGTGATGTCAAAGATCGGAGCGGATGACCAAGAATCCCGCTCAAGCTCTCCAAGTACTTTCAGACTCAAGGAAGGAAACCTCCTAGCACACGAATTGACTGAATATTCCCAGTTCGAATCGTTTCAACATCGCGAAATAATTGCTTAACAGATAAGAGCTTTTGTGGCGTACTCTGGTAATGAAAACAAGGCTACTGCGGCAGTACTAAGCCTAATAGTTTAATTCAGAACTGTTGGCGTAGTGTATTACGAGTTGCCAAAATCGAACATACTCTGCAGCTTTGTTTGATTTTCTTTGTTTTGTCTACTTTATTGCATTTAATGTACAATTCTGTGTAACATTTGCATTTAGTATTGGATGGGTTTAACTGATTAATCCATAATAGCTGCTGTATAATTTAATTCCATGATAAATTGTTTTTTTTACTCAGGTTGAGTGACCTGATTTTTCAAGCTGTTTAACTAGAATGGACGAAGATTCTCTCTTCAGATCAGATTTGGTAGGTTTTTAAGCTTAATTGGTTAATTAGTTGGTCTACTAAACTAATCTCATTCCTTTTGAGAAAAATTTTAAGCAATTTATTATATGTTTCAATAAACATTGCCAGAAAACTAATGCTTTACTGGAAACCATTTTATGATGCATAAATAGATAATGAAAGATCGTCATGTGACATATTGTGAGATTGAGCAATTAATTGATTATTTTGATAAATTTTAAATGGTTCCGTAATATATGATATCATTTTCTTTGAAAATACCGAAAACAATAGATAGTCAGGGTCACAAATTGACTTTAATAAAATATTTCGCAAAAGAACGAGAAAATGGAGGCCCCCTTTTACCTATAATTTCCGTTAGAGAAGTATTTATTGATGATATAAAATAATATAGGTCCCTACAGTTTTATTGAAAATGTTTTTAGCGGATTACTGCCGCTCTAAATATTAGTGTGGGTACTGTGAATAACATCGTTTACAAAATGAAGAATAATACGTTCGATTCACCCAAGAAAACCCGTCTACATACAAAGTGGGAGACGAACTATTTAGTAAGTATACATACTATTGTATCCATATAAACATAATTTAATAAAATTATTTTAGAGAAAATGGTCTGTCTGGAAAGTATACATAAAGAGTTAGTGACATGCAGTTTTTTGAGGGATGTAAGACATCCTTTCATACTACACTATTACAGGGCATAGGGTTTAAATGCTGTAAAAATACCCCTCGGAGAGATTTAATGGAACTTCCAGACATTGTCTTAAAAATAGTTCAATTTTTAAAATCATAAAATAAGACCAAGGGAGATAAACTATTTGAATTTGTTTATCTGGATGAAACTTGAACAAATAGAGAACAAAAATTGATGGAAAAAGGTAAAAGTTACAATAGCATTCGATTAGGTTTTGTTGGTCATTATATTTATTAATAATTATTTGCAGATATTTTACTGGTCGAGAAGGATATTCCATCAAAAACTGTTTGGATATTTGGATGGAAGCATTGTTAATCTTAACTTCTACGGTTTTTATGAACTCGATAAGACGTATAGAGGAAGTAATTAATAAATGATGGAATCGTAAACATGTTTTAGACAGATTAGAACTGTTTAGTGGTTGAATTGGGCAGTGAGTCGGAAAGTGAAAGTGACTGAAGAAAACTTTCAGGATATGTGATGCTGGCTGTATTCATAATATAATTAATTGAATATAACTGTAGCAAATGGTATTGTAGTGCGTGAAGGATTTGTGTGCACAGATATGATTGCAATTGTTTAAAATTAAACATGAGCATTAGGTTAGAACGTATGAGGAGAGAATGAATACTAACTGTTTTGTAGATATGGTAAATGTATCAGACAGAATTGAGTGATTAATTTTATGAAGAATAGTATACACAGATAGTAGCAGAAGAAATAAAATATACAATGATACCAAGATGACTTGACAAGTAAATACACCATCGAAGGAAACAAGAACTAAACGGAAAAAGGTAAATATGCTCTCGAATGAAAGTAAAATACGTTTATCAGATACATAATTGTCAATTAGGTGGATTAGGCCTCCAGGGAGATACCACTACATGAAAAAACGCGCCTAGAAACTCTACCTACAAACAAATTACTCCCAAATCTCTGCAAAACAAATCTAACCTATAAACTATTATACCTGTGTCCTTAGTTATAGTTTTAAGTCCTTTGATAATATATGTATTAGATGTACTATAATGTTAAAATAAATTATATTTGATAACATTTTTGTTCAATTATTTTATTTAAATTTTCTTGTATGTCAAAACCAAACTGAACTAAAACTGAGAGTCGCTGCGTCAACATTACAATGTTTCGACGTCACGAATATCCATTACGCATTACTAAAAAAACTTTGAATAGACTTATATGACAAATTATGTTTAATAGATAAGTTGGGTGGATAACGATTTTCATCGACGCAACAAGCAATTCATGCTTTCAAACCGAGTTTTAAAAAAACCATTTTGATGAATGGTTCGAGCGAAATAATAACTTAAAATAAATAATAACTTTAGTTTGAGGACGACATGAGTTTTAGAGTGATCAGCGCTGGTATCAGCTTATTTACATTTGGTGCCTATATTTTTGCAAAAATATTTTTGCATAATAGACTTGCTATATATATTTTTCTGTTGGCTTGAATTGTTCGCGGTCAAGTCTACTTTATGCCGTGCATCAACTTAAGGTTTTTTTACTGAAAATGGTTTTTTAGTTAGTGGTCGGCTGGGAAATCTATCGTTTATCATGATTTGCCTAACCATCAATTTGATTACCATTTTTACTGTCTACAGCTGACTGAAGCATCTGAACAAAGACATAATTGAACTATGCATATGTTTAGTGACTATGCACAAAATTAGTGAGAAGGGCTGTCCGGATTTTAGCCCGATGATCATTCGTTCTGATCTCTGGAAAATTACCTTAATGGTATAAATCTGGCTACAAGACTGGATTACAAAATTACAATCAGGTGGTCCAGATTTTGCCAAAGAATTTCAGAATTTCGGTCACAATAACGAAATAGTGATTTTACTAGAAATTTACTTCATTTTTTTATTGAGTAGTATGGCATGTATATTTTGCAAGAGTGATTGAAAGTTATTTTAATAAATTCATAACATAGTCCTACTTCAGCCGACGAAATATGTGTTTTAAGATTAAATTATTGATAAATTTGGGATATAATACCTTTTATAAATTTATTTATTATATAACTGGTAATATGGAAAATTGCAATTGATAAAGAAGTATTATTTCATGTTTTAGTATTATTAGCGTTGGGAAATGTCGACTGAAAATAATCTAAACACTCGATAGTCGCAAAACAGTCGAAACAGTCGATAGTCAAAAAAATAGCGACTGAAAATAGTAATTACTATTTTCAGTCAAATGTACGGTTCGACTGTTTTTTCCATTCGTGATGTCAGACTATGTCAGACCAAGATGTACGAATTCTTGTGTGTATAAAATGTGAGGTAGGAAAGGACGCACATAAATGCTTGGAGCAGTTTATTTTAAATGTCTTTATATTCTCTAATGATAGTATAAGCGAGACAGAGCGTGATAACTTTAAAAAAGAAAAGGGAAAAAATACTAATTTCTATTATCATCTAATAAATAATATAATTTTAAAGGAAGTAGGATTACTTTTCTACTGAATGTTCTGTGGATGTGTAAAAAGGAATGGAATAATAAAACCACAAATGTTTTATCGTGTTTTAATATATTAATTGCTATTTTTAAATAACAAAGCATAATAAATATAAATAGTACAATACAACTTAAATAAAACCTAAAAACTAAAGATTTTCTATAACCATAACTACTAAATAAAATGTAAAGATATACCTAATCATTGAAAAATCTAATCCATTATGAACCAAAAAATGATCGTACAATAAGTACCAAACCCTTTTTAAATAAAAGGTTTATTTATTTTTGAACGGAAATATTTTTAAATTACTGTGAATATATCATAACTTTTCTATCGTGAAGCTATTTTTTCGATCGATTATTTGCCCAGATTTTGAAAAAACTCGTACCCAGGGGACAGATGTTGCGGGTATAGAGGAATATTTTACATGTAACTGTTATAATTCAGGTAGTTTCATTTTATGGGTTTGCCAAAAATCCAATGGGTTTTCTAAACGCCCAATAAATTGAATTTCCAAATACTGCTAAATCTGCAAATTTGCTGCAGTACTTGGAGTAATTATTTCTTTCATTCTAGCCATTTTTTTGTAAAAATATCTCCAGATGTCAATACATTCTTGGTCAGTAGTTTTGTCTTGAATTTCGAGTTGTGGAGCTATATTTGTATTTTTGAAGTTAGAATGGAAGACTCCTCTCTTGTGATAACTTTTTGTATCGCCTCAGCATTATTTGCAATGCCAAATCCTGCAATTTCCCGCATATCGTATTCATTTCTAAAATTGCCAGTCTTTTATTGATGACATCTAATAGACAATTTTGCCATTTTTCCACATTCACTTGTTAAAATTCTGGATTTGATGGAATGTTGCTGTCCTCTTATTAACCATATAATTAAAGACATCCTTGGGATATCTTTCACCAGATAACTCGGTGGTCATTATTTCAATGGGCTTTAAAAGTTGAACACATTCTGTTAAGATAGTCCATTCGTTAACAAATAAAGACTGTGGTGCCCTTCTTAATAGCCAACAAAATAAATTGTTGAATATTAAAGTAGAGTTTTCCTATCAAAAAATGTATTTATTACAAATATTTAATATACCTTATTCACCTCCGTTAATATTTTAAAAAGAAACTTAGCTGCTACTGCAAAAATTCTTCAAATCTATTGGATGGAAGCAATTTCTGGAACCTTTAGAACCTAATTTTAGTTTTCAAGATTTTAGGAAAAAAGTTTCGACAAACAAGACGCTTGGACAAAAATCGTGAAAGTTTAGCAAAAAAGTATTACCTATTATACCAGTCCAAAGTATCACCTATTATGCCAGTCAAAAGGATCTTACTATTTATCACTTACAATTTAATTTTCTGCCATCGAAAACTAGCGTTCCAAAATGCTGTTATATTAATTTTCAATATATAGTTCTTCACAAGCAAACTACAAAAAAAACATAAAACCACATATTTACAGTCTATATAAGCATAAATTCTGCGCATTACTTTCAAGGTCGCGGCTAGGACGGAAGGACAGAACGTTAAAAATCAGTCGAATGAAATAGTAGAACCGAAAATAGTAACTAAAAGTAAACGACTGGAACAGTCGATAGTAAATAGTAATAAAGTCGGTCGGACAGAAAATAGCGACTGAAATAGTCGATAGTAAAAAGTCAATTACTGAACAATCGATAGTCGATTCCAGTCGATTGTTACCAACTCTAATATATATATATATATATATATATATATATATATATACTAATATTCAAATTAAATCAGATTTGTCTCAAATAGATCCTCATTAATTCAGTTTCAAATATCATTAAGTTAAAACGATCTGTTGACATTTCTAAATAGACCCACGTCAACCCAAAAACCTCAGCTTATACGCCAAGATTATTGCTAAAACCCCCGATATCATTAGGTACGAAAAGTCCTCGGAGGCAATCTACCTACTAGTTAGATAGAGTATGTCTAATAAATCTAAATATTAATTCCTGGGGCTTAACTCGATTAGGTTCTCGTGAAAAGTTGGATAGACGCATGGAAAATTATTAATTTGCTTTGAAGATACATGTGTGCTTATCATATCATGTTAAATAATAAAAATATTTTTCTTTAAATTAAAGTTAACATATAATAATACCATATTTTCTTTATTATTACTAGATTTCCTATAATTTACTATAATTTCGTGAAATAATATGGGAATATCCGCAGGTAGAAATGACAAAAATTGGTTTAGTTATTTTAGTGAATAGTTAATTTGGTACTCTGAAATTGCTGTATTTTTTAGTATAATAATTTTTTAACTTTAATACACTTATTTTAACGATTCCCAAATTTATAGATTACTAACAAGTTTGTTTGTTCAAACTCGTTTAACACGAAATAATTTTTAAGGTATGAGAGAAGAGTTATTATTAGAAGAGTTAGATTAGAGAGTTGTAAATAACTTGTAAATAAGCTGTAAAAACAATTTGTATTTTAATTCATTGATTTCAGTGATGTGTAGTTTGAAGTTTGATATTTCTGTAAATTATATATATAATAATTTGAATATATAAAATAATTTGAATTTAATCAAAGCATTGCCAATTGTTTTTTTTTTGTAATATATTCGAAAGTAACATATTTAGGATATTTTAAAGCAATTTGAATTTATTTTATTGCAATCCATTATATTTTAGATTTCTCATTGAAACTCTAGAATGGGTATAATTTCAAATATATACATTTTTGATCACTGGCCCCAATTAAAAGCAAAGTTAGCAAGTGTTTTCAATATTTCCATTTGCTTTTTAACCACTTAATGCGTTAATGTTCACTTTTAACGTAATCGTCATATCGATTCTCATCAATATGTAGGTCTAGAAATTAATTTACTTAATTCAACTTTTTCACTTTTTTACTTATGTTTGAAGGAAAAGGCGGCTGAAGGTAATCGAATACTTGTGACTCATATGGCAAACATGGTCCACTGATTTCCACATGTGAATTCTGATATTGAATATATTATATATATATATTTTTTTTTTTTTATTTACCATGAGCTATTAAAACCTAATGAAACAATAAATGCCGACAAATGTTATTGACTATAATTGATGCGTTAATACCTAGCTAACAAAACAATGTTATTGTTCAACATAACAACGCTCGACTACATGTTTCAAAACCACTGAAAAAATTAGAAGTGAAAATGAGAAGTGATATTTCACCCGCCGTATATTTGGACCTTGTTCCATTAGATTATTATTTGTTCTGAAATATGAGTCGTGAATTGCTTGAGTAAAGCTTAACTTATTATGATGATACCTACAAAAAGGGTCGATTCGTGGATAGCCTCAAATGCTACATTATTCTTTCGAGATGGAATTCACAAATTGCCTGAGTGGTGGGAAAAAGTAATGGCTTTCGATGGACAATACTATGAATATAATATATTGTATCAATTTTTCAAAATAAACTTTCAAATTTAAAGACATTCTTTAAAACTAATCTATAGGCCATCAATCTTCCCAATCAAAGCGCCATCAATCCCGCATGCGTCAATATTGTGACATACTTAGGATGTTGCTGCGCTGTCATTGTTCCAGAATCTTACGATTGTGGTATCAGGTTGACTTATCCCCATATTACACTAGTCAGCATGCCCTAATATGTAAAATCTGTGTGAGAGTGCCGTCCAGAGGGCATTCGTTTTAATTAGTATTAGCTAACCAATTTCAAAGTTAGCTTGATCAGATATTTTTCTAAATTATTCTGTTAAGTTATGGTCATATTTAATTGTATTGAATCTAAGCTAATTATTGTACTTCAAGTATATTCATAATAGAAGGTTTCACTTTCAATAAAGATATTTTTTTACAAAAGAAAAGTAAACTCAATTTACCACCTTAATAATTTTCCATTTTTAAATCAAAGGGCCAGTCAAGATATTCAAATCACCATTATTGATTGACTCTTGTCATTCGATCGCTTTAATAATTATATTATTGTTTATTTTCACTGTATATAAAAGAAAGCAGTTATATTTTGTTCAATTTTATTTCATTTTAGTTATAAACTTTTTTTCATATCTAGTTTAAAGTTGAATTCTGGGTGGTGAAATTGTCATTATTAATTTAAAATAAATGACCTTGAGTAAAAACAAGTGAACGTCGGCCACAAAACAAATCGACACGACTTTGACAGGCGATTTCCTCATTTTATTCATGGCCCGCTCCGCCTGAAGAAAATGGTAATAGACTATTAAAATTAACATAAAACGATTAGTTTAGATTTGAGGGTTTTTAATCCCTACGAAAGATAAAATCTGCCTATGACTTGCGTATGATAAATAAGTGATGTACATGGACGCTTACAGATATAATATGGTGTTGATTATTATAGACGGGCTTAAAAGTAATTAGTACTATATAATGGTTTCTTATATTCATAGTTCGGTTTATTATATGTTATAACTTTTGATAATTTGAAACTCTATTGTATTCATTATATGTATTGTGTTAAATTATAAAATTATAATCTTGGTTGAAAGAGCTATTATATTATTAAAAATTTAATTAAGGATAATATAAAATGTGTTTATTAGAATTTTAGAAAGCATAAATTACAAATTTTAAAAATTAAGTCAAATACCAGTCAAATAGTTATTTCGATAGTTTTATATGTACGAATCCTTTAGCGTACCTTGGCGTATTTTATTATGGTCTTTTGTTATAAAATCAGTTTTATACTAATAGCAGGACGAAAAATATACTGAAAAAAATGGAACAGGGATTTATCATTAAAAGAAAATGAAATTTGTCTATTAAGACAGAAAATTATGTAATATTGAACTATTAAGGGGGTATTCTAGTTTAGAGGAATGAATTTAAAATATTTTTTCAAGTGAAATAAGAAAAAACAAAAAATATTTTTACTGTTCATTTTCTTTACTAGATATTTACTAATGTTTAAAGAATACATGAAAGAAAAGAAAAGTGAGAACATTTAAAGTTCAAAAAGTTACAGGCAAATGAGGGAGACAGGGGCTTCCCAGTAATTTGAAACAAAAAAAATCTTAAACTATAGAAGTGCTGCACGAAGGAAAAAAAGGTTAAATAACATTTTTTTAGCCAAATAATGGCAGTTCGAAAAAACTTCATATGTTCCGAATTTCTTAAAAATAGTAAAGATTTTTTGATATATTTTAGAGCCTCCTTTTTACTAACTAGGGTATATTTTGATTGGACCTACTTCTTAACGTGGGCTGCAAGCACGGTCCTAGGTATTAAACCTATCGACTGAGAGAGCGCGAAGACATCCGGTCTTATCCGGGGTGGTTTTTGGCGTGACTGGTAATATTTTATTGCAGTTATGTTGTACTTCATGCTGGAAATCGGAATGGTAAATAACACCTTCGGTTTAGATGAACTCGATCAGACACATTGAAGAAGAAATTGACAAACGATGGAATTGTGAAGAAATATTAGATGGATTGCAAACTAACGGCTTTTGAATGAAACTTTCTGAATATGATGTGATTTAATACTGCCAAGTTCTAAGACAGGGTAATTAGAGTTGAAACAGCTAAAGGTGAATATATAATTAATATGTGATAACTGTAGGAAATGTTGTTATAGAGAGTAAAAGATTTATGTACACAGATCTATATGTAATTGTTCGGAATATATATGAGCATTTGGTTAAATTGTGACAGGAGAGAAAGAATAGTAACTGTTTTGCAGATATGGCAAATACATTAATAAAGAAGAAGAAAAGTTTCATCAAGAAAGATGTATACATGTATTAACAGAACAAGCGAAGTAGAAATACAATGATATCAAAATGTCTTTATAAGGAACACTGTATCGAAGGACACAAGAACTAAGCGAAAAAGGTAAATATGCTCTGTAATAAAATATATTACTTGGATATAAAATTGCTAATTAGGTGGATTAGGTTTCCAGGGGATACAACTAGATAAAAACCGCACCTAGAACTCTAAAACTAATAGGTGGTATGGAAAAGAGTTCTTGTATAATATATGCATTAGATCTACTATAATGTTAAAATAAATTATATTTTTTAACAGTATTTTTGTTTAATTATTTTATTCAGATTAGTATTTTGTTGTATCTCAGAGCCCAACTTAACTAAAACTCAGAGTTGATACGGCAACATTGCGGCGTTTTGACGTCACATATGTAGATGACGTATGTTCAAAACTTTTTTGGAGAGACTCTAAATACTCTATAAATATGTAAACGCCGATAAAAATGGTCTAAATTATATACTAAATGTATGATAGATATTTCATATTTTTAATACTATTTTTAACTTTAACAAGCACTTCTCATATTATATAATACAATTTCAGTAAAAATAATTATTATGTTAAATTATTTAGGACATATGAGTGGGAGACATAGAAGTATAGGACCACATCGGTGTATAAGTTAAAAATGGAAGTATAAAATCATGAGTTTTGAATTCATACTTGATGAAGATTTCTCTATTTCTGTTTTTTTTTTCGTTATTTGGGATTAATTATTTGGACTTCTTCATTTAAAGATATATTCCCATGAAATACCTTGATTGTTTTTAAAAACCCGTAGTTATATTGACTTATATGACAGTATTTAGCTTACATGACTCTTGATTTGAAGAAAACGATGTGAAAAACTAGTAAAATACATTCTAATAATTTCTGTAACAAAAGTCAGATAAACCCTCAACACTTACTTTTACATTATATATAATATATTGTATAGTACACTATACCACGTACTTTTAAATTATTGGCATGTCTATGTTCCATAAATAAAATGAAAATTTTATGCATTTACTGCACAGCACGAAAGTATTCGGTATTCGCTCAGAATGGCCGTTTAAGCTGATGCCAAGAATTAATTAAGAGTGATTTGCGATAAAATACTTCATAGTATAGGACGGTAATTTAACTCAAAGTTCAAACCATTTATCTTATGAAACCGATATTAAGTATTGGCATATTGGCGTAAGTAAAATTACAGGTCTTTTTTTCTGTTGGGTATTATTGATCGTATTTTTTCCATATATAATTTAATATAATTATTTCAGTCTATAAAAATAAACCATGTTCTGAATATTTTCTTGAAGGATAGAAAATAGATGGAGTTATAGAAGGAAAACAATCACAGTAACCAGGCTGGATAATTTTCCAATGGTAATATCTCACAGAACATTTCAGATATTCTGTAGAAGTCATTTTCTTGCTCATTAAAAAGTTAATCGCGTTGAAAGTGAAAATTTCAGATGATATTCGTCATATATTCCTCTTCTTACTTCTGAAAGCTCATCGAAATGTGCAATGTGTACGTTTAAGTTTATAGTCTGTTCAGATTCATTCAATCAGAAATCATTCCTAAGGATGGACCTGGCTTTCACCGGTTAATTGCTAAAAAAATCGATGACATTTTTGAAACCTTTTTGAGATGATGACGGATATAGATAGAATAATGATCGTAATTGAATCCCAAAAACCCTTTACAAACCTCTGAATCAAATGTTATGTTGAAATTAATGCCAAGAAAGATGATTCAATGCGTTTGGTAGGATTGGAGAGAAATTGCTCATCAGGAGTTGCTCCTACCTGTTCAAATTATTAATTCAACTATGTTATATCAACATAAAATGTTACAGAGGTAGGCGATTAGGAAACAGTTACAATTTATACGACAAATCATTTCTGCACTATCGTTGTTTCCGTTTCTTTAAAACTATCTTAATATCTTAAAAGTAGGTTTGAGAAAAATGCTTGGATAACTTTTTCTCCTAAATTTTTCACACCATGTTCCTAACAGTTTGAACTTATTTTCCATTTTTGAGTAAAATACATTGTTTGAACTCCAGGAGAATATATATAAACTGGTATACAACATAAAAGATTGTGTAATACTTTTAGTCTAAGAACGAGCCTCTTTTATCTTAAAATATACAGAGTATGGCCCCCGTATTATTGGTCCCAGTTCCCCGAAGTAATAAAATATAATGTTATTAATGCCTCTGAACATCTTCAATTTTAAATTGACCCTTTCGCCGTTATCCCCGTGTCTAAAATGCTAAACAGGCCTGTATCAATGGCAAAACATCTCCTAGGCCCGTAAGGCTTAAAGCCCTTGACGCCAGTATTTCATTAATCAATATGGGCGCTGCTTCAGAAAGATATTTATGCTTTTGGTGGAGGCGTTTCTCGGGAGGAGGGACTGACATACAGGTAAAAGCCTTCTGGCAAAGATATGTTTGCAGAGAACACAGATAAGACATGGAAAAAAGGCACGATATAAATGATAATGTTCTGTATAATTTTGTATATATTTTTACTGCTTCGACGGAGGACTAGATCAATCGAGAAAAAAATATTATATATATTATAAACAGTTTACGTAGAGAAAATGTATCAGCAAAATGTTATATTGATATTTTTTTATAGCTAAAAATAATATTTTAGTTACAGATAATAAAAAATAAGGAAGATATTGAAATAAATTAATAATCAGTATTTTGTTATAATAATTATTGTTTTGTTATTATTTCAAACCAATCAAATTTAATTTTCTCTTAAGCCCTTCTGTGTATCCATTAATCAGAAAAATGGTACAGTTTTGCTATTCGATCTCTTCTGGGTTTATATATATATATATATATATATATATATATATATATATATATATATATATTTTTTTTTTGTTTCTCTGTAAGTCTTCTTTTACCAACTAGGAGTGTATCTGAACTGGGCCTACAGTTTAAGGTGGGCTCCAAATCAGGATCGTCGGCATTAAGCCTACTGACTGGCGAGTGACCAACTTAGAGGTCATCCCAGAAAATATCCAGTCTTACCTAGCCGGGTTACTGGCGTATTTTGCACTCTTTCCTAGGACGATCATAAATATTAAACAATCATAAACATACATTTGCGACCATGTCCCAGCAGGATTCGAATCCGTGACCGTAGAAAGACCGTCCTGCCGCTTTTGTCACTGCGTTACCAAGCCGGATGCTGAAAAATGATATGCTACTAGGATAGGAATAATTAGACATATATTTTGGGCCAAGAAACTTCACGAGCGTACATAGAAGAATAGATTGGGTTTAGGAACTCTTAGAGGAAAAATAAATAGTTTTTATTTATTAGACGAGCACAAATGTTAATTGGAAAATTAAAATAAATATTTCTCGATAGAATTTTTTCCATAAACTTCAATGTATTAATATATTTTTGTAAATGTAAATTGTAGACATATTAAGTTAAATCATATGTACTAAATCATACTTATAAAAATTAAAAGGGAGGCAACCACTCATACATGTTAAGGTCGGGGTGTAATTTTCAAAATATCTGTTAGCAATCTGAGGTAAAAAGGTAAGCAATGTAATATAATATAAAATGTAAGTGAAACTATAATAAAATTATATTAAACAATACTGTTGTTATATAAAATTATATGTTATATTCAGTTATATATTATAGTTATATATTCAGTATTGTTTAAGTTTTTGGGTTTCCATTTTAAACTACATAAGGATAAGGATAGCTTGGACATTTTTTACAGATTCAGAATATATATGTTATGATATCATAGTATTGGAGATAATTGTAAATGCTATTAATTGGGGATTTTTCGTAAATTTATAAATACATGCTAATTAATCTGAATATTTGTAAGTAAATGCATAAGACCGCAACGAAACATTGCATGTAATAAGTATTATACAATCAAATACTAATGTTAAAACATAAACAAATTGATAAGGAGTTTTGAACAAAGGTAAGCAATTGTTAATGGTGCTTTTTATTGTGTCCTTAAACTATTTTCATTTCTATCTATTTTTTAATATCTATTTTTAATTTGAGAGTATTACAGGAAATTGAATTAATAAACAACAGAATCTTATGACAAACGAACAAAAAAGTTAACTTGCATAGTGAAGCAAGAAGTCGACTGAACTTGGGAAACAGCCTAAAAAAGATCCAGGAACGTAGACAACCTGATAGCAACAGGATTTGCACTCTTATATTTAATTAGTTAGTATATTTAATTAGTAGTCTAATCTAATACATTAAAATATGTTTTTAATTCTGTAGATATAGACAATTGAGATTATATCAGTTATTGTAATATAACTTTAAACTCTTTAAAGTATTTGTGGAGAGTGCTTCGCATCCAATGAAGAAGCTGAAAGGGTCATAGATGAATATTTTCACTTTTTACATACTTTCACTTTCAGGAAGGAATACTGATGTTGGGAAAAGACGGGCGACGTGTCTCGAAGTCAGGGGAGATTATAGAGAAAAAGAGATTTTTCTGTAATTAAAAATAACAGTCTTTTATTGCCAGGGCGCAAAAATTGTGAATAAATGAAAATGAATAATGAATTGTGAGTAAATGAACCAGCACCGCAGCGTTTGAACTCTGGGTTGGTTAAGGCAGAATATTTTGGGATTTTGAGAATTATATAATTTATACTTTATTTGCCAATCTGTAGACGTTTCATAAAATACTAAGCGTTAAAATCCATATCCTATATTATTTAGAAGTATTCAGTAGTGGAGGCTTGTTATTTGAATTCAAAGTAAACGATAACTTGGGCTGAAATGTTTATAAGTGTTATATCACGCAACTGTTATCACGACCCTGGCTACGATCTGTGTACTACTAACGCGGCTGTATACACGTATTTGTGTTAAGAATGAATAACGAAACAAGCGAGATATCCAAAACTATACGTCATATAATACATTGTTTAACAAATATCTCCGGATTTGGCGAATGTGCACTATCCTGTATAGAAAACCATAGAAAAAAATAAACTATATTGCCTTCCTTTTCTAATGGCGATATATTCTTTTCGAGTCGATCGGTACAGTCTATCAAGTCAAAACAACACAAAAATCTAGAATATTTAGATCTTGTGTTACATTAATAATTCTATAGGAATAATAATTAAATTGTTGTGTTATTTTTGGTGGTTTAACGTACATTGGTTTTAAAATATGGAAGAACAAGAGTAAGTGCAGAATGTAAGGTTAAATTTTTAAAAGTTATAAAATCCAAACAGCATCAGTTTTATTTATAGTGAGAATCTTAGCTATCAAATTTATAACACATCATTTTCGACATTGAATAGCTATCAACATATGCCAAAATTTAATGATAACAAGAAAAGAGAAGAGAATGATCCTTGTTGAGTTGGAAGTAGTTAAGCATTATAGTATTTATTTTAAACATAATATATTTTAGTAATGATTTAATTTTAATTTATTAAGCTAGAATTTATTGACAGTGAAAGTTAAAGAATGTGAAATTCAAAGAATCAAAGAAGAAGAAATTAGACAGCATATTGCTACGAAGAACAGGGTATAGTGATACTATGAAATAATTAAATTTGCTAAAAATAGATTAAATAAACAAAAAAAAACTATTAGCCACACCCTAATGCTCTAATGCTTAGTAAAATACAATGAATTATTATATAAGAATATAGGTAAATATATTATTATTTTGTAAAAATTATGATGAACTGACTGAGATTTCTTTCAGCTCAAAAGTGCAATCATTCATTTGAGGCTGGTAAATGTACAATATGTTAATCGAAAGCTTCAGGTAGACAATTCGTTAATGGGTTTTGTTGATCAAGAACAGTAGCGTTCATAGTTGATCATATTTGGAGATTTTTAATGGGAATTTCACAGCTTTCATGTAGAGTGGTGGCTTTTTCGTTGGGATTTAACTACATTAGGCTTTGATCTAAACGATTTTATTATTTGTTATAGTAATGTTTGTTTGTATCCAAGAACCGAGTTTATGTTAATTGTTCAAATATGTAAATTAATTTAAATATGGTGTTTTTATTAAAAATATTTTTTTAAATAAAATGTGTTATATCAAAACTTTTTCAATGTTTTTTCCCATCTTTATACATAGTTTCAACATTAAATCAGTTATTTATCAAGTTTGTGTATATTTATTTATAAAAAATAATTCATATATAAAAAAGGTGTAGATAAATGAAGCTGAATATGAAGTTATATGAAGCTGTGTTTTAAAAATATATGGAGCCTAGTACGCGCATGCGCCAAATCCAGATATATTTGTTGGGTAATATATGTTATTGATAAAGAGATTCTGTGTTTTTGGATAAAAATCCTTAGTATGGTTTTATATCGCCGTTCAACAAATAAGAGACGATATCCATCAAATAAAATATAATTATAATACTCTTCACATAACATAACTTACATATAGTCAATTCAAAATAGCAGTGACACGAGTGTCAATATATGTCTGTCTAAAGTTGTAAATTCGTTTTACAGTCAGACAATATTATCGTTGTCATTTTATTCTATTTAAAAAGTGATAGAATGCTGTTAGAGAAGTTCGAACATGTAACGGAATGAGCCTGCAAAAGTTGTCCGTTTAAAGATAACCCACGAAAGGGTTTAGTGGAACTTCCAGAGATTGCCTTTAAAATAATTCAATTTTTAAAAACATAAAACAAAATCAAAGAAGATATGAATATTTCAGAATGGTACATTGAGTTGCTGATGGCAAGATGATAACAAATATAGTATAAACACAACAAAGGTTCATGGATAACCGTAAAGGTTGGAATAACTATCGATTAGATTTTGTCAGTCATAACATTTATTCATTGCAGACATATAGTTCTTCATGTTCCGGAATTCATAGGAAACAGGAATGGTTTTATTCCTGGTGCAGAATTAGTGTTTCTCTAAGTCCAAGTGTGACTACCATGAAGAAATGAACCATAACTTGTCTTAGAAGTAGTTTGAAAATCAGCTTTTAAAGAACTTGGAGGAACCATCAGTTATTGTTATATACAATGCACCATATCTACCATATAGATATAGCACACTGGTGGAGAAAATCCTAATAAGTTCATCAACAAAGGCTGCAATTAAGGAATGGCTTAAAGTACATAAAATAAGTTTCGAGGAAATCATGTTAAAGAATGAAATATTTCATATTATTGCTCGGTAAATATAAATGAAATATTTAATTGCATTTTATGTAACTTACTTTTTTAGAATTAAGCCTTAAAAAAGATACATAGTAGATCAGATTACTGAATGTTATGGCCACAGAGTATTATGTCCCGCTTACTATCACTGTATTTTTAATCCAATTGACTTGATATGGGGTATTGCAAAGAATTATTACAATAGATATTCAGGTTGTGGAGGATATTCAAGCCAGAACTATCTGGATTTATGGAAAGAGGTATTGTCGAAAATAACACCTTCGGTTTGTATGAGCTCGATTGACGATTGACGATTGACGATTGATGAAGAAATTGACAAATGGTAGAATCTTGAGGAAGTTTTTAATAGATTGGAAGTAAACAGCTTGATTGTTAACTTGACTAGTAATTCTGAAAGTGACTGTTATTGAATAAAACTCTATGAATGTTGGTTTATCATTCAATGCTGACGATTACCAAGACGGGGTGTTCAAAGATGAAACCACTAAAGGTCAGTATACAATTAATATACTTTAATTATAGGGAATTTTATTATACAGTGTGAAAGCTTTATGAGCTATTGAACCAGCGTAATTATTTATGAGTTAAACAAATAATTTAACATGGATCATGTTAACATGGAGAGAAGTAGCAGATATTGATTCAACATGGTTCTTCCAGCTGGATAAAAGTAGCAGATATCTAATCAACAGTAATGCAGCTAATTATTTATGATGTTAAATAAATAAAATTACTATACAGTATATTTGATAACATTGTATGAATTTAACAACTCTCAATAGAAAAGTGTAATAGCAAGTGGATAGCATAATCTAAGGGTATTGTTAACTGGTCGGAAGTTTGTGTTTGTAAAATTCATAAATATCGGTATTCGTGGGCGTCGAAAATGTTTGGTTATTTGATATATCGTAGCATCATTAACTGTAGCTAGTGACTTATGATACTGCTTATGACACTATGATACTATAACAAAAGTAATTACAATAAAGTATATGTTATAACATGGTGCGGATTCAACAACTTACAACAGAAACGTACTACAAGTGGAGACAAGAGTCTAAGGGTTTTGTTAAATGGTGGGAAATTTGTCCCATTAAAATTACAAACGATAACATAATGAGTGTAACTGGATGGTGTCGGCCATCGAGACCGTATTTATATTCGACGCGGACGCCACCGTAGCTAAAACGCACTCGAAATATTTATGCAAATCCATATCTGGATCCCATTGTTGCCAAACGGAGTGTAAGATATGAGCCGCATCGGCTAGGGAGAGGGCGGTCCCGGCCAAACAAAAGGACGAGAGAGTATTTCGCTGTTCTGGAACGCAAATGAAAGTGAATCCCGCTTAGGAATTATAATTAATAAATCTCGGCTAAGGGAAGCTTTTTGTTTGCCGCGGCTATTTTATGCACTGACTTATGTATTCGGGCTTTATGTTGTGGCGCATTTTTTTCTCACTCCCGACTGTTAAATATTAATGTGCGGCCGCTATTTTTTCTTCTCACCATAAACGTTTCATTTAAAACGGTTTCTCAGCTGACGACGATTCTACAATACGTGTGCTGAACAGCACACGTTTAATTTTCTTTTACATCGCGGAATTTTAATAGTACATAGAATTATAGTTGTAATTTTTGAAAATATTAATTTCTCTGAATGTGTGTTTTATTTGAGGAATATGAAAAATTTCAAAAAACGAACTTGCCACATTTTATTGTGTAACAATAAATTTAATAATCAATAATTTAGATTATCTTCATGATGCAATTTGATGATTTTAGTTATTAAAACTATATTTTACAAAAGATATTACAGAAAAAATAAAAAATATCTTATATAAGTTTTTCAATTCACACGGGAAGACGTTGGTCTATAGTTGGGTAATAATTTTGCTCCACAATTATCTCTAGCAACGATATATGTTTTTGGAAGAATGTTAATGAGCCCGAAATAATATGAACACCTGACATATACACAATATTTATTTATTAATAATGTGCTGAGTCACCATTTGCTTTTTAAAGGGCTTCTGTTTCTTGTGGACCTGTCGAGTCGTAGAGTGTCTAACGGAATGTTGTCCAGTTCTTGTTCCAAAACACGAGCCAATTGCTTCAATTATGTTTGATATTGAAATCTACGTCCTCATGCACGGTTTCGAAATTCCCCATCGTGTTATGAAGATGTTCGATGATATTTTAATACTCCTCAAACCAAGACTGAACCTTTTTGGCTGTGTATCTATGGGAATTGGAATATGACAGCTTTTGGAAGTAATATGCTAGTCATGGTAAGTATATCATTAATGACGATGTCCTGATATACATTTGCAATAATCCAGCCACTGGTGTTAATAGAAGGACCATCGGAAAACCACGTTATTGCCGTCCGAATCAAAACGGAACCTCTCTTATTGTTGAGTGTGGGAAGCAGGCAGTTGGGATTGTAAGCTTCTTTTGGGGTTCTCCATACATATACTTGGCCGTTTGTAGGAAGCAATGTAAACGATGCTTCATCAGATTATTCTATATTCTTTTAATCATCAAGTCTCCAAATTCTATGACCGTTTCACCACTTTTTGGCAACATAATGTTGAATTCTTATGTCACTTTTGCCTCGGTAGTTTTATTTTAGTTGGTTACAATTGTTTTTAATATTCGTCTGTCTCTGTTAGATATCTTTGAGTTTCACTCATTGTTTCTTTTGTCTATGACGTTTTACAATGTTTTATGTATACTATAATTACCGTGGATACTGTCATTCGTGAAACGTTTAACAATTCTACTTTTTTTACATATTTCATCGATCGCTTGTTTTAACCGCTGCAGAACAAAGCATATGGAACTCAGATAAGGTTAACCAGGTGACAATGCATTCACTAAAAGTATACCGATTTGTATTTGTTATTTGCTTGTTTGTATATAATTACTATTAATTGATCTTGAAATTTATACGGAAATAGAAACATTGTTTAATTGTATATTTGTTTATCTTGATATTCAGTTATATATGATAGTATTTGGCATGTTGTCCAGGAAATAGTAATGGAAAGAGCGAGAGAGACGTAGCCCTTCTGACCTTTCATATCTTCGAATCATATGGCACCAATCCAAGTATTATTTTGTTTAGTTCACTTATTACAATAAAATTTGTTAAATTTTCTCAATTTATTTTCATAATATATCTGCTAGACTCTATAATACAATAAAGGCAACTAACAATCAAAAAGGTATGGCTGTTCATCCCAGTTTGTCATTCAGAAAGATGTACCAAGTAGCCAAAGGGCGTACCACATACTGCTTAATTTTCAGATTTTAGGCAGCCGAAAAGAACATAACGCTTTTTAGTTGTAACAAAAAAGAAAACAACAGAAATAGTTATATAGAAACATAAGTGACAAAAATTTTTAACAACTACATCATCTGCCTAATTATTATAATAAGTTCTTATTTGCGATCAGTTTATCTTGATATATCTAAGCAACTATTGAGGAGTATTACAGAAAAACAGAAAATCATTCTGATATCTAGAATATGAAGAATATACTAAGTTATAAATGAAGTTAATTTGTAGATAACTTTTTTTTATATATATTATTTTATACATTTTGTCAATGTGTTTTCATTCATATTTGATAGACACTAATACACAATAAAGATAATTAATAATTAGGGATTTAAAAGTTATAACTACTTAATCATGTTATCAAATTATTTGGAATTTGTGTAACACGGAAAAAATAATAGTTATTTTATAGCTACTAAACTAATACTATGTATTTAAGCATGTCTACCAATTAAGAACAAACTCGCCAGTATAATTTCCAATTCGAATTGTATTGTTAAAGAAGTAAAACAAACCATACCAGAGTAATAAAATTAATTTCACTTAGTGTTTGGCAAAGTATGTATTAAAAAGAGAAATTTTTACAAAGAAAAACAAAGAAACTGATTTACTAAAACACATTTTACACTTCCTTTGATTTTAATCTTTGAAGATTATCGTAATTCTAAGCCAATGTGTACAAAAAGCTTTTCTTTCACCGACGACATCAGTATTGCCTTCTAGCAATTACGGGAACAGAAGAGATTTTTATCTGAACAGGGCTAGTGCTATTAGACGGAACAATTGACAATCGATGGCTGTAACTATCAATCAGGTTGGTCTTGGAACGCGCCAAATTAAAAGAGGAGGCAATCGGCCAAGTTCTAAATTGTGTAATATGTTCGGAGTTTTATTGTTTTTTTTTCTTTTGGGTCGTATTCTTTTGACCGACGAACAAATAAATACATTTTTAATAAAAAGAAACTTATATTGGTCATTACCTGCTTTCGACATTAAAAAACGTTCTACATTAACGCAACTTAAGTATTGTAGTTGTCATATTCTAATAATTTTATCTTGCGACTTTCAAGTATATTGAATTTTGTTTCATTTAGAACGTGTGTGATTTTTGGATTCATCAACTATTAAGCGGCCTAAAAATTGGAGCTGGGTTTTCTTCCAATAGGTCTTGCAATTGGTTATCTTCAAACTTTCTTGAATCTTCAGACCGTTCTTTGTTTTTGACTTTTAAATAGTTGAAATTAAAACCGACAAATAGGATATGATGGAGCAGTGTCACCATAACTTTCTAAAATTGTGATTTTTTTAAAAATAAATATTAAAGGTAATGGTGTTGAAAATTAAATTTTCAGCGTTCGATGGTTAGCGTCTGTGGACACTGAATAACTTAATAATACTAATAGGAAAACTGTTATTTTATGTACAGAAATGTTAAAATTATCGAATTTACTAGTTAGGTTAGGTTGTTTAACAGTTATTCATATTAATACTTAATATTCATCAATAAATATCGATAATAAAATTCTTATTATTGATTTCGACGTAAATGTACAGTTAGGAATTATGTAGGAAGGTTCGAGTGTTGTGTGTATTGACTTTGATTGTTTTTTCGAATACTCACAATTATTTTGTGAAAGGAATTTTTACAGGAACGTAAAACACTGATTGATTTAAAACTTGTTTATTTCGATGTTAAAGATTATATGTTGCTGACAATATATTAGGTTGGCTTAACATTCTATGGAAGTGTTGAGGAAATGAATTAAATAGTAAAGAAGAAAAAGCGTTGCAAATCTTTAGATCTAGCGTGGGTGTATTTGCAGTAGCCTAAAGGATTAGCGGTCTCTACAATTTTGGTAAATATTTGAATTGTCCTATGTTATTTAACGATGGATAATAATCATTATAAAATTGTATCCTCTCTTTCTTTGAACTAACCATAAAAACTTAGTTATTTGGTGAATATATGAACAGATTAATGAGAATACTGGCATATCTTGCGCTAGTATCCTTGAAAACAACATGATAGAAGCAGTAATGGTATATTGCTTGTGGAAAAGTTTATAATCAAATAAACATACTCACCTAAAGTAGACTCTTTTAAAGCATAGATGAAAAATATGAACGGTCACAGTAAAATGGTCTGAGTATATCTCGGTCTTCTGGTTCTATTCCTGCTAAACATTGATGGCGCTAAGAGGCAATAGTTATGTAAAAGGTTGTAGATCGTCGAAAACTATCACAAGAGAGATAATGGATTTCATTTCATTAAATGGGAGGAGACCGAGAATTGTTTTAGATAAGTTTAAAATTCGGAAAATTATCAATATTTAATTTCGAGATAAAACATTTGATTCATTAAAGTATGTGATACATTAACTATGTGTGGCATTTAATATTAAAGAAAGTGTATATCAAAAGTTTTATATTTAAAAGTTTCAAAAGTTTATTAGTTTTTTTTTCTAACTGTAAAGCATTTAATATTATCAACCTCTTCATAAATCGCTAGGCCATCATCATCAACAATCCGTAGTCGATGATCAGGGAAAGTGTCTACTAGTAGTCAACCAATACGCTGCTGTTTGTGCTGTAGAATTTCTGATATTTTTCTAACTATCGCTACTTTTGATAATCGGTTGCAACTGATCTGACATTGGATAGTGTTATTCCTGTACATTTAAAATCGTTTTCTATAATTTTGCTCCTTATCATTCATGAACTTCTCTTGATATTGCAATCTGCTTCTCTGGATTTGTGCCTCAACTATCCACTAATTGTCACATTTTAATGGAACAGCTTCTCTTATTAAAAATTGAATTAATATTAAATTATTGTGCTTGCTCTAATAGGATGCTTTTGAGATTTAGAATAGTAATAGGTCTATTATAGATACATTGGAAATTTCTTCAATAATTCTCAAGCCATTTGGATCTCAATGTGAACTTTATCATGAAGAAAGGTTATGTGATACTGTCTAGAAAAACAAACCAATATTGAAAGATTATCTTGAGTTCTCCAAAATTATCATACACATTAATTCGAGCATTGGAATAGTTACGCTTTCCTTACAATGTAACATACTCTAAGAACGGATTTTGAGCAAGTCCTATCTAAATGATTTTTAAACTTCTTTATGTGTATAACAATGCAGCTGGTGAATATTTGTCTTAGGTACTGCACACTGGCGACTGTTAGAATGATAACCGTTCATATTACAATATTCTCAATGTTATGTTACTTTACTCCCCTTATATTTGCGAGTTTTTATGACGTTGTATTAATAATTATTAATTAACTAACGATTTTTTCTATTATATGTTGACGTGTTATCATTACTGAAATTTAATTAAATGAAAGTAAATTAAATGTTTTATATTTTCTAATTTTCGACTAAAATAATGGGATTAACTTAAAATTAAAGTGTTAAATTAGAACTAAAGAGTCTAACGATGTATTTCAGTTAATCGAAGTATCTTTTACAGCGGATAGTGTTAACCCAAGAATAAAAGTTTATGATGAGGTCTGAACAGTGTTGATCCTGATTCCAAGTTGTTAATTATTCTTTCTTGACGCTCCTGATAGAACTGAGAAATTATTATTAACAAATCTGCTGCTTGCTAAAATTAGGAGTGGAAAAGATATCGCTGAGATTATTTACCTCTTAAACCTATTTACTTGCTTATATATATTTTCGGCATTAAATCTAATAATAACTATAAAAAAATTAAGTAAATAAAGCTGTACGGCGCATGCGCCAAACTCGGTTTAGTCTGCTTTAAAATTAAATTTAGCTCAATATGCGCATGCGCCAATTCCGGAGATATTTGTTGAATAATGAATCCTGATATCGCTGTTGTGTTCTAATGATAAGGAATTATAGGGACGCTATTTGAGGAATGTATATGTAGATTAGTGTGGCGAGTATTTTATGGCCCATTAAGGAAGTTATGCTTTTAATAGGACAATAATTTTGTTCGTATTTTACATCTTGATTCTTCAATAAAATATGGTGTGTTCTAGTAAGTGATATAAGTATCTGATGTCTATGACTTGTAAAGTTGAACCTAACTAAAGGCAATGTTAAGGCATATTTTATATGATTTTAGCCCGTGTGTGTTGGTATTATTGGATCATGCCTTAAAATTTAACATATATTATTAATATATTTTTTAATTTTCTAAGATAATAAGGAATATATATTTACCTTTAGCTTATAGTGAAGAAGAGGCCATAAAATAGTAATTTAGTTTTGCGTAAACCGTCCATACCCCAAATTATAGCTTCATATAGGCACGACCTCATCAATTTAATATTAGCATTTCGTATTTAGCTGAAAGGAGTTACAATAACCGGAATCCATAATAGTCTCTGGATCAGTGAGCAGCGTATCGGAATGTATAACGCGTAACGGTAACGCGTGATGGGAAATTTAGTGTCGTTATGGAAATGAATCAATTCCGATTCATATATGAAATTTTAAATATCTGTTTTCGTGCTGTTCCGTTGCCTATTTAATGTTGCGGAAGAGATACGTGTTCATTTTACACCTTTGTTTTTAGCAAACTGTTTAAAAATATTATCGTGTTTATCAGATGATTTATAATATAGCCAAGCTTGTAAACTGAAAACATTGTTCCAAGTAATAGCAATAATTTGCGGATATTAAAAAGTGATTGTATTATTATTTTATGAAAAACATACAAAAACATTTTTTGCTTTTTTTGTTTCGGCCTTAAACCAGGCGATGGAATGCACGACGCATACCTGATCGCGGAGACTTGCCCTGAAGTGACAAGTTGGACCGGGTTATGTGGAACTGCTTCTGGGCTTACAATACACTAAACCCAAATCGCCTCACAGTTGACCCCTGTGGGACGCTACTGTTACTGTATTAAATTTGTGGGTACGACACCCGCTAACCGGGCAGCCGTTATTTGGCCAGACTTGCCCTGGATATATGCCTATGCCCCCCATATTTCTGGATTGCTTTTAGGATTTGAGAATGCCTAGTAGAGACCTAGTACGTGACGTTATCCAGTTATCTAGAAAATGATGGCCTGGGATTTCAGGAGGTTGATTTGCAACATCCAGAATTTGAACCACTTGACCACATGATCAAGCTGCTTCTGTAAACGTTCTTGAATGGTAACCTCGACCCTGGAGGTCGTGAAGAATATAGTGTTATCAACGTAAAACGTGACATCAATGTGTTCTTTTCTCAGGAGATCTGAAATATAGAGCCTAAATAAGGCTGGGGCTAAGCAAAAAATACATACATACTTAAATAAACACCCATTCATTAGCTCGCTGTTTTGATTTAGTATCATGGTGGACACAGTTTATTAATTCGTTCTAAATAAAATTTAGCAAACCGCATTCAAAAGTGATTGATCTTATTTACTCACTGTTGGCGAGTATGAGTGACAGAGTTTTCTGAAAATCAAAGCTTTATCTAATATATAGTTTACACTTTCTATGAAATGCTTAGGACTTTTATGTTAATAATTCTTTTTTAATAGTCAATTCCTTAGCATACCCGATATTCTTTCCAACATTTTTTGGTTTAAATTATGTATTTGTTGGTTTTACGTCGATTTATTTCAAGGCAGGACAGTAGGTTGGTTTTATCTTTCATTTAAACATATTGCGTAATATTTTTTATTTCATAAATATTCTGATACAGAAAGCATCAATTGTTCCATAGCGATCTATTTTATAGATACAAACATAGTGTTATAAAATTATAACATTTTACTAACAATTCATACCCTATTTTCGTATTGTCTGCTGCTAATCTTCTCTATTGAATAATTATGTTACCTCAGAAAGATTTTGTAAACATAAAATTAACTTAAAAAATACATCTTAGCAACACAACTCCGGTAAAAAAAAACGGTGGCTGTCAAAAATATCAAGCTAGTTTAGAATAAATGCGCATGAGTATTTCTGGATAGTTTTAGCGCGCACGACTTTAGCGTTTAACTGTTTTTTCCGTAACTAGATGATAATAAATACGTAAAATTATATAAAAGCGTTATTAAAAAGCATAACAAATGGAATTTAAAATTTTTCTTGCAAGAATGTTCTTGTTGTGGCAGTGGTAAAGGCGACAGGGCGGCCCTCCTATTGTTGCGATAGTTGCGGGCTCGAAAACTGCTGGGGCGTGGTCATAATTTATAACATTTATCTTTTTGAATGTTTAATATTTGTGATTGTTCTAGGCAAGAGTACAAAATTCGACAAGAAAAATGATCCTAGTCACGCCAGTAAGTAGGTTGTGTAAGATCGGATGTCTTCTAGATGCTTTTTAAGTTGTCCACTCGCCAGTCGGTAGGCTTAATGCCGAGGACGGTTCGTGGTCCGGAGTCCACGTCAAACTGTAGGTCTAGTCCAGATAAACACTCGTAGGTGAAAAAGAGATTCTAAAGTGTACAAATTTCTTTCTAACAAATTATATGTACCATAATTAGTAATGTAGGGATGATCGGAAGATTAATGTCTTTCTTCGTCTTAATTAAATTAACATCTGTTGATACTCTTCGTAGCAGAAAATAATATGGAACATCTATTTCAAATCTGGCGAAGAATAAGATGTTCAATAATTATCTTATATAAAATAATTATTAACAACATGCGTTCTTAAGGGTTAATTTTCATTTCTATTTAATAACTTTAATTTCTATGTTGTCTACTGTTCTCTATTATATAATACCTGGGTTTTTTTTATAATGGATTAATAGTTTATAAATTAGGTTAATAATTCCATTATTTATTGTTAATTAGTAAGTTTAAATTTTTATTTATATTTTTTTATATATACAATTATATTAACCGAATGTATTAAATAATAATGAATTTCTTAAATAGAGTTTTCAGATTAATATCGTAGGCAATAATGAATAATTCATTCAATTGTAAATATAGTATTACTACACATATTTACGAAAATCTAATTGGAGCGAATATTTCAGGAAAATTATTCCATTTCATCCAAAATCATTATTTTAAGTAAATTTAAGCAGGTTGGTGTAAAAATTTAGAGAAGAAATGTTATTGAATGCTCTATGTGACCAGCATTTATCAATATAGCAGCTGATATAAATCAATAGTATAAGAAAAATTATAGATATTTGATTGACTAACTTGCTTCTGCAGTTCAGAGTTTTCAATTTCATACATGGTGTATTATTTAATTCCAGTTTATTTATCTCGGATAAGTTTTGGGTTAATTTTAGTGAATTTAAGAATTTTGATATGGTGGGTTATATTTTTAATATTTACAGACTTTATAAGTACTGCCAACACGGCAAAAACTTTTATCACTATGAATCAGTATCGTCGAGTATAAACAAGTTTTTTTTTAATATTTGGGAGCTTGAGTGTTTATCTAGTTTTTAGTTTATTTATTAACAATTTGCATGAAAATTCTTGCTGTCTTCAAAAATATCATGTTTTAGTACATCAAACCATCTGAAATTAGTTGATTTTTTGGTGCTTTCTTGCGGATAAAAATTCTGTTAATCTATGTATTTGTAATATCACTCTGGTTATCTGTTAGGACATGGCTGGGGTACTTTTCTTTTTATATCCTTTATATTATATCTACTTCTATCTCATAATTCATACTTATTTCACATCTGTTCGTTGGTTATTCATCTGTTTACTCATTGGCATTGCCTATGCAACATATATTAATACCGGTCCTGCTTAATGATATTATGTATATTTTTACTAGTATTTGAGATATTATTTTTGATATATATATATATATATATATATATATATATATATATATATATATATATATATATATATATATAGAGTTTTGATATATAATTTATATATATATATATATATATATATTCAAATAAATAAATATAATATTTATATAAACCAATTTCAAATATATTCAAACCATCTCCCCTTCTCTAAGATGAATACAGCCCTGTTGTGCTCATCACTGTCACCGCTGAAATCGGAAAGAGCGGGCAAGGACGCGAAGGTGCTGTGCCTGATTGTGCCTTTTGTCCCCGTTTCACTGAGTCACTTTTCACTGGCATTGTTAGTTCTGCCGAACAAGTGTATGCCATTCGTCCTTTAATACCCCATTCGGGGTCTAATGTAAATTACTTACGAATAATGCGAGGGCGCATCAAAAGGGTAGAAGAGTTAAAAAAAATGAAAAATGCTGGAAAAACACATCACGTTCGCTTTGAATTCGGTAAAATGTTCTTGAGCATTCTTCGGATATTTGTGACCTCGTTATTTGAGTTATCGTATTATTTTTATATTATATTTTGTATTATTATTATTATTATTAACCGTTATCTGTTATTAATATCAATTTTAACGTTATGTTAATAAACTTTTATATGTATAACATATAATTTAATATATAGAAAATAGCTGGTTTTCTTTTACTGCGATAGTCTTGGGTTTTTAAACTTTGTCGAAGCATTGCACTCTGTTGAAGTAAGTTGTTAATGTATGATTATTTGTGCTTTTATGTATCCATAAAAAAGAGTATAGAATTCGACAATAAAAACCATACAAGTCATGCCAGTAATTGGCTTAAATAACATACCTAACTATATGTCTTTTGGAATGCTCTCTAAGTGGGTCGCCAGACAGTAAGGTTAATGCCCAGAATGCCCTCTAATGTGGTAAAAAGAGGACTTATAAAATTGTATAAATTCTACAAATAAATAGTAATGAGATAAAATAAATCTTTATTATGTTATAAATAAAATATAACAAAAATTACGTATTAAGTATACCTGTCAAAATAAGTTAGGTTTGAAATATATGCAAGTGTAAATAATATGTATTTCCCTACTTAAGCTGATTTATGCTGATGATTGTTTATAGATAAGAGTAAAAAACTAATGTAAGTCAATAATCTCAGTAATAATAATAATCTCTCAATAATCTCAACATGGTGTTTTATAGGAAGTTTTATATATTAGCTAAAGTTAGTGAATAATATTTCTAGTTATACTTGCTGTTTTTTAAATAATTATTTTGAAAAGGTATGATTAATTTTAAATTGATTTGGAAATTTTCAATCATATGTTTGATGCATTTTTGGTGCATATTTTTTTAATAATCTATATTAGACTTCTATTTTAGTCTGTCCTGATGAGAATTTTGTATACTTTAGTAACATTAGAATGTTTTATACTTTAGGAGAATAATAAATATTTAAATTAATGTTTGCCGGTATTTTTACAGATATTTATTAAAAAATTACGAACATTTAATATTTTTTAACGACGCAAGGTCTTGATAAATTATTTTTATTGCTAATTAAACATACATACACGTCTGAGTGAGTGAGTATATATTCACCCAGCTAAACTTTAAAAATAATATACGTACCATACAAAAAGTATTCGTAGGAAATAAAAGGAGAATTTCTAAGTTAATTAAGCACTTCAAGGTAAAGTATTTCATTGCCGACAACATATTTTCTGTTAAGATATAGGGATTGTTTGTATTACGAAATCTAGAACGCATTATAACTTTTCATCTGTGAATCAATTGTTTTTTTTAGATATAAAACGCATTATCCTAAGAATCTGAAAATAGTTGATAGTACTTCTTGCTAGCTTTTCGCTTTTCCGTTAAGCATATTGGTTGAAATTGATCTCTGAAAATAACGTCCGATTTGTTTAAGTTTCAAGCATTAGCTTTCATTTCAAGAACAATAATTTATTTTAAATTCTTATTCTGAAGAAGCTTTCACAATATTTAAATAATGAATCTTTCTTGAATGATAGTAATTTTAAATCATTATTTACTTAACTGACCATTGACCAATTGACTGTCTTGACACATTGTACTTTGTAATTACATTTTGTACAAATACGTAGGTATTAAAATAAAATGTATTTTGATCAACGGTATATATTGGTGAGATAGCCCCAGCAGGATTCGAATCCTCGACTATCGCAACAGTAGGAGGATTCCCTGTGGCTTTGACCACTGCGCCAACGAACCCGGCGAAACTGTGTTTTGGAGGTGATGCTTCTTCGTCAAGTTCCATTTGTCAGTTTTAGTTTAAACGATTGAAAAATAGTTATCTTGATGTCAATTATAAAAATCGACTAGAAGGACAAAAAAGTCGGAAGTCGATGATAGGATGGTTACCAAACCAAAATGTTGCCAGAATGATGCGAAAAAGTTATATAAAATGATTGAGTATATTTTAATAAATATATGTTGTTCGAATTTTTCTCAATAAGATCCTTTTCAAACTGAAAATAATGATTAAAAAATCTAAGTACCTAAATAATATTCTCTGACTGCTGTTTTATTAGAAACCATATAATGTTACATATGTTCCTACAACATATTTTTAATAATTAACTACGATATATATTGCTGTAGCCCCGCTACATCGTATAATTTACCAAAATGTAGTTTAAATTGCGGTTGCATTAGAATGTCACCAGGCCCAGCCATATACGTTGGTACCTCTTCGGACCAATATGTAGTAAATTTCGTCGAATTGGAAATGGTAAAGCCGTGACCGCAAAAATCTACGTATATCGGCCGGCAAATACTTTCCAAAGCAGCACATTTTGCGGAGAGTTTAAAGCAAAAGGGCATTTTTGCCCAGCTTAGTCCTAAATCGTTTTAATGGTCGCCAAAGAGGGTGAACGATGTTATGGGGGGATGCGAAACGGCCTACTATAATGTTATTGGATGGGCGACCGTAAATCGGCATATCCAACCATGATTTATATCTAGTTAAATGTTTTGTCATTATGTTAAATATTGAAAATAAAATAGATATACGATTCGGTATAAAAATGATGCATACTTATTTCGGATGATATTTTATTCCGAGAATATTTCATGGTTATATGGGATTTTTTATGAATTTATTGGAAACATATCAATCCCATTTCATAGTCTGATGCATTATTATGTTTTACGATTTGAATACGTACGTAGTTATATTACAGAGGTTTTTTTTTTTATAAAGCTTATAAAATTATTTATATCATGGACATATATTAATCATTGAATTGAATTGAATTCAATTGAATTTTCATTACCTATATAATTTACCTTATTATATTTTTATATATTTGTTTATTATATTTTAGTCTCCTCTTATGAATCACAATTATAAAAAATCACAAACGTAAATTTATGACCATGCCCCAGCAGGATTCGAACCCGCTACTATCGCAACAGTAGTAGGATCGTCCTGTTGCCTTTACCAATGCGCCAATTTAGCCGGATTGTTTTTATATTTGTTTGATATATACATTTAAATATACAATGATATATTATTATGCTATTCTGTTTATTATTTATTATACTTAATCCAATACACTGTAACATACAAATTCATCAATATCGTCTGGGGAACCAATGATCCAATTTTCATCTTTTGATAATTAATTGTGTTTACAGCGGTTAAGGTGGAATTTTAATTTAGAAATTTGAAAAATTTTATTTCATATTTTCGGTGCTTCTTATCCTTTGAGAATATGCCGCTAAGAGGATTTTTCTTATACCTGTTTTAGTGACGCGGCCTTTAAAACGGCTCGGCCGGAACCGATCGAACAGTTACGAAGACTCTCCTCTGTGTGATGAATGTTATTGTACATTATACAGCCAATTTACGACTGTTCTATCTCGGAGACCTTACTGAGTTGATGGTTAGGATCAGAAATCCAAAATAATAATGAATATCTGAATTTATTGATATAGACTTTTGCACCTAACCGTATGCATGCTGGAATTCAAACAATTTAAATTGCATCTTTTATAACAGTTTGTGTTTTTAATGAAGGCTTCATATTTCAACAATGATTACCATTTTAGGGATAACAAGTGGTCCAGAAGCCTATGAGTTTATTTAACGTTTCAAATAAAAGTAGAACTGCATGTTCGAAAGAAAGGATTTGAGAATAGCAGATTGAAACTATAAATTTACCATTGTAAGATTAGACTGGGCGCAACTTTACTCTAAACCTTAAATGAGCTTTCCTTGAAACTATTTTTTTCGAGACATTGAAATGGTGTCTCACCTATAAAATTCAAATTTGATGTGGCCCTTAACTTCTATAGGACAAAGGCAAATTATAACAAAAGCATAATTTTTCACTTACTTAAAAAAATTGGAAATATCAAAAATGTGGTAAAAATGTCTAGTTTTTTTCGAAAAGCCCAAATTAATAAGATTAAGAATTTTGATTCTGTGTTTTCGATTTTAGATAACTGGGATGGAATTTTTTTGAGACCGCCGCTTGATTTGACCATCAGCTTGCAATTTTCTGAAGATTTATTCTAAAAATTTGTTTTCCTTTAAGTATTCGTACATTTATAACATTAACGACATTAATAATTTTAATTAATAGATATCTAATAAGAATGGATATTAAAAATATTGTTTGTTTTTTATTTCATTTTAATTCAAAAAGAAATCTAAAATTCATGCCTCCAAATTAGAATTAACTTTAATCTTGGGTTATATAATAATTATTGAATCACATTCGATACAGTGACTGTTATTACGCGCATAGTTACATCTTACCATGATCTTACTAATACAGTGTCTAAAAATTGTTTTAGAACACTCCTGGCATAAACTTTTCCTTTGTATGCAGTATTTTTTTGGACCCATTACGTTTTATTTAAAATAGGAAGAATTTGTTGCGTGATTCGTTTATCTTATATACTTTAACTTGATATATACCCTATGAAGAATTGGAGTTAGTACTAAGAATCACAATGGGCAAAGAAAAAAAATTAAAAGTTTACTAGGGAACACTAAGTCAGGATGTATGTCTATTAAAACTCAGTAGCTCTGCCTCTGCTAGAGAATACAATAACGAGAATGTAGTTTTTGGATTAGCACATTGCGCGCAATTAGCAACATAGCGTGCTCTTTTTAATTTTATGAGGAGTGTGTGTCATTAATATAAGCGATATATGTAAGGAAAAATAAACTAAAATTTTCAACACCTATTACAAAAACAAAGTATATGCGCTTGTGTAGAACTTGCCAGAAGTTGCCTTATTTCATCAGACTTTATTAGTTAAAATAAATGAAAAAGCGTATACGTTAATCTGCCGTTCTAATGCTGAAGAAGACCTTACTCTAGGATTTAAAATTTCAGTGCGACTGAAATGAGTTCAAAATGAGAGAAGAGAACTACAGCTTATTATATAATGAGCTATAGTTTATGTGAATAAATGTTAGAAAAACCTTAGTGATTGTCCTAGGAGACCAGTTTTATTATAATATAGAATTAAATAAAAAATATTTTGTAATTACTGTTGGATAGAGAACTGGATAGGTTGTAATACTGTGGATGATGTATATTTGATCATAAGGCTATGTCATAAATACCAAACCCATAATTACATCAAAACCCTATGTTTATTTTTGTATTGTATCTTTATTACACATTATTTCTATACAAACTGATAATTTCTGAATATTGATTTTATAATCAACTTTAATAAATCAATTTTTATTTTAATTTTATATCATTTTAATAGATTTAAAATTCTATGCAGTGATTATGGAGGTAGTCTATTCATAAAGTTTTACGGGCTTATATTCGAAAATCCGTTTTATTAATAACTATAAAATTCCATAGAGCATTTTTATAGTCGTTACGTTTCGAGTATCGATCGTTTGGATGATTAAATTGATATGTGTATATTCACGGATGCTTTTTGTTGTCGTCCTTATTATATTCGAGACATAAATTTCAACGACCTATGACAGGTTCAACCATTGAAATTGCTATAAATAACTTAATGATGTACGAAACAACTACATAAAAATTTAGATTAAAGCAGCAATAGAAAAAATAATTCACTTACATGTATAGGGTGGAACATATATTGAATATAAATATATTATTGAATTATAACTTAACAGTGGTATAAAATTTTTTAAAATTACATCGGGAAAACACTACCTCATATTACCTCTATTTCGCTCATATTTTCTTATTTTCTAATTATAAATTGTCATTCCCTTAGATATTATAAACTAAAAAAATATAAATTGAAAAATAATTTGATCAAAATATATTTAAAAATACTATAAATATATTTATTGCACTGAATATAAAAATTACATATTTGATTAGAAAACCTGTTCTATCCGTTTTATATAGCCATGCAATTTTTTTATTTTTTGTTTTAATTGTTCTATTTATCTAGATTTGGAATCTAACTTTAATAGAAGTTAAATTTCGTTCGGTGCATCCTTTTCAAAGGTCTAAAGATGGCTGTGTACACTAACTAATTGAAATGGGTTCCTGGTATCGTTAAATAACATTTGGATAATATAAAATAATCGCAAAATAACAAACACTTATGTAACAATTCTTGTTTACAATATTACAACATATACACTATCGGCGTGAAGTTCAAAACATTCACAAAAGTATCCGTGTAGAATCACGTGTTATAATTTTCAGTATTCAAACTGCTCAATTTATTTCCTTTGAGAAAATCTATATTTGTTCTAATTATATCTGAATATTCTACGGTGGGCTACGTAACTGCTGATTTCAATATTTAGCTTGTCGATATTTCGTTTTGGATATGTTAAATGAAATGATCTTTACATATTTTATGTATTTAAATTCAATTATTAATGTAGATTATAATGAAAGACTTATTACATTTATTAATGGCACCTTGGTTAAGCAGAGCTGTTTCTGATGAGTCCATAATCATCTGGTCTGAAATGCAAAGAACAAACCTTCCATCCCTCAAGTCTGTATTTTCATGCGGTTTTGTTTTAAAACAAATAATACTCGTCCTAAAAGCGACAGAAGTAACGTCAAACAGAAAATTTCCTAAAATTTTCATAAAAATAGAACAAAAAATGTAACCTAAGATGACTTTATAGCATTTAAATTCGGAAGAAAAGAAAACATTTCCAACATCCTATTCACGATTGATCGAAACATTTAGTTTGTTGCTATTGATAGTTATCAGAAATTTATAATAGAAAATGCATGTAAAAGAGTAGTGTAAGTAAATGAATTTCTATTTCCGATATGTATAGACAACTTATGAGGAGTTTCTGTGGAAAGTCTGTGGTTCAAACCCCGTAAGCGATCTATGTAATTTATGTTTATAATTGTAACAGTAGATGTCACTGGGCAACAGTGTAAAATCAGTTCAACAAAGAATAAACATCTCAGTCACGCCAGTAACACGTTTAATGCGCAGAACCTCACTTCGAAGCCCACATGAAGTAGTAAGTCTAGTTCAAATAAACTCTGGTTGCTATAAATCTTTAAAATACAATAAAAAAAGGGACTACTAATTTAGAATTCAACACTCTATTGTCTACTCAGTCTACACTTCAATAAAATTTATTATTTATACGCCATCATAACATTGCTATATTCAATGCGATAAAGTTGCATTTATATACGGCTGCAGATTGCCATAGTGGGCCTGACTCAAATTCTTCCATCGACATTATTGCCATCGCACACTTGATAGGATGCGTGGGTGAATAATGCGTTTGCTTAAGACTTCGACAAGTCAGTAGCTAGTAATCTATTGGGCCACAGCTTGGTATTTGTCTCGTCTGTTTAAAATTAAATGTTCCTTTTGGGGATGTCCTCTTGAATCATTAGAAGGTTTTGCTCAAAGGGTTAAAATTCAAACTAAATGATAATGTCAGTCTTCAGTCTCCTGTCTACATTTCATATTATTTATAATCAATAGGGAACAATTAAAAAAGAACTCATTTACAAGTATGTATGAAATAATACTGGCCTTCATGTTTAGGAAAATAAAAAGTTCATGTATATAATTATTTACATTGTTTTTAACCTAGCCAACATAGGAAAAACAAAAAAAAGCGACCAGTACCATTATATGTGAAAGTAGTCAAAATATCCTAAAAATATCAACTATGATCCTTACAGCAACTTTTGCGACTGTTCTTCATCTACAAACCTTATTAATGAATTGACTATGTCCAGATGTTTGTTAACGTATTGTACATATTATAAATGAATGGGTATAAACGTAACAATTAAGCTTAAAAGCGTAAAAATTAGCTTAAAATTAATGTGTATAAACGTAACAATTAGCTTTAGTATTATTTGTAGTATAATTGTATATTATTTCCCTCATGCTTTTTTAATTTTTTTATTGCAAAACAAGAATAAATTTCTTCTCCACTTCTTATTATTATTTTTTTAAATCTGCAGCTATTTAGGGATGAATTTTTTTGGCATATTAATTTCTATTTGATGTCGTTCAAAGTGATTTCTCATAAAAATCGATGCTGTTTGGATTTTATAATTTAAAAATTTTACCTTATACATTCTGCACTACCGTTATTCTTCCTTAATTCACCAAGGTATGTTAAACCACCAAGAATAGCACGACAATTTAGTTATTAATCGTATAGAATTAGTAATGTAGCACAAAATCTAAATATTCTAGATTTTTTTGTTGTTAGAAATTAGAAAAGCCATTAGAAAAGGAAGACAATATAATTTATTCTATTCTATGGTTTATTTTATGCAATATAGTGCGTCTCGTAATTGTGCGCATGTACTAAATCAGACATTATTTGTTAAATAAGGTAAGTTCGAAAACCGAGATTCCAACATTAACTAATTCAGATAAACCTTGATTTGTACAAGAATACTAAAATACTTAATAATATTTTAAAAATACAGTCGTAGAGTTAATATGATTGTGAAGTAATGTAAAATATAAATAATGATAAGTATGTGTAGTTTTGAATAGGAGTAATAACAAGTAAATTACAATCAAAAATTACATTTCTATATAAATTTTTAAGTTTGATCTTTGAACAGATGCAAAATCGTGGTTTGTCAGTTTCAAAAAGTCAATTGATTGAATACATTTGATATAAAATATAAAAAGAGGCTTTGAGAGAAACTTTAGGTGAAAATTCACTTTAAGCTCAAAACACAACTAAGCTGACACACTTCTTTAATAGGTACAATAAAGCGATAACTAATCCTTGTATCAAATAGTAGCTGGACGTTAGAAGTGTATATTGTATGCATATTGCATAATGTGAACACGTGATATATAGCTTCAAATGCGTTGGAAATGGAAACCTACCACTTACTCTCTGTTATAAAAGTCTCTAGAACCACTGAATGATGTTGAGGCCTAAATAATGTGGTGGCCAAGCAAGATATTTGATGATATATTGATGTTTCTGGAACCAAGATCCTGTTTTGCTGTGTGTATGGGTGCATTATTAACTTAGAATATGCCTGTGTATGGCAGCATTGAGGATGTTTGATGTAATTCGGTTAGTGTTGTTATTGAGAGGAACAGCTGAATACCACGATATTGTCTTCCAAGTTATAACGACGGTTTCTCCATGCTTGACTATAGGAAGTTGCAGTCTGTATCGTAGGATTCTTTTGGGGTTCTGCATACATAAACCAAGCCGTTTGTAATAATAAATGTAAACGATGATTTATCGGACCATACTACATTCCTCCAACTACCGAGTGTTCATATTTTATAATCGTTATATCCGTTGCAGGTTAACGTTGACTTCTGTTATAAAGGGTTTTACAACTATGGCTTTTCAATAAATGTTAGTTTCTGGAGCTCCCGCCGTTTTGTTTTTCTCAAAACAGAATTACTTTGCCGATGATGATTTACCCTGTTTTGTGTATGCTCAATATCTGAGAGATCAAGTTCGTAAAAACAATAGTGATGGGAGGTTATAAAGTGGCAAACTATAGAAATCATCCTCATACGAGAAGGTTGACGAATCAATATCAGCTTGGTGTTAGCACTATTGGAAATCAAATATGTGAAACGTATAAAAGCAGTGAGTAGTTTTTTCAATATAAATATAATTTAATACAATTATTTCAGAGGAAACTGTTAGTCTGAATAATATCGAAGAGGTCTAATGGAAGTTCCAGACATTGCTTTTAAAATAATTCAATTTTTAAAGGCATATAATAATATCAAAAACTTATTATTTCAACGGTTCGCTCATGGAAAGATGATAATAAAAATATTGTTAAGACAACTAAAGTTGATGGAAAAAGGTATAAGTTAGAATAACAATTGATTAGGTTTTACTAGTCACAACATTTATTAATATATAATTACAGATATATTGTGCTTCATGCTGGAAACAGTAAAGTTTAATAGCACCTTCGGTTTGGATGACGTCGATCAGACACATTGAGGAAAAATTGTAGGAATGATTTGATTGATGGTCTTCTGATTTGTGTGAAATGATTGATAATATTATAAAAATTTATGTCCATAAGATATGTGTGTAATTGTTCAGAATAAATATGAATATTTGGGTAAAATGTGCGAGGGGAGACAAAATACCAACTGTTTTGAAGATATGGCAAATGCATTAGGGATAATTCAGTGATTAATTTTACCAAGAATGCTCTACACATGTATTAATAGAAGAAACAAATAAAAATACAGTGATATCAAAATGATTCGCCAATGAAATACACCATAGAGCGAAACAAGAACCAAACATAAAAAGCTAAAAATGCTTTCTAATGAAAGTAAAATATATTACTTGGATGTACAACTGTTAATTAGGTGAATTAGTCCTTTAGTGGATACCATTACATAAGAAAACGCACCTAGAACTTAACCTCATGGGTGATATGGAAAATAGACCTATGTAAATATAATATAAGAACTCTAACCTATAAATTATTGTAGATATATTATTAACTGTAGTTTAAATTATTCGATAATATATGCATTAGCTGTACTATAATGTTAAAATAAACTATATATAATTGATAACATTTTTGTTTCATTATTATATTTAAACCAGAACTAAATCTCATAGTTGATACGGCAACATTACGACGTTTTAACATCACAAATTTAGATAACGTTTATTCACACCAACTTTGGATAGACTATATAAGACCTGGCATGTAAACTGAAGCAGTGTTGGTAATATCAACAAGACAATAGCATAATTGGAAGCAATAATTGAAAAATTCTAAATGCATGTAATTATTCGATGTAGATAATATTATAGAACGATAAACTTTTGTTTCCAGAATTTTAAACCAAATATGTTGATTTTTGACCCACCCTATATTTAAATCTATTTTCGTTTATATTAACATACTTTAATTAGGTAAGCTGTACTTAAAGGCTACGAAAATTAGTTCTAAATATTTTCACCAGTCTTACGTATTTCTATCGATCGATGACGTTTAGTTTCTTCTTCATTGTATTCAGGGTACGAGCAAAAATTGATGGTGCTAAAATGCAATTAAAATTTGACAATTTAATGTCAGCTATAAATTGCAGGACCGAGACAAAATCGAACGCCATAAAATATCGATGATTTCCGTTTTCGGAAGTCAGGTGCAAGTTCAGTTTATGCCCTCTCCTTTACGGATTAATAATTATTTCATTCTTAATAATTACTTTGCTAATAGGACGACCTGAATTATCGATAGAAAAGTGAAATAAAGGGGACTAAAATCGATTGAAAGTAGTTTTATTCGGTTATATTTAATTAGAAACTTTTAATAATGGGTTATATAATTCATGAACTAAAAAGTCTCGAATATGACTACTCAAGAATATTTCTTTGTCGAATTATGAATTTCATCTTTGTCGAATCGTTCTATGTGTTTTAATATTCATTAAAAAATTTGAGTGTATCAATTTTTATTTTCTAAAACTAGTACTACTTCTCCAGGAACAGGTGTAAAGTTTCATATGCGTATTTATATATTTACTGTAGTTAAAAATTTGAACATAATATATATGAAGAACGTAAAAAGGATTCATAAACAAAGAAATTGTAGAAAAATACACGGATATGGTTTTGAAAACTTCCCTTATTTATATTATATTTGCTTTGAGAAAAATTGGTAAAGTATTAATCAATTTTTTTAAAACCATGTTCTACAAGTATGGGGAGATACCATGACGAATGACTGATTTTGTTTTGCCACCGATTCAACCGTTGACCTATTTTCGCATGTCTTCAGGATGTTTAATAAAATTTAAAGTTTTCTAATTAAATAATTATAAATAATTAAAATTTTCTAAATTCAGGAAAATTATGTTCTGAGCAAATGTTGAGCAGAAAGCTCGGTGTATATCAAATTCTAAGCTACCTGAAAGTCCTCTGAGAGTTTGTGCTGGTTTTTAGTTAAATAACTTTTGTAACTCATCGTCTTTAAACTTCTTTGATCCTGATTTATGGTTGTTTAAAATAGATATATTACGATGGTATAACTTTTAATCGAAAAAACGATTGCAACTAATTGTAATATTATTATCAATAATATTTGTTATCAGGACATTTTCAAGTTATTATCCAGATAAAAGTTAACAAAACTGAAAAAAAATTAGAATCGATTTGTTAGGGTCTCATGTTGTAATAAATTTATTTTTATCTCCTGATATCTAATTGTGTTCATGTGATTAATTGGATTATTTGGGCAAAAAGTTTAGTTTCGAAGTCTCTATTATTAGAAGAGTTTGAAATAATGCCAAATTCATTATTTTTTAATTATAATAATCCTTCGCATTTAGTGAATTTCATTATGTGTTCTTCGTTCTCCTCATTATTTTTAATTGTTGATTATTTGATAACAATTATTATGTTAGTTTTCTATAAAAATTGTACATTTTTCATTTAATTATATCTTGCATTAAATATGTTTAACAAAATCTTAATTTTGAAATTACATTTATTATTATTACTACATTTATTACTCGAGTTGTACTGGCATTAATAGACAACTAAGGAAACTACAGCATTTATACATCTGTATCTATGTATCTTCCAAATTAAAATAAAACTAAACTAGTTAAGCTAAAGTTAATAATAAACTTATGGACTGTATTAGATCGTGTAGTTTCGTTCGCCTCCATCTTCTGATTTTCTGTGTGTTGCCCAGTAGCTGTATTGCTTTCACGTTGCTGTGACATAGCAAACTTATTTCATGTTTTAAGGTAAAATGTTGGATCTTTTCTTATATACATTTGATTTCGATACGTAGCGATAAGCATTTAATTACCAATCGTAGAACTTTGTTTCGCCTTCGTTGGCTTACTAGTTAGTTTGATGTTTTAGGGCAACCCCATATTTCCACCTCATAGTTCTAAATTTGCCTTAGGATTGACTCATAAACCAATCTATTTGATTTTAGTTCAAGTTGAGGGTATTTTCTGACTAACCAATACAGTTGCTTGACTTTGAGTATAATCTGTTCTGTTCTTTGTCTAACATGGTGTTTCCAATTTAACCTACCATCGAGATGTATACCGAAGTATTTAGCTGATTCTGCTTGAGTTTCTATTTTTGTCAATTCGCCGCAACACAAAATTAATTATTATTGGGATATAAGTAGTGTAGAGCAAATATAGGAGTTGTCTCAAGACATTACTTTCCCCAGATCTCCAGCCGAAATAGGTTTATGCATTGTGAATGTCACTTCATGCATTATTCGAAATTTTCTTTCGAAAATATATTATTTCAGCAGTCGACAGTAATTTCGAGGTTGCAATTTACTCATTTTGTAGATAAATTCAAAAGCCAACGCACGTCTAACAATCAAGAGCTTGAGTGGTGATTTTGAAATACAAATTGGGAATATGGTATTTCTATTAAAAATTATTACGTTTAGCAGCAGTTTCTCAAATACTTTTGATATCTCAGGTAGCAGGGAATTAAGTCTGCAAGATCTCACATGTTCTTGTCAGGTGTTTTGAGCTTCTTGATACACATATTCAAAATTTCGTACATGATTCATTTATTGTTTGTTATATACTTACCTGACTTTAACGATTTCTTCTTTAGCTTTAGATTTCGTCTTTAGCTCTAAATTAGATATTACAGTGTTTAAATTTTTATCAAATAAATTATCTTTTATTGTTTATTAAATTATAATTATAGTCTATGCAATAAAACATCCAACGCACTTCATAAAACTTTATGATGTTAGCACTTCGCAATGTTGCCGTATTAACTTAGAACTTTGGTCTATAAATCTCTAATTATAATAACTAATATTTTGAAGAATTCTGTATAGATATATGACAATTGTGTCGACTAGTACTAACACAATTGAGTTTTATAGCCGGATATGTTTACATGTTGCATTACACAGCATTCTTCTAACTAGGGTAAAATGAGAAAGAAAAAGCCGCTAGGAGTTTTACATTTTTACAAAAAAACGAATTTTACATTTTTACAAATTGCATTTTACAGTAAATTCGATGTTATCTGTGGCGTGCATTGACTGTTTAATTGGAAGGACTATGTTATATTCATGTATTATATACTATGTTATTTTCTTCACAATAATATAAATTACTGGCCAATAAATTGGTTTGTGATTAAAAACGCAATTATGGTATCTGGTAATAGATTACTAATTTATTGAAAATGGTATAACCGTAATTTAAAAACACATGGTACGAAAATAATTGAACAATTCCATTTTTCTATTTTCCGAATGTTATTTCGTTTGAAATGTAAACGTAAACCGGAGATAAAAGTAATTAAAAATTGACAATTTAATGTTGGCCATAAATCTAGCGAACGAGCCCCACTCGAATAAAGTAAAGCATTGATAAGATTCGGTTTCTCTCGTAAGGTGTAAAGGTAATTTATTTTCTTTGGTTTTACCCTTTGAGACCTGAAATCATCAGTATCCCCCATTTTTGTTTCCTCTTTTATTCTTTTATATAAAGCAAAATTGTTCAATAATTTCGTGGATTCAATTAAATCACTAACAATAGAACAAAATTTCGATTTTATTTTAATATTTCATCATTCATAAGAACATATTATTGAACAAAATTAAAACTAGCCGATGTTTCGTAATCATTAGAAGGTTCATAAACTGATATCCTATATAAGCAAGTATCTGTCACGGTATGGCTGATCGATCAATCCATTGATACCTTGTTTACTGTCTTTTAATTAATTAAAAAATACAGAGAATAGTTTAGTAGGCAGTTCCATTTTGTTTTGGTGTTCTGATCTGGACCGTATATGCATTCTATATATCATTGATGTTTTCTTATTAGTGTACTTATCATCGTTCCCCCAGGCATACTTTTCCACACAGAGGACTTCGTACACTTTGTTGCCTTATGTGCGGTTTCGAGATGAAGTTTTATATTGTGTTTCTTTAGTAACCTGCCATTAAGATTTGTTCCCTGAAGAAAGATGAGCAGTGCTAGGGAAATTTATTTCATCTTATCCGGTTCAGTTTTCCTTTCTGTAGTATTGAATCTTTTTCCTTATTCGATAGATCTTCTTGTTTATGATTAAGATGCAACACTGCAAGGTAGATGCGACCAAGGTCATTATCGAAGGTAATGTAAAATGTTAAAAAGTTTCCTTTATATAATTGTTGATTCCTATGGTGAATAGTATATTCGGATATTTAGAATTATGGTGAATCAGGAAATAGTTGAACCTGTACATTTCACGATTCCATATAATAAAGTTTTTTTCGTATATATAAACCAGATAGAAGGTTACAGTGGGGTCTTGCGTAATGTTTTGTTGTCAAAATATTCAATGAAGATGTCTAGGATAAGAGCGGTTGGTGGATAGTGAATATAAATCGGCGTCGTGTAAATCGTGTATACAGTGATTTTTTTTAAATTTTTATCTCTTTGATGAGACCTTTGGTGAAATAACAAGATGTAATAGCGCTTGGTTTGGATGGTTTATTAATTTTTAAATCTATATAGTTTTTAATTTGACATTGATTGGTACCTGGTAGTTCTTAAAGAGGTTTTGTCAGGAATTTAGACAGTGCGTTGATTGGTTCTCTGATTTTGCTGACAATTTGAAAGGGTATAGACGGTTTATACGTTTAAAACTTCTTTAGGGGAGTGGTAAGGTTTTTTTTAGTGATGAGGTTGGGTTCTTTTTCAAAAGGGTGCCGCTATTATCTGGAAGGCTTATATTTCTGGATCTAATCCTTTTGTCTGTTATAACTGTAGCCTTTCTCTTGTTGTTAGGAGGAGGCAACGAAGTACCATAGATTTCTTTCTCCTCAGGTTAAAATTGGAACATTTTGAATTATCTGACAATAACGATAGCTATACATCTAAATGGAAGATTTTACGACTTTCTGTAGATCATTAAAATAACGAGATTCATAAATTGGGGTATATAGTTTTTTTTTGCCTATTTCTGATGGTTTTCAACTTGTTGAACAATTTTTAAACAAGGAACGAAAGGGAGAATATACTATTCTAGTAGCCTTAGGATAGGTAAAATATCTCTAGGATATTAAATATTGTCAGATGGATATCTACCGTTTGCTGAAACAAAAAAAAAACACAACATAATAGTGTTCAGGAGTTAACGACCTAGTTAAAAGCTGAAAAGTTAGGTAAAAGAATCAATTTTTTTTGCTAAAATTATTTTTTTTTATTCAACATAATTTTGCTTCAAGGGTACGATTTGTCCTTTGTTTCAAAATAGGCCTCAGTTTCGGCGATCACCTCTTCATTTGACGAACATTTCTTTCCAGCGAGCTTTATTTTGAGATCTAAGAACAGGAAATAGTCGCTGGGTTTCAGATCTAGAGAATACGGTGGATGAGGAAGCAAGTCAAAGCCTAATTAATGAATTTTTGCCATCGTATTCACTCACTTGTAACACGGTGCATGGTCTTGGTGAAGCCGCACATGCTTTTACTTCAAATGCGGCCGTTTTTAAGCGATTTCATCCTTCAAACGGTCCAATAACGTTATGTAATATTCGCTGTTGATGGTCCTTGCTTTTTCAAGGTAGTCAATGAAAATTATTCCATATGCATCCCAAAATACAGACGCTATAACCTTGCCAACCGACTGTTGCCTTTTCCCACGCTTCGGAGCGAGTTCATTGTGTGCAGTCCACTCTGATGGCTGTCGATTGGACATCGGAGCCATATTTCATTCATTGTCACGACGCAAGAACTCGAGTTTATTATGCTTGATCATCTTCAAAAACTGCTCTAAATCATCAACTCGTCGTTGTTTTTGGTTAAAAGTGAGTTTGCGCGGCACTCATTTTGCACAGAGCGTCCTTTTGAAACCTTTAGAGTGTCTGCTATTTCATTCAGTTTCAATTTATGGTAATTCAAATCAATTTGTAGATTTTTTTAATGTTTTAGTCGGTAAAAATATCTTTAGGGCGTCCACTACGTTTACCGTCTTCGGTGCTCATTTAACCACGTCTAAACTTAGTACACCAATCCTTGATGGTTGATTTTCCGGAATCGGAAGCGTCCGGAAACTCGGCATCAAGCCAAGTTTTTGCTTCAACTGTATTTTTCCCCTTTAAAAAGCAATATTTTATCAACACGCAAAATTTCTTTTTATCCATTTTTTTCCGTGAGGAGGAATTCAGTTTTGTTCATGCGCATTTTCAATTTTCTCTGGAAATTCGCCGCGAATGCTCAGGTCTGTACCTACCAATGGTTAGTACAGACCTGAATATTCGGTTTGTTCGAGCGGATTTGGCGCAATGATGAAAATAAGACAAAGCGTAGTCCAATTTCCTGCGCGCGCATGCGTTTTCTGTGCGCCGAATGCTCAAGTCTGTACCACAAAATATCGAGAATTTAGAAAGGTATCTTAAATGTGCGCATGCGATACAGAGTTTTAGTAGTTAATTTGCCACCAGGTCGCTCGAGGTATAAATATGGTAGCAAAGCTGAAATTTAACACTTTATGCTTTCAGAAGCCTATTCGATAAAATAAGAAGGCCTAGTGTACGTATGTTTATATTTGGTGGAAATAATAAAAAAATTTACTGGATATTTTGAACTTTTTGGTAATTTTATGCTTCCTATAGAAACAATTTGATTTATATACAAAGAATTTCGGTTTAATTCTTTTTGACAAAGGTCTTGTTGAAAGCGTCTTTTTAATTGCTGACAAAGCAAACTTAAAATACTTATGAACTCACGTGTTAAATATTCTTATTTTGTTAACTGTGTTTTTATAGTTCTTTTTTAGTTAAAATGATTTGTTTAAATCTTAAGACGTTTGAAGTGTTGCGTCCCTGGATGTAGTACCATTTCAAATAGAATACCCAGCTTTCCTAGGGATACTTCTCTATGTTAAAAATGGCTTTTAGCATTAAATAATGAGAAACTGATGTGAATCTCTTATGAGGTCTTAAATTAGAGCAAAAGGGTTTATAATGTACATTTTACACAGGATAACTACCAACTGAAATGCAGAAGAGCATTGCTCAACCGGGATATGGTTTCCATTTGTTATTTACATTGTAAGTTTTTTATGATATTAAGTATCTGTAACTGATTTGTAAACTATAACAATCCTCCATTTTAGATATGTCATAGAAGAAAGAAAACATTGATTCAAATCTGTTAGGAAATGCTTGAGTGAAGAACAATGAAGAAGTGGAACAGTGAAGTTATTAAAGCCCGGCAGTATGATAGATGCAATTTAACCAAGTCAGAATTTTTTTTTAATTTGTTGGAAAATGATATATTGACTGTTCTATTGAATTCCCAGATTATGCACAAAATTTAACAAGCAGTCTGTCCAATATCTTAAATCACCAAATGCCTGTATTTTTTAAAACAATTAACGGTTTTGAGCATTCTGAGCGAGACATAATTATAAAAATAATAATTAGGTGTTGTTTATTATCAGAGCACTTAATCAGAACTGGAAAAGTAACTAAATAAATAACAAGTCAAATTTAGTTTTTCTCGCGTAAAAATAAGGACAAAATTAAATAAATAATATAGATTTCACAAAAAAAGGTCTATATAATTTCAAACAATCCAAGACCATTTATAATAAATAGCTTGGTCTAATGACAGACCAACATAGTGCTGAAATTTACTCCGTTTAAAATACATATCGTTCAAATTACTCACATTATATTATTCAAAAGATATAATTTCTTGCCGCCTTCGAAATCCTAAGAAACGAGTTTTACGGCGCCAAAATACAATTAAAAATTAAAGGAGTTGTTACCAGACACAATACTGGGGTTAATTAGGCTATAAAATCGATAAATATTCATTAGAAAAATAAATGACTTGGTTAATTTTAATACTCCGTTTATTAACTAGTCAATATAAATGCACACAGTAATACTTTATAAATAAAATAAATTATAATCCAAAAATTGTTTTTGTGCGAAAAAATCTCAATTGAGTGGGTATATCGCATATTTTACATCAATATTTGGTTATAGAAAAGCTATTCGTGCAAAATGGTGCCGTAATTGCTCATATTCTATCATAAGAATCCAAAGATTATGAGATCTGTAGTACGACAAGTTGTACAATCCCAGTCCAGTCGACCATCGAAGCCATAATTACGTTATCATTGTCGTTCAACAATTCATAAGAAGTTTTATTCGCAAATAGAAGAATGACTCATGATGAACTGTAGTGGGAAAAGTTTTCGATATTTTGGCATCATGGTTCAGAGTATTCTTAGGTTGTGCCCATTGCTATAAAAATTGAAGCTTTTATTTTGTAATGTTGTATATTACATAATTGTTTACTCTGTGCTTTCTGGACCCGCATATCTAGTGTAGTAATTCTCTTCTACATCCCATAACAAATCAATTTGATTGAATAAGCTTTGATAGGAGTGAAGACGTTGCACTGTGTGATTACATTACACAATAAAATATTTTATTCATATTTAGCAAGTGATAATTGGAAATAATTTACTGTCTAACATGGTATTTTCCAATCTTAATTTATGTATTGCAAGCTAATCCTTAATTATTTGCCGACCATACTATATATATGTTTGAAGTGGTGACTTATATCCGTCAAAGAGCCGCAGATATTTTAGTTTTATATGGATACATTCCATACTAAATTTATCTCTGAAATAATTGTATTAAATTATTTTTATCTTTAAAAACTAGTCAGAGGTTTTTTATGTTTCATAGATTATATCTTGAATAGAGCTAACGTCAAGATATGTAGATACTTTCTTTTCGGTGAATCCAAATTATATTATGTTTCTTTAGTTTGGGAGATTTTAGTTATAGTGCTTATACTAATACTCAGTGCAGGTGCAGCATAATAAAATATTTCTAATAAAAACGCCAGGAGCTTAATATTTAATGGATTTAATACTTACTTCTCTAACGCATCTTTCTGGTAAGAACTAGCCTCCATTACCTCGTTCTTGTTCGAAGTTATTGACGATTATTGTTGATTACGTCTCTAAATCAATATCTGGCTGACTATTTGGCCTCGGAATTTTCAACCAGAGTAATCAAAAATATTTAACAGCGATTTGAATTTTATCAAAACAAGCAAAGCGTCAAAATAACGTTTGCCGGTTTATAACCACTTTTCACTTATGTTTTGAAGAACATTCGACAACCGAACGACTTTTGCAGGCTGACTCGGTTACATGTGCAAATGTATCAAACAGCAATGTATCTCTTTTTAATAGGAATGAAAAGAGAAGGAAAATATCCTCTGGTATTAAAACGAATTTACAAACTGCAATTGACAATACATATTAATGACATGAGTTCACAGCTTATTTGGATAGACTATATACAAGACCATATAGCAATACTGTGAAATTTGAAAACCTAGGCAGAAGAGTAGAATTTATTTCTCATAACAAAATAAGGTAACCGATAGGCTAAGTTTTGCTATAAAAGCAAATTTTAAAACAAATACAATTGTCTTATATATTGTTGGCTTTTTGTTTAAAATTTATACTAAATTGTCTTTTTTTCGTTTCTTCTTTATCTTGAATTATTGTTTGGAGTATTGATGCTGATGGCTTGTATTCGTTATTTTCGTCCTCATCAAGAGGAATTTGACATTGATGATAGAAAATATGTTATTGGTAAGCATGTATAAGCGCTCATTTGTCTAATGAAATTCTAGTAAAACAACTGATTGGCAACAATTAAATTATGTGGAGGTGCTGATGTAATCCCTTAAGATTTCGACCATTTTTCGTAATTTTGGATTCATCATTTTGGTTATTTGAGTATTTTATCGGTTTGTTTAAACTTTTGATGCTTGAATGGGTGAAACACTTGGCGCATCATTTAACTGGCGCAATCATCGACTATTACAATATTCTACGTATTACAGTAACCAAATCATTAAGGGTGGTCTCAAATATATACCTTTTATCAGTTCAATCGTGTAATATATACATTTTAATTATATATTAACATATTACAAATTATATTTGCATCATTGTAAAATTATATTTAGTAAGCAAAATTACATATATTTGATTGAAGTTATTGATTTGTTTGTACAAATTCTTATTTATTTTTTCTATTATCTTTTTTATAATAGTGTTGTCTAGGTTCAAAACTTAGTTTCAGTTAAAACTTTTATTTTATTGTTATATTTTCCAAATAACAAATTTATATTGCTACTTGCAAATTAGTCTTTATACGTGTACAATAATATTTTGTAAGTAAATTGTTAAATGAAAGCTGAATTGACCATTTAGACATTTCAGACCTAACTAAGTAGAAAGATAAGCTTACGTCCATCGTTGTGCCTGAAAACTCTAATTGCATTTAATCCACCAGTGCGTGCTCTCGTGTCACAATGGAGCACTAATAAGAATAAAGAGCTTTAGCTAATGTTGTCGACTGACACGTGTCCCTCTACTGTTAGCCATCCTCCGGTCAATCTAAGTGGGATAAACGCAATGGCACATGCATGTTGAACATAATTGTTAGTCGATGAAAGTAATTATTGTTGCTGTAGGTGTACAGAAGGTCAAATGAGTCAAGAAAGTTTATATTTTTTTGTTAAATTTTTGTTCAAGTCGTGTACTGGAAATTAAAATTGGAAAAAAAATTAAACTGAATTAATTTTAACCTTTTTAGAATTATTAAAATTAATATATACAATATTAATTGTTATACTACCGTAAGTGTTTATTATTTTTATATACATATAATATTTTTGGTAAAAAAATTATTTGCAATTTATTTTATTGTATAATATTTAATAAATACTATTATGGACAAAACATGATAAATGCTTTTGGATATTATAAAGGCTAAGGTTTTGGAAATAAAACACAATTTTTTAGAAATGTAGTTCATTCCCTCTATTTGCCGTAATATATAAATACATTTGTATCAGATTTTGCAAGCATTTGATTTAGTTATAGAATTATATTTCTTGATTGATGTTTTTTAAGCTTTTTTCCATTTCGTTTTCATTTCTTCAAATTATTAAAAATAACATTTCGTATTTTGTACGTAAGTATTTTGTGTTTATGAAGTAATTAAAAGCCCAAGCGAGCTGGAGTACATGAGAATGGATGCAAATATATTAATACATTTTGTGCTAAATCTGCTGATAATTAATACCAAGTGAGAAAGTGTAGCGTTAATGTTTTCCGCAATTCCCTGCAAATGACTTGAAATTTACTAAATGTAAAAAATCTTATCTGAATTCGAACCATCATAACCAAAAAGCTGCCTCGGGGAGCGCTTGGCTTCAGTTCTTGCGGAGACGCGACCTAGGAGGGAGAGTGATCCTGCGGAGAAAGGTTCCTTGAAGTTGTTAAACCGTCAGTGGATATAAGCTCTTTCTTTTTTTTATGGTATGTGGACTATGACTTTTCGGACGAATATATTTTCGGTCTGAGCTTTGACTGTTATGGAATTCCAATGGAAATTGGTTTGATTGAGATTGTGAAGAATATTTATTTTTAGTTATATATTGGTTTTGCATATAAGTTTAATTGATATTAAGTATTAGTTTAGGATTGTATATATTGTAGCATATAGTTTAATATAGACTTTCCTTGCACGTTCGCATTAGTCCCTCTATTTACTCTATCCCGTACCAGTATTACCACTAAGAGGATCGTGGTTTGGGATATTGGAGAGATCCAAGAATCACGTGAACCCAATTGAGAGCGTCGTTCACTTGGTCTGCATAAGTTGTATAAAAATAACAGGGCAGTTGAAAAGTCCTTGACAAGGGATTCTTTTACGCATATTAGTTACGCTTTATCGCAACTTAAGATCGACACCGCAATAATTCCATGGCTGGATAACGTCACGCACCTAGGTTTTCCCAAATCCAGAAAGCAATCCAAAAACGTTCGGGGATAGCAAATCTGCTATCTTCTCTGATCTGCCCTTCTAGCAGACTTCCCATCTGCATCAAATGCTTATTTTACAAGATGTTAATTCGGTCCGAACTTCTCTACGGATCTAATGTCTACTTCAAGTTTGTTACATCCAACCAGGTCAAACGGCTTCAAGTTTTCCAAAATAAGCTCTTCAGGAGAATATTAAATGCTACATGGTTTGTCAGAAATAATCAAATTCATAGGGAAACTGACACTTCAGAAATCAAACACTTCATATCTCAATCATTCCATAAACAACAACTCAGCTCAAGTTCTTCTGAAAATGCGCTTGTTCGCGAGCTGGTCGGCATGCTTGAGCTTAGCACCGCGTCACCGCCAAGCTCCTCCCTTTTCCAGGCTGAAAAGACCTCATCCGTCGCTACAGTCTTAACTTTTGCCCCCATATACCAGTATCCAGTTGTGTGTTAACTCAGGTTCGCGAATCAATAGAATCGCCGGGCCCTTGTGCCCAATAACGGCTGCCTGATCAGCGGGTGCCATATCGCCAAATTTAATGCAGTAGCAGTAGCGATACACAGGGGTCAACTGTGAGGCGGTTTCGGTTTAGTGTATTGGTAAGCCCAGAGGCAATCCCACATAACCTGGTCCAACTTGTCACTCCAGGGATTCCGCGATGCGTCATTATGCGTCATGCATTCCACCGCCTGGTTTTTAGGCCAGAACAAAAAAAAATTACGCTTTCTTGGCTATATCTAAATAAATTTGAATTCTATCATTTCTGTTGGTTCACTCATAACTTTTTAACAAATTTATTGGACGAGATGTAATGGTAGCAGTGGATGGCTTTTAAATACTCTTGGATTCGCCTTTAATATTATTAATACACACCTGTATATTTAATGAATTTCAATACTAATGACAGCACCGCATTTAAGTTTAAAATCTGCCTCGAACACTCAATCTTGCCATCCTTATGTATAGCTCCGAGACTTGATTATCTTCATAGAGTATTATCTAGAAACCAAGGAAATTTTGCGTGGTTTTACCAATGCAGATACCGAAGCCGCTTTTTTGAGTGGTTTGTTAGAATTGGCCGCTTCTATAAAGTTTGTGCGGGCCTGTCATATATAACGTTTAACATTTTTGTGACTTAATAATAACCACTCTTATTTGATTATAATATATCTTCAGTCTTAAAAGTACTGTGCATTCAATGTATGTGCGGAAATGAAAAACGAGACGTCGTTTTCCTTGGCAGACACAGTTTAAGTTAGCTAAGTTAAGTATGTGTGTGTGTTTGCATTGATTTTACTTGGTACATACACAATTAGTTATAGAGTGCATTTGTGGTCAAATGTACTTTTATATTGGTTCTTTTTACAGAAGTATAACAGAAGAAATCATAAAAATATTACCAGGCGTTTAAACCCAAAAGCTGACTAAATAGACAAAATTACATTGAAGGTAAATGTGATTATGCTTCATGAAAAAATTTAGTGCAAAACTATTTAATGTATGCAGAGCCAAACTTTTTGTCCTTTAGAAAGTTGTTTGCAAAGTGCCATTAATTAAAAACTTAATTATTTTGAAGATGTTCATTTACTTAAACAAACGTTAAGATACTTATAACCGAGCTAGGTGTTAATTCTTTTGCATCTACGCATATTGAATTGACAAGTTAGAAAAAATTAATTTTTCAACAAGTATGTTTAAAAAAATTATTGCAGTAATTTTTATATATATCATACATTTTTGTTTTTTTGCTGTATTACTTTTTGCTATGTTTTCTCCATTATGCTCCACAATTTAACAATAACTGTAAAAATAATTATAACTTGCCTAAATACATTTTTGATTTATAGTAAATTAGATGGCTAGGTGAATGGAGGTAAAACGAAATGAAACAGTGGTGTTTACAGAATGAATGGAAATACCCTTCAATAACATCCCAGATAAACGTCTCGGCGTTGCCAGCTATTCGTTATCGGGTTCTAGTTGGCGCTGCTGGCACCACGCCCGAGTTCAAAATCTGGGATTAGATTTTTGGGTATTTTGTAGACCGTTATTCCACGATGTAAAATTCGACAAGCCCCAAGGTCGCTACATTGTATTGAACAAGTAAATAAAATATTAACAGATATAGAGTTAGTCTGCTTTCAACATAAAAAAACAAAACTTTTGGAGCTTATTTAAATTCTACATACCTTATTTAAATTGATAGCAATAAAGTAATATGAAAAAAAGGAAAGGGCGGTATAGACAATTTTGATAATATTTGCCAGAAGATAAGTTGTGTCCTCAATTAGGTTGCAGCTTATATATATATATATATATATATATATATATATATATATATATAAATTTAAATATTTTAATATATATGTATATATGGCATTTTAAAACTTTATATTATTTGTATTTGTGTAGAATTTTATTTCAATATTTTTTTTTGAAAAATTACATTTTGATTTTATTTCATATTTAATTTGTAGAATGTGACGTCAGGGGTTGGTCACGGGATGCGTATGAAATCTTCAACCAATGAAAAGCCTTCCTTATAAAATATTTTCTTTACAGGAGTCTGTAATGGTAATTTAAACTAACCAATGAAATGTAGCGAAATGGCGTTCTCAGCGCCTTCTTAAGAAAGCAATTCAAATATTATATGTATTAAATTAACACTCTATATATTATTCTATGGTCACCTTTACGATATGGCATATGTAACGCCTTGATATTTTTCAAATGCGATGTATAAGTGAAATTTTACATGATTCTCTCCGAGATCTATTTAGAAATGAAGTCGTTCGTCAATATGACAATCAATTAGGAATAAAGTCAAAAATGCATATTAAAATTGTTTGGACATGTCTGTCGAATGAAAGGTAGGTGAATTACATCTAGACTTCAGTGGCGAAATCGACCTTTTTGGGTGGAAGGCGCAGCGAACAGCTTCAAAAGGCACACGGATCCTGATCATAGAAAGCGGTCTGAAAAGTACAAAACCGACATTGTCCGAGGCCAGTGCAGCTGCAGCATATCGCAAAGGTGACGATATTTACTGAATAGTCGAAGCCCTGCGTCCAATAGCATTGTATTGGTTGAGAAGTAGATCCCTACCTTAATGATATGGTTAATAATAATGATGTAATGCATTTGAAACTATATAACCGTGATTTCTTATTAATCGATTATATAAACTGTTATATTCTGAACAACTTAGAATATACATTTTTTAGTTTCAGTTAAATACAAGCAACAAATAGCAATTATAATTTTTAAAATTGAATTTAACCTGAAATAAGTATGCTTTTGTTGCCGAGAAACATTTTATTTACGCCACGCTATAGTAGTTATTGGAAGGAACCCAAAAATAACATCTATTCAGTCGCAAACTTCGCTTTCCTTTTTATCTTTCGACTTTAACTTTTTTAGCTGGACCTCGTATTGTTTGAAATTTGCATGATTAGCAGCAGGGTCTCTTTGGACGCCCTATCTGATCTATCAATTAGCTTGACAACCGCTGGAAACTTCTTTTCAAACGGACTTTATACTCCCTACGTTCGGCGTTTTTGTTTTGTTTTCAGTTAATTGTTGTCAAAAGCGACGGGGCTTTTTTTCTCGACTTTTTTAATTAAGATTAGTTGACGGTTTTTTTATTCGTTATTGCTTGCTGTATTGGTACATTTAATAAAGTCGAATAGAATGTATTTTAATATTATGGCTGCTATTATTTTTCTTTATATTGTTCAAAAATTATATATAGTCCGTTCAATAAAACAGTGAACTTATGTTATCTCAAACATCGCGAGTTTCGATAACGCATTAAGTTTTAGTCCATTTTGGCTTTGATATATAACAAATTTTTAATCTAAATAAAATAATTAAAAAAAAAATGTTATCAGATATATTTTATTTTATGGTATGGTACATCTAGTGCCCATATTATCAAAGGACTTAAAATTACCATTAATTATACAATGATATTAGTTTGTAGGTTAGTGTTGTGTTTTGTTTTAATTACAATGGACTCTTTTCCGCGCCACCTATGAGTTTAGTTGTGTTTTATATGTACCACCATAAGGAATACCACCCCTGGAAGCCTAACCTATCTAATTATCAATTTATATCTAAATAATATATTTCATATTCATTAGAGGACATATTTACCTTTTACGTCTAGTTCTTGCTTCCTTCAGTAAAGTGTTTCATTGTAATTTTGATATTAGTGTGTTTATTCTTAGTTTGTTCTGATACTACCAGTATACATTTTTCTTGATAAATATAGATTTAATCACTGAATTCTCTTTAATACATTTGCCATATCAGTTATCGAAACAGTTAATATTATTTGACTTCTCACATACTTTAACCCAATGCTCATGAGTATTCTGAACAATTCTACAGTTTTCGTATATTAATTGTATACTCACTTTTGGTTCTTTCTCTCATCACTCTCATCACCCTGTCTTGGAAATTGTTAGGATTGAATCATAATCTCATATTAGGAAAGTCTTATTCAAGTGAATAACTAAGCTGTTATTTTCCAATCTATTAATTTGTTCATCATTCCATAATTTCTCAATTTCTTCTTCAATTTGTCTAATCGGGGTCATCCAAACCAAAGATGTTGTTAACCATTGCTGTTTCCAACATGAAGGACAATATATCTGCAATGAATTATTACTAAATGTTATGTTTTTCTATTAATTTTACTTTTTTGACTCTATTTTTATTATCGCCTTGCCATGAGTGGCCATTGGGTTTATTGGTCCTATTTTCAGATATCCACATGTCTTCTAAATACATAAATTGAAATAATCAGTCATTTTTGATTTTATTATATGCTTTTAAAAGTTGTATTCTTTTAACCTATTCATGGATTATCTTTACTCCATTTAAATCCTTTATTGCCCAACACATGTTCTATATCCCTCAAAGAACTGCATATCTCTGCATATCTCTAAGCTTTCTATGGGTACTTTGCAGAACAGTTTCTTCTGAAATAGTTTTATTAAATTATGTTAATATTGAAAAACACTACTCACCCTTTATATGTTTTATATGTTTAATTTCCGATATCTGATCTTGCTGCGTCACCCGATTCGTATGAGGACGGCTTCTTTTCGGTGAATCCAAGATTATACTTTTCATTTTATAAGACATCTCTGTGACCGATTATTAACATTCTATGCACCTAAAACACGCTGAAAATATTTCTAATAAAAATAATTTCAACAGCAACTTATTATTCAACAGTAAAATTCCTTTTCTCTCTAACGAATTATACTGGCAAGTGTATGACTTCCATATATCGTTCCTATTCGAATTAACTGAATAGAGACGTTAACTGCTAATCAGCAATTTGAAATTTGTCAAAACAAGCAAAGCCCTAAAACAAGTTTTGCCGATTAATAACCTGTAGTTCTTATAACTAATATTTTAAAGAATTTTGCAGACGTTTGACACCCGGACTATTTTTGCAGAGTGATTTGGTTATATATTCGAACGTATCACACAGTATTGTATTTTTTTTTATCTAGAATAAAATTAGAATGAAAATATTGCCTGATTATAAAACGAGTTTACAAATTACGGCAGTCAATACAATAAACATTTTGATTATTTGATTTCACTGTTATTTTGAATATATTATACATTTTATTGTGTTTTTAAATTAAATTAATAACGTATTAGGTACTTTTATATTATGCAGAACAAGAAATCTTTTGTCAATATCAAATTTTAATTTCCAGAAATTTTACAGCACATCGGGGTTAATGACTGCTAAGAGATTTCCAGCTGCTTTTCTGTATATAATTTAACGTTAAAATGCTATTTACAAGTCTGACTATGTTTTGTATGTTATTCTATTATTCTATTATATCTCACAAAGAAATATGCACATCATAATATAAAGAATTATAACTAATACGAATATTTTTAGTTTTATAATAATTTCTTTGATTGTATTCGCACAATATACAATGATTTATAATTTGTATAGAGGACTATATACTTAAACTGAATTTTATATTTACGTTGAAGTTCTTTTTAAGTTTAAAAGTTGGAAATAAAGAAACTCTTACTTTGTTAGTTACAACTAATTATAAGGGTATCAGTTAATTTTTTAATTTTTTATTTTCAAAAGCGGTTAGAAATTAAATATCTATTATTTAACTTGATTGTCTTGTATTTGTAATAAAAAAAATATATATATATATATATAAGGATATAGTAAGTATCTGTTAATATACTTTTTGGACTTGTTATGCAGGGCTTTCTACAAATATTGATGATTTATTTGTTTTTATAAATTTGTAATATAACAATGAATATATTATCTATTGTTGGATGTTAATTCTTATTCTATTTTTGGGAATGTTGTTAAAGCTATTGAAAGTCTGATTATAAAGTATATCTGGAGTAATTGCATTAGAATGGTAATTAAGATTAGGCAGACCCTCTCAAGTAAATCATAATCTGAAAAAGCAATGACTGGTGAAATTGGAGGTTGATATGAGACTTGTACAAATATATCCATTCAGGTCTTCCATAATTTTTTATTATGTCGTCGACAGATTAAATGTTATTTCAAAATTGTCTAATTATAACGATATTCATTCACTGCCAATTATATAACAATTTTGCATAATTGTTACATTCAGTCAACTCTACGAATGCAGAGAGAATTTTTTTAATTCTGTGGAATGTTTTTGTTAATGTTTTTGTCACGATGTATGAGACGAAACTTTTGTGTATTATCTGGCTATAAATACAAGAACAATTTATACAAGTATTTGTAAACTTTCTGAAAACATGATAATAAATATGGTAATGCTTCATGCTAAAAATATTTGGTAAGCGATTTTTATATTGTAGTGTTATAAGTTAATAATAGAACTCCATATATATATTGGGATTTGTGGGTATTATCAAGAATACTAAGATACAAGGAGCATAAATGAAGTATCTTAGAAAAGTCAGTGTTGTAATAAATGTGAAGAGGTTGAGAAATAATGAATTAAAAATACCTCGATATTGAATTATTGGAATAAGAAATAGAAAGGAGACAACTTGGTTGGTGGGTAACGGCATAAGGAAGACACAAGACAGGCAAAAAGAATATGGGAAGCCAGAACGGTGATTAGAAAAAAAAAACAGAGAGCGATCTGTAATTAATATATCAAGCAAGAAGCAAGAAGACTGAAGAGGATATAAAAAAGAATCATATACTGCTTAATTATGTAAAACAGTAGATACTATTAAATATTTCTTGGAAAATCCTTATTATTTATATAGTTACGTTGATGAACTAATAAAATTGCTAAACGTAAATATTCAGAAATATTTATTATTGTATAAAATAACAAATATATTTGCCGGCTTGGTTGGTGCAGTGGTCAAGGCGGCAGGGCGGACTCCCACAGTTGCGATAGACGTGACTTCAAATTCTGCTGGGCCTAGTTGTAAATTTATGTATACGATTATTTCTAATTGTGTTTATCCATAGTGAAAAAATGTAAAATCTAACAACGAAAAGAAATCCAGACAGTTCTTGCCTGTATATTAGTCTCGACCTGCTGGTTTATTGTAATAATATCTTTGCCACATCCCATATCAATTCAATTGGATTGAATATACAGTGATAAGGAGAAAGACTTAGTACTCTGTGACCGTATTGTTCAGCCATCTACCAATCTGCCATGCATTTTTATTGCTAAAAAAGTTAATTGCATAAAATGCAAACATTTAATTACTAATTAATAATTTGAAATATTTCACTCTTTAGCATGGTCTTTTCAAAACTTAATTTATTACAATACATACATTTAATAATTACAGCCTTTTTGGTCTATCGACTATCTAATAGCTTCGACATTTTCAGTGACAATAATAATAAGCAGCGAAAATTATTAAAACATGTAAAGTGCCAAAACACCTTTTGCCAGTTTACAACCTGTAATTTATATCACTAAAGTTTTGAAGAATTTTGCAGGCATTTGATAACCGGAAAACTTTTACAGGATGATTCGAATGCTTGTTCGAACGTATCAGACAGTATTGTATCTCATTTTAAATAACTGGAATAAAATGAGAAGGAAAATATGTCGATAAAGTGAGTTCACTGTTATTTTGAATATACTATAGTTACAATATATATAACGAAAGATAATCATATGCAGGTTAATTATGAAAACTTACAAACTCTGCTACATATTCATATATTTTTTCATAATTTCTAATTATTTATAATAACATTATCGAAATAATTAAAAAAGCGTAACGTAAGCCACCTCGTTGAAAACTAATAATTTTATTTAGATTCGCTTTGATTGTTCGCTCGTAAAAAATCACATAAACTTTTTCGTAAACCCGATAGTTTAAAGGAAAACAAGATAAAAACGTTCGTATCTGTTTCAGATCCCCGTTGTTCTCCTTTCGTTCTCCATGCGCATTTTCCAGCAGCGTACAAACGACGCGTATCAACGTTGGCCCCGACGCTCATTCGGTATCTTGCCGACATCGGTCAAAGTTGGCGGGAGTTGGAGTCTCTTTTGGAACCGGTGCGCCTCGATTACGAACGTCGAACAATTTTCCGATAGCGCGTCCGAGCCGGTAGGGGGGAAAACTTTCCGAATCTGGACACATTTTCCAACGAAAGTTTTTCCGTCATCGTCGTCGTTGTTGTTATTGTTGTTGTTTTATCGTTGCGACGAATTGCCGGTGCGTGTAATTTTGCTACAGGCTGATGTGTTCGAACAAATTTACTTTTTTGAGGTTGTGATTTTTGAACCTGCTGTTGTGGCTCAACTAGATTTTTGTAATTGGGATGTTTCATGTATTTTTTGTACTGTTGTTATATTATATGTTAGTTGAAGCGTGAGTGTTTTGTAGTGTTTGTGACCTGAATAGATATAGTGTTGTGATACAGATTTAGATCGAATTTTTTCAAACGTAAGTAAACCATATCCTTTTAGAAGTCTGTATATATGTTCCCCTTCTGGTTACTTTTACATACATTTTTTGTAATATGAACTCTTACGCTATATGCTAATATATTATCATGATTGATATTTTTGATACACATTTAGAATATTTCTCACGACGAAACCGTTACTTGCTTTTTATTATTTTTATTTTTTTATTTATATTTTACTTTTAATTATCTCTATGTTATTTATATCTATTACATTGCCATTTCGTTTGTTTATGTCTTTAAATTTTGCTTATAGTTATGCAGCTCTACAATTTTGTACTTGTAACACGGATTAGAATGGAAGAATTGTCCAGAATTTTAAATCTATTTAAATTCATATAGTATTTCTAAAATTGCACATTAAATACCGCTGTTTGGTATAATATTTGCAATATGTAACTAATAATTAGTAAACATTTCAAAGTTTTTCATAATTTGTGTATGTACGATTCCCACGTCTATTTATTTATCTTCTTTCAGTGTAAATCACTTATAGAGAAATTATTTATAAATTCATCTTACAATTTATGGAATACATATTTAATTATCGGATTTCAATTAATCGGACGGGTATTTGTGTATAATTTTATTTTTGATTTGTATTTAACGTACTTTTACTTTTATTAATATATTTATGAATTAGTAAATGAACAAGTAAATTTTATAATTTCTGTAAACCATTATTAACTAATTATAATTAATTTTTACGTTTTCATAATTTTAATTAAACTAGTTAGTCTCATATGCAGATAAATTTTTAATTCATGAATACACTATTGACATCTTTTAATTTCATGAATTATGTTCCAGATTATTTTAATTATTTTGAATAGTTTTAAATTATTAATTATTTAATAAAAAATGGCGCGCTTTAATTTGCACAGATATTTTGTATCTAATTGATCGATATATTAAAGATTAAAATTTATCAAAATTCTATGTTTTTGAACAGTTATATTAGAAGTAAATACGTTAGAAATTAAGTTTGTAACTAGTAACTAGTAAATATTTCCAGGGTTTTTGATAATTTGCGTTTGTACTATTCAGGCACTTCCTTAATTTTATGTAAATAATTTATAAAGAAATTATTTATATATTAATCTTAAAATTTGTGGAATTAATTTTTAATTTTATTTTTATGTTTATTTTTTATTGCTCACTTTCATTTATTTTTTTTATCATATATTGATTGCTTACTATATTAATAATGAATTAATTGCATAATATCTGTAAACCACTATAAACTAATTATAATTAGTTTGTAATTTTTAATAATTTTATCATTTTAATTAAATTAGTCTCAAATACAAATAATTTTTAAATTAATGTATATACTACTCACATCTTTTTATTTCATGAATTATGTTCCGGTTTACTTTAATATATTTCTAAAAATTTTAGAATATTAATTATTTAGTATAAAATGGTGCTCTTTACTTCCTACATTTATTTTGTATATAATTTACTGATAGAATTTATCACAAATATATGGTTTTGAGAAATTATATTGGTTGTAAATAAGTTGGGAATTAATTAAAAGTTAGTCTACAATCCGTTCAAAATTTTAATATCCTATCATGAGTCATCGTTTAACTAAATACTAACTCTGTTAAAACTAAATAAACTCGGTGGGTAGAATTCGAAAATTCCTCTCGCTTAGCCTATTTTAGCGAAATAATTTTATAGGGTTCGATCAGAAATCTACTATATATATATATACATATATCTTCATGTAGAGTATAATTTTGTATCAGATCTCACAGAGTTTTACAGTCCTTGGATTTCCAATATCATTGTCATGAAAAATGTATATAGTTTCGATTATATCCAGCTAAATAAGTATTTATTAATTGTATTAGAATATTTCTTACAATTTTGTATAAAATATATATCTACTTATAGTATATAAGAATTTTTGTTTTCTTTTTTTTAAATTAATTACATCTTACATTCGATATGCTTAGTACAATCTTAATTTATAGAATAATTTATTACTACTATTATGTTGTACTTGCATTAATATACGAGCAAGGCGTACGGGATTGATACATCAATATGTATTTCCTAAATTATAATGAAACTAATGGACTTAAGCTAAATTTAAAAATACACTTATACACTAAACTAATACGTGTGGTTTGGTTCGCTTCAATCTTCTGGTTTCATGTTTCATTCGCTATTATATTTGCTGACATACATGTATTATAGGACGTTAAAAGTGTTTTCCTTAATAATTAAGCATTTTTATATTACTGTTTATCTTATTACTAATCTCTGTACAATAATGTGTATCATATCTCGTAATATAATCTGTTTGTTTTATTTTGTATTATATTAAATATACTGTGTGCTTATACTTCACTATACTGCCATATGTAGTTAAATTAAAAGGCCCTTTTAATGTAATAATACTTCATTATACAAATCATTAGTTAATTGATTATATCAATTTAGTACTTATTACGTGATGTTTCATTGTGTTCATAAAAACAAGGATATCATAAAAAATAATAGCATACGTACATTTGTAACGCTTAAATATATATTCCAAAATTTTAAAGTTTCAAGGTCTTAATCTTACCGTAAGGGATCGATATGATGATATTGCAATATTAGTTTAGGCACAACATCAGTGTTTATCAGAACAACCATTGATTCTCGATGAATTCCCTCTTTAAGAAAGCTACCTCTATATTAGAAATCAGATAATCACTGATAAGCAGAATTTTTTTATGATATCTCAGCACTAAGCATACCAACTTATCGAGATACTGTTGATGAGTTAATCTATGACGACATTTGTAAGAATACAGATTTTTATACACAGGCTTTTAATGTGCCATTTTTTTAAAAAGTTCTTTGAAGTTGATTTATAATTGAGGTTTGTGAAAATATTTTGAGCGTGTTGATACTTATGTATCCGTATGTGTACTATTAGTTATTGTTGTACTGGTATTCCATTCACCCTTGGTTTTTACAAAACCTCTAATGTATTGATAACGTTTCGGCGGAATCTCATCCACTCTATTCAGATATTGCTTCTTTATCCTTTATTTCTGGTTATACAAGTTGAGGCAGTACTTATGGTTATTATAACTAGTTTATAATTACTGTAATAGTATATAAGTAACTTATTAGCAATATTTATCATATAATTAAGATAATGAAATAATTAAGACAAATTATAACCGAAATTTTAAATAAAATTTATTACTCATGCGTACAAAATGCAAGTAAGTAAAATTATTGTTCGTTTCGCTGATTCTTCATACTTTTGTTGTGCATTGTTTTGATAAAATTGTATTGGTTTGAACTGGCTACTTTCCACTTACCTGATAATTTTTGGTTCATGTATTGTCAAAGAGTAAAATAACAAATCTTTATAATTAAACAAGCACTTTCAAAGCTAAATAAGCTAATGTAAGCTGAATTCAAGTAGAATTTGTAATTGTTCAATATATATAGAATATATGTTATCTTATGGCATTTTATAGTTATATAAAACTATGTTATGATATTTTTTATATCCGAAATAACTATTAATTTTGGTCGCCCAGAGATCACAATATCTTAATGCTTATAAGCAGTATTTAAATTTAAGTTTGATAGTATATGGAATGCAGTCAATGACAAACAAATAGTTTCTTTCGGTACGGAAAAATATGTTTAGTTGTCATGCGGAATTATTTTTGAACAGTTGTTTCGGAAATAATAAAAAACTTCTTCACTAAAACTACTCAGACTTAGAAACTAATATTGTTTGTATGGTTATAAAAATGTGTTTTCTGTCTTTAGATATCTTAATTAAAATAAATAATATAAATAAAAAATATAAATATCCTTTTCAGTTATATAACCATTAGAAGAATTATTAACATCCACCTTTTAGGTAAGTGAAAATTGATGATTTATTTATAAAAATAACGAAACGGGAAAATTTAATAGCAGATAACTGGGAAAGTTATTTACTGCCTTTAATGGTTCTCAACGCCTAATAAATATTAAAAATAAAGGGTAACGGTGGTTATTAGAGCGGCAATTAACAGAAATTCGCGGTAAAATAAAGAAGATAACGGCGAATGGCAATAGAACAATTTATGTCTTTATTTTCGCGGATAAATAAAACGATAAATGTAATTTTGTATAGAGAAGTGTTATTACGAAACAAAATCGAATTGCGTTTAGCTATATAATTATATTAAATTGCATTTCAGTATATTTATTTGTAAAATTTATTTACGGTGTTGGACAGTTTCGTTTAGTTCCACATATTAAAGTTGAAGTATTATATAGGAAATGTTTCATTTTAAATTGCTTTATGGTGTTAATATATCTACGTGGAAAGTTATAGTGATAAACGAGTAATATTATTTTAAAAGCATTAATACTATATAAGTTAAAATTTATATAATTTATGACATTATTTCCAATAATATTAAGAATTGTGAATTAAAATTATCGATTTTCTACTGACTTAATAAAATGAAATAAAACTTTGGTATTTTATAAAATGATATGAAAATGAACAGCAAGCAGAAATTGCGGTATATTTTATCAATACCTTACGCCGGATTTTTTAAAAATATCCTATTTACTAGTCTCCTATATACCAACTTGGGTTTATCTAGACGAGACCTACTGTTTAATGTGGGCTCCGAACCATGGTCCTCGGCATTGAACCTACTAACTGGCGACTGAGAAACTTGGATATCAACCCCGAAGATATCCGGTCTTACCCAGCCTGGTTAGGGGCGTGACTGGGATTATTTTTTTGTCGGACATTGTATTCTTGCCTAAGGACAATCAAACATGTTAAACAATTACTACTAGAATTATTATTAGAACCAACGATTCGCAACAGCAGGAAGACCGTAGTGTCGCCCTCACTACTACGCCAACCAATCCGGTGCCAGATTAAATTATTAACAGTGAATATTATTTGAATGTTTGCATTATAATTCTTGGTTTTATCACATATTACAGCTTCTGAAATGACTAACTGCTGTTGACAGTTAAGTAATTGATTTTCTTTAAAATATTTATCAATTTTTTTTTACCTTACTGATCTTTCTACTCTCATATACACTCTACATATATATATATATATATATATATATATATATATATATATAATTTATATATAATTTATATATATATATATATATATATATATATAAATTATATATATATATATATATTATATATATATATATATATATATATATATAAATTATATATATATATATATATATATATATATATATATATATATATATAAATTATATATATATATATATATATATATAAATTATATATATATATATATATATATATATATATATATAATTTATATATGTATATATATATATATATATATATATATATATATATATATATATATATATATATAAATTATATATATATTTATATATTAATAATTATTATATATATAAATTATATATATATATATATATATATATATATATATATATATATATATATAATTATATATATATATATATATATATATATATATATATATATATATATATATATAAATTATATATATATATATATATATATATGTATATATATATATATATGTATATATATATATATATATATATATATGTATATCAAAAATAATCAATTTTTTAAGTAGTGGCAAATCTAGACAAAACATTAAACGACTTAAATCACATGCCCATAAAAAGCACATCATAAATAAAATTAAAAACATATTTAGTACACAGTCCGTTGAATTTGGGACGTGTGTGATGTAAAAATAAATTAAACGTGATGGTGATATTCCAGCGGGAAGATCTAGTTAGCATATTACATTTGGTTTTTGCTAATATGAAAGGGGACGATCATAGTAAGGGTTATCTGAAATAGGGGGTACTAAGAATCAAATTTTAGTCTTCAGGAGGTCGTAGTATTCAAGCACATATTTAAGATTTAAATAATTATTTAATTTTTTTGAGAATATAGTTTTAAATATATATATTTTCATTTAGTTACTATGTAGTATATATATATATATATATATATATATATATATATATATATATATATAAATATATATTGTTCAATATTAAAATATATTTAAAATTTTTAGGTTTAATTATGTTATAGTCCAAAGAAACAAATTTAAACATAAATATTTTAATTCAGTCTATGTTATAGACGATCTATTATATAATAAATTGTCATATCGAACTGTTTTGTCTCTCTCATAGAATTATTCAAAAGCAATATAAGATTTTATCTAGAAGGGGATGGTTTTAAATATGAAATTGATGATTGTTATTTTAATATTTTGTTGATAAAAATAATATTAAAACAAAAATGATATTATGAGTTCATAATTTATTACAATTATGATATGTTATATTTAATTACATTTAATATTAACAATTCCATTGAAAAGTCCCCGGTCTGACTTGAATTAAATCCATATGTTTTTTAGTTAGCCCTAACCCTCAAAACAAGCGTGTATAAATTTGACAGCTGTCGGATCATTAGTTTGTGAATTATAGCATTTTAAGTGAAGCAACTTTTGTTTCGCGTGTTGATAAAATATTGAAGGGAAAAAATACAGTTGAAGCAAAAGCTTGGCTTGATGCCGAGTTTCTGGACACTGTCCCTAGCAAAACCAGCCATTAAGGATTGGTATGCTAAGTTTAGACGTTATGAAATGAGCACCGAGGACGGTGAATGTAGTGGACGTCCAAAACGGGTTGTTACCGATGTAAACGTTTTAAAAAATCCACAAAATGGTTTTCAATGACCGTAAATTGAAATTGAATGGAATAGCAGACACTCTAAAGATATCAACTTAACGTGTACATCATATCATTCAGGAATATTTAGGTATGAGAAAGCTCTGTGCAAATTAGGTGCCGCGCCAGCTCACTTTTGACCAAAAACAACGACGAGTTGATGATTGGGAGCGGTGTTTGAAGATGATCTAGCATAATAAACCCGAGTTTTTGCGTCAATATGTGAGAGTGAATGAAACATGGCTCCATCATTTCTCTCCGAAGTCCAATCGACAGTCATCAGAATGGACTGCACATGACGAACCCTCTCCAAAGCGTGAAAAAACGCAACAGTCGTCTGCCAAGTTTATGGCGTCTCTATTTTTGGATGCGCATGGAATAATTTTCCTTTACTACCTTGAAAAAGAAGGACCATTAACAGCCACTATTACATAGCGTTATTGGACCGTTTGAAGGACAAAATCGTCGAAAAACTGCCGCATTTGAAGAAAAAGAAAGTGCTGTTTCACCAAGACCATGTACCGTGTCACAAATCAGTGAAAACGATGGCAAAAATCCATGAATGGGGCTTCGTATTGTTTCATCATACATCGTATTGTCCAGATCTGGCCCCAGCGACTATTTCCTGTTCTCAAATATACAAGTATACAAAAATGGTATCAAAAGTTGGAGGGTCGCTATAATCAGTGTATCACTCTTGAAGTTAATTATGTTGAACAAAAAAAACTAATATTGCCAAAAAAGTGTGTTTTAGTATGTTAGGCCCGGGACTTTTTAAGTGACCTGTTAATATATTACAATCGATTTCAATCTATCGAAGCAACATCACCGATATAGTAATTTATGAATATTCTCAAAGAATTGATGTATTTATTTTGCAGTTGATTTTATCACAGCAGTTTTTAAGTAGCATTTGTGTACTTTGTTTACTCCAAACATATACAACATTGTCTATATCTATGTCGATAGCCATTACATATTCATTGCGTATTCACATATATTCACTTACATTTTTATAACGAGCCGAATCCGAAATTATATGAGCTTTGAATATTACCAAATTCTGGCAATTTTGTTAATATTGTCACATCTAGAATACATTATAACTTTAATTTTTTTATTCATTTAGCTCGAAATGAAAAATAAGTACCGCCGACAGTAATATACGTAAAATTCTGTTGATCCACCGAAAGTCCTAGTCGACGCATCATATTTTCCAGACAACCCATAATCAGCAATCATCATTCAAACAATACAGCAATTTTTCAAGTTCAAAATAAAAAGCAAAAAGTTTTATTTAGAATAACCTACATTGTTTTGAAAATAACCATTAAATTTATTTAATACCTGGTATATAATAATATATATATATATATATATATATATATATATATATATATATATATGTATATATATATATATATATATATATATATATATATATATATGTATATATATATATATATATATATATATATATATATATATATGTATATATATATATATATATATATATATTCTATTAATGAATAAACGATTAATTTCTGTCAAATAATTATTCGCATAGATCAGGTCAAATAAATTATGATATTATTTATTAACCCTAATTATATAAAGAGCAGAAGCTAAGTAATTAATTTAGTTCAATCGTCAAATTGTACATATGTATATGAATCCTCCCTTTGATAGAATTCTCCCTTAATAACCCATATAAGATATTAAATAGGAGCAGATTATATAATAATACTTATGATACTAAATTCATACTTAATATGGGTTAGAAATGATTTAATTATCTTCTATAAAAGCAGTTTATTTCAGGTTGTTAATAAAAATTAAATTAATTAGTGTTCGATTGTGAAATATATTTAATATTACAGTCTTAGCAGATAGTACGATTTGTAGTACGATTTGTCGTTTGCTTCAAAATAGGTCACAGTTTCGGCGAATACCTTCTTCATTCGACGGAAATTTCTTCGCAGTGAGCATTTTTTGTGATCTCAGAACAAGAAATAGCCGCTGGTGGTTAGATCTGGAGAATATGGTGGATGAGGAAGTAATTCGAAGTCCAATTCATGGATTTTTCGTTGACTCGTTTTCACTGACTTATGACACGGTGCATTGTCTTGGTGAAGCGGCACTTTCTTGTTTTTCAAATGCGGCCGTTTTTCAGCGACTTCGTACCTTAAACGGTCCAATAATGCTATGAAATAGTTGCTGTTGAAGGTCCTTCCTTTTTTAAGGTAGTCAATGAAAATAATTCCATGCACATCCCAAAATACAGACGCAATAACCTTGCCAGCCGACTAATGCGTTTTCCCACGCTTTGGAGCGAGTTCATCGAATCGCATCGGCGAATAGCAGGCCACTCGGATTACTGTCGATTGGACTTCGAAGTGAAATGATGGCGCCATGTTTCATCCATTATCACATATCGACGCAAAAGCTAGGGTTTATTACTCTTCATCGTCTTCAAACATTGCTCCGAATCATCAACTCGCCATTGTTTTTGGTTAAAAGTGAGCTCGCGCGACACCCATTTTGCCTAGAGCTTTCTCATACCCAAATATTCGTGAATGATATGATGTACACGTTCAGTTGATATCTTCAGAGTTTCTGCTATTTATTTCAGTCAGTTTCAATTTACGGTCATTCAAAATCATTCTGTGGAGTTTTCAAATGTTTTCATGGGTAGCAACCTATTTTGGGCGTCCACTTCGTTCACCGTCTTCGGTGCTCATTTCACTACGTCTAAACTTAGCATACCAATCCTCGATGGTTGATTTTCCTGGGGCAGTGTCCGGAATCTCGGCTACAAGCCAAGTGTTTGTTCAACTGTATTTTTCTCTTAAAAAAGCAATATTTTATCAACACGTGAAATTCCTTTTTATAAATTTTTTTCACAATAACAAAAGTTGCTTCACTTAAAATGCTATAATTAACAATATAATGATCCGACAGTTGTCAAAATTATACACGCATCTTTTGAGGCTTAGGGCTAACTAAACAACATATGGATATAATTCTAGTTGCGTCATCTATGTGTCAGGATGGGGACTTTTCAATTGACTTGTTAAATCTCAATCATGACACCAGCTTTGTTGTGTTTCTTTCATTTTCGCAAATGTTTTCAGTTAAAAGTTTAAATTTATATTATTTTAAGTTATTTAGTGAATAAGATAGGTATATTAGTAAGTTTGAGCAACATAATAAGTATCTATCGACACAAGTTCGATTTTATTTTTCAGTATATTACTTTCAGTTCCAATAATTGTTCTAAAATATTGATAATAGAATCTATGATTAATTGTTTTTTAAAAAGAAACAATATTGGCAGGTAAATTTATTTCTTAACGGAATGGAGTTCCGTAAATAATGAGAACATCATGCATAATGAAAATAAATTGAAATATTACTCATTTTATTTAAGAGTTCATGCGTTCAACACATACCACATATTGTTCACTTTCCTAAAATGAATAGTCATATCCGATGTGATATAGCTTAAGTGTGTTGTAAACTAACTTGCCAAAATTAAGCCAATCTTACTAATAAGTTTATATGGCTGGTAGTTTTATTTTAAGGGTGACATGAAATATAGGCATTTATTTTTATCTCCTTATTTTCGTTCGTTTCTTCTTTGGTCTATTTCTATGTTATAGTTATAAAAATAATATTTAATTTCAATTTATCATATAGTTTTTCTATATAAAGAAATGCTTATAAAAATCATATTCATATAATTATGGAACACAGTACCATATGTTTTTCTCGTAGAGAACTTTAGAAAAATGTAAGAAGTTTCATATATTCCTCAATAAAGTTGAAACAAAAAGAATATGAGAATGAAAAGTCTTTTTGGAGGAGAAACTTTTTTGTCTGATATTTATAAGATTTTCTTACTTTGAATAAGGGACTCTTTTGAACAAGCTTACTCGGAGAAAAACTGAAACTTTCAAATTTTTCAAAACCAATCGTCGAATAATGCAATATTTTATGTACTTATACGTATTTCGATCAGCTGTATCTATTGGTGAAAATGCTATGTAAGCAATTAACATCCTTACCTAAATGTTAAATTCATTTAGTATTATATACTAAGGGTATTGAGTACATATTGTTATGTTATGTTAACTATTTCAAATTGCTAAAATTCTTAAAAATAAACAAATATATAGTGAAGCAGGTGATGAATCATCTGTTTTAGAGAAGTCCACGTTTTAGGCCAGTACAGAATAATTGAAAATTATTACTTTATATACGAATTTATTGAAAATGTAATTTGGAACTATTTTAACATGGCGGTTTCATTACTTTTCAAGTAAAGAAAGTTTCCTGTGCCATAGTGTGCTGATGGAATGCGAATCCACTATGATAATATCAAGTGAAAAAAATCGTGAGACAATCCACATTTATCGTGTTGAGTCACAAGCATCGACAGCCATATTAAATATTCATGGGCTTAAAATATTGTTGTGCATAGGATGGGATCAGTTAGGCTTTACTGTATTACGAGGTGCTAAAACCAAATAAAACTATTTTTACAAACATCTACCGACGTCAGTTGATGATATTGAATAATATATTATAACAGAAACAGAATAACGAGTAATAGATATAAATTTATCCCTTTACATAACAACGATACAGTGTTACTCGAATGTGAAGTTCTGTTGCATGCAGCGTACTGACCAGGCACAATGTCTTCTGTGCACAAGTTAACACCATTAGTTACTGTGTTGCAATGTTTCCAGAAAATAGGAAATGCTTGTAGAAACTGAAGGAAAATGTTTTGATCAATAAATATTGTACCAATTTGTCTCAATAAATTCTCTTTTACAGTGAAAGGGGATTAAAATACAAACAATCCCCTAATATACGTTTGATTAGAAAATATTTCAGATTTCATCATTATCAAGTCATTTCATAGTACATCAATCATTTCAGCAGTTTAGCTTTAGCGATTGGAAAAATATATGTTAAGGTATGTCCTATGTCGACTGGACGTAAACTTTGAATTAAGGTCCCCGGCATTAAGTCTACCGACTGGCGCGTGAACTTTTTTCAATCGATTTTTTACTCTTGCTCATAAACATAAAATTACTTGCCAATCTATGTTTATTTTGAATTTTAGGGAGAATTGTAGAGAATTTTTTAATTTTATCTCATTTTACTATCTTTATCTAATTTTACTCATGGGATGGTTTTTATCCTAAACACTGGAAATTTACATTTTATTGTTGTTTAGTGTTCAGGCCGTCAGAGAGATAAATTAGAAAAATTGTTTCGAATGTTTATAAAATTCTTATGTGTATGACGGTATTTTGGGTCTCTCTGGCAGAACATTTTATTGTCACAGCCTGGCCTCTAGTTTACTTGGGTAAGGAAAAACCCGTACACGTCGACTATTGGTTCCACGAAAATGTGATCGTATTATACCGGATAGTTTCAGAGTGGGTGTGGCATACACACCTCCTTAAATAGGGCGAACCAAGGGGTTCGCAAACACGCGCAACTAAACCAAGCGATAGCGTGGTACAAATTCTTGCGGCTTCAGATTAACCCGAGCAAAACTCAGGCTATTCTGTTCCACCGCAAGAAGGAGTTTCGCGCCCATCGCCTCCAAATCGATAAAGTCCCTATCCCATGGCTCCAGAAAGTTTCGTACTTCGGTCTCCAGTTCCGCGGCAGATTCCAATGATCTGCCCAAATTCAGCACGCCATTTGCAAAGGAAATCTGTATAAAATGCTAGTCCGTTCAATCTGCCTCAACGGAGCACAGATGTGGTACAGATATGCCTCGGAGAGACAACTTGAACTACTCCAAGTGTTCCAATCCAAAAATGTCCGTGCGTTACTCAGAGCACCATGGTTTATGGGGAACGTCAATACACATCTCGAATCATACATCCCGTTTGTGAAAAATTTCATAAACATGCTCTCAGGTTCTCCATACGAACCTTAGAACACGACAACATCTTAATAAAATCCCTACCCGTCCAGAAATCCCGGTAGTAAATAAACTACGACAGTCCCAGTCATAACCCAGTGTCTCTGCCGCCCGCCAAACAATCATATTCCGAACTTGAAGCGACATCAGCCGAAGACCATTTGGTTCAAGTTGGTCACTCCAGTAAATGAAAAAAAAAAGTTTCGCAAACATTCACGGTATGCATTGAAGTTGTCCTTCACGACTAGTTATAGTCTAAATTGCATATTAATATCGATCCGTATGAGCGACTATTGTTCTGGTATTTATAGTATTCTAGTTTATTGTAACTGTATTCATAACTAATATAAGTTATTAAGAAACAGTATTTAACAGTTATTAAGAAACAGATATCCAGAAACTAATTATAATAATAATAGAAGAGCTTATTTTTGATCCTAGTGAACCAGCGTTCCGAAAAATTAGTTTAAGAAATAACCAAGTAATTCAACATTTAGTGTGCTGATTTTATGACTGTAATTACAAAATATTTACTAACACTTATGTAAAACCTTGTGATAATTCAACTCTAGTATTCAGCACGTTCTTGTAACCTCTTGCAAAAGCCTAGACCATGTCTCCTTCTGGAAAATAATTTCTAACACAATAAAAAATAAAAAATAAAACATATAACCAACAGAATATAGAGCAGAAGTATATACATATCGTGGCTGTATTTAAATAATTACGTCGTTAATTATGTAATTCTGTTACATGTTTTTTATTTTTAAGTGAATCCTTTTTAAATTCACTGAAGCATTCTCTCATGCGAAGGTTATCTTAATAACGAGCAATCCGGTAATTTTTCATCCAATAAAATTGCATCAAATTCTTCTTTGCAACGTATACTGTTACTTATTACGTCATTTTTCTCAGTAAAATGCCGAGGATATAAATTTTCCTTTCAGACACGAGGGGAAGAACATAAAAAATAAATTCTGTATCATAACCATGGCAATTCCGGTGATAGAGTGTTCACATGCGTATTTATAAATTGACATACGCCGCGGGTGCGCTAGGGTTTCTATGAGGAAAAAATTGAATCGGAAAGATTCGAATCTCTCACTTCAGAGGTGGAAAATTGAACTGCTACATAAAAAACCGTTAAATTAATTTTTAAGGTATTTCGTAATATCTCAATAAATTCAGACACACACACATTATATATATATATATATATATATATATATATATATATATATATATATACATGTATCATACATGTATTTTTATATATTTGCAATACAAGGTGGGGTGTATATATTAAATTTTTCTGACACTTTATCGACAAGTCGAAATCCGGCACTGTTGTCGGGTTTATGCATCGTTCTGTTTATATTTCAAAAAGGCAATGACTTAATTACGACGTAAATGATATGTTTTAAATATACATCGGTTCGAGATTATCAGATTTTAATTAATAAGCCTAATAAGCGTTAACTGAATAAAATATTTTAGTATTTATATTTTTGTTCTTGTAATTATTTATTAACTTAATATTTTAACAACATTTATTCTATACATAATGAAGTAATTTCAAATCTCTTCTTAATAGTCTCTCTTCTCTCCAGGAACAGTTAACTTAAATAAGTTAATTTAGCTACAGACTGTGCTTAATATTTTATTATTAAAATATCATTATTGTTATTGTTAATCATTGGTAATATTCTCAGTTTCATAAGCATACTTGTTTCGAAGAAATCATATTGTAGAATCTTATTTTATAATAGTCCCATTCTGAATTATTAATTTACATCTGTTACATGATTGTAAGTAGTTACCACTGACATTTTTATATGACTTATTTAAACAATTAAGAGGTTTTAGATTATATGAGTATAGTTAAAAATTTCTGTTAAAATTAAAAACAAATTATACGGCATTTTAATATTCACCATTTAAGAAAAAGGAAGGAAAAGAAAACAGGAAAAAAACATAATTACTATCCATTATGGGCATAGTTATTATATATTTATTACTTTTTATCTTAACTTTCTTTTTTTATTCCTAATTTTTATCTTAAAAAATATGATTGAAATGCGTTGAAGAATTAGTTGTCAAAATAAATATATCGATAAACATATTTGGTGTAAACAAAAGCGATTTAACAGGTATTCCGCAGAATTAATTCTTAGAATTGATAATAACCTTAATATATAATATAAAATATAATGTATTTAGTAATAAAATATTATAATACAGTTGGTGGATAGTATAAATAATATATTTTGTGTATTACATATGCCTAATATATTAAGGCAATAATGAATTATAATTTGTATATAATTATGCAGGCTGAAAAAACATTACAATCTATTGTTTTGTAGTAGTGTAATTTAATCGTTGATCGCTATTTAGTTGTAAATATATCTAGTAGAAGAAAACAAAGATTATTTATGGTATAAAATTTAAGCAAGGTATCATTTAACTGCATTTCAGTCAAAAGTTAAAGGACCCTATCTCGCCATTTAAAATTAATCAACAAATTAAAGGTTACTAACGTTTTTAATGTTCGGTAAATAGGTTTTTCTCCTTATCAATTGCTTGTCTTTTTGATTTTTGCTAATAGTCTAATATAAAAATTTACAAATATACATAATTGTAATTGCTATATGAACCCAAAGACATTTCACGGTATTGTAAAGAAGTACATTAGAATATATGTTTATGAAAAGAATTAACTCATTGGCTATGGATGCTGTGGCTATTGAGTCTATATAAACAGAGTAAAATGTAATTAAGAAAAATCCAAAAACGTTGGCATATTTTATCATGCTGTTGGCTAATTTTGTTAAAATATTGCGTAGTTGTAAGTGAATTTCAAAAAATAATAATATAAAAATTAGTAAACATATAAATGCATGAAACGTAAAATTCGTTAAAATGTATTTTTATTTGCGTTTAAGGTCATCGACACATATAAAGGACCGCAGTCGAATTTTTTTACACATTCTAGGTACGAACATTTTACTTCAGACTTATAGTGATGTGAACTTAAAAATTATTAGAAGCGCTGGCAGATTAGAACTAAACTAGAGCTTGCTACAAATTTCGGTTGTTGAGATAGGTCGACAAGCCGTCAAGAAAAAAAATGAATAGTTTTGAATTATAATTTCTGGTAAATCTAACAGTAATGTAATTCATGCTAAAATAAAAATAAACTATTATTGAACTTTACAATAGTTTAAATTGAGATAGGCAACAATTTAGATACATATAAATAACATAAAAATAAAACAGCGAAAGTTTAAGAGTTATAACAAATAATTATGATATAACAAATAATGAAATTATTTTAATGATCTAATAAATATCTTCAAAAATTGCACGTATGGAAAGTACTATTATAACCTGACAATCTGGATGCCAACTATGTTAATTAATTCTATTGTGTATGCCACTTAAATTCAAAGATCACCTTTAATAAGGTGTAATCTCATTATAATAAAGTTGAAAATAATGTAAAATAAAATTCAACCTGTACGGAATGATATAAATTAATAATACAAAACAATCGGCTCCTTGTGAGGCTTTCATATTATTTTATGAAACTAATACTAATAAAAACCGAACCGAAATATTCTCGCACGATGTTGCCGCATATATCGGAGCTTATCTTGTATGGTGCCTGTATATTTTTGGTTGGCCCTCTTATGGTCAACTCTCGAACGTAAATCTGTATATAAATGTTAAACTCTTCAACAAAGTGAGCTCCGGCAAAATTTTTGTCATTACCTGTTTTAGACCGTATGTACTCCGAATCACTATATATTTGTATACATATATATATATATATATATATATATATATATATATATATATATATATATATATATATAATTATTACAATTAGAATTAAAATATAGTCAATTCAAAATAGCAGTGACACGGGAGACTTGTCAAAACGTCGCAATGTTACCGCAGCAACTCTGAGTTTTGGTACATTTTGCCTATGATATATAACAAAATTCTGATCTAAGTAAAATAACGAAATAAAAATGTTTTGTATTTTAATTTATTTTAACATTATATTACATCTAATGCATATATTATCGAAGAACTTAAAACTACAATTAATTTTACAGACTATAGAGAATAATTTATAGGTTAGAGTTATTTTATTAAATATACAATGAACTTTTTCTAGGTTTTTAGGGTTCCAGCCGCGTTTTTGGATATAATAATTGACAATTGTAGATATCTCGAGTCCTGTATTAGAGAGCATCTTTATGTTTTATGCTTAGTTCTTGTTTCCTTCGATGCAATGTTTCCTTGTAAAGGCATTATGATATTACTATATTTCTCTTTAGTTTGTCTTGTTACTATCTGTATACGTCTTTCTTGCTAGAAATAAATTTAATCACTGCAATTTCCTTAATGCATTTGCTGTATCTGCAAAATAGTTAGTATTATTACTATCGTCATACATGTTAACCACATGTTCATGAATATTCTGAACAATAACACACATGCTCATAAAGTTTTCATACTCTATAATACAAATCCCTGCAGTTGAAGTATATTATTTGTATACTGACCTTTATCTGTTACTTCTTTCATCGCCCTGTGTTGGTAATTGTCAGCATTGAATCATAAACCAACATTCAATAAATTTTATTCAATCACTGTCACTTTCAGAAACACTAATCAAGTTAATAACTAAGTTGTTTATTTCCAATCTATCAAAAACTTACTCAAGATTCTACCATTTGTCAATTACTTCTTGAATATGTCTGATCGAGCACACAAAAATCAAAGGTGTTACTTTCGACAATGCCTCTTTCCATAAATCCAGACAGTTCTTGTTTGAATATTCTTCTTGACCTGAGTGTCTATTGCAATACCCCATATCAACTCAATTGGATTAAATATGCAGTGATAGGGAGGAAGACATATGGCCATAACTTTCAGTAAACTGATCTACCATGTATCTTATCTCAGGCTTATTTCTAAAAAAGTAAATTACATAAAATGTAGTTAAATATTTCATGTATATTTATCCAGTAGCAATTTGAAATAGTTCATTCTTTAACATTTCTTCTAAACTTATTTTATGTACTTTAAGCCTATTACTCTTTAATTCCAGCTTTTGTTGATGCACTTGTTGGGATTTTCCCCACCAGTTTATTCTATATATGGTAGATATAGTGCATTGTACATAACAATAACTGATGGTTTATAAAAGTTCTTTAAAAGCTGATTTTCAAAGTACTGCAAAAACAAGTTATGGCTCATTTCTCCATGGTAGTCACCCTTGGACTTCGAGGAAAACGCTAATTGTGCACCATAAATAAAATCATTCCTGTTTCCAGCATGAAGAGCTATATGTCTGCAATGAATTATTAATAAATGTTATGACTAACAAAACCTAATCTTTACACCACTTAAATCCTATATTACTCAACAATGTAGGAACGGATTTTCTACGTCCCTCAAATAGCTGTATATCATTTGGCTTTTATGAATACTTTCCAGACTAACAATTTTCTCTGAAAGAATTGTATTAAATTATGTTTTGATTGAAAAAACTACTTACTGCTTTTAAACATTTTGTTTTTTTTTTGTATTACTCTTCGTGAGTCCACAATCTGCCCTATTGGCAATAAGTATTTCTAATGTCTATATTACATATACATGGCATGTAGAAAATCACTTCATTAAGCAATCTTCTCTATAAAATATTATCTTAATTAATTAGTCTTATTCTAAAGCTTATTCTAAAGTCTACATATGTGCAGTAATTAGATCAGAAGGTGTTAAACATTTTAGTCTACGCAGTTCACTATCACGTCGCATATTTAGCTGATTAGCGAGTACATTGGGATGCACTGACACTCTTTCAAAGTACTTCACACAAACACGTTGAATTACACTCGTTATAGGTTTTAGAGGAATATCGCGTTGTATCACTTTATTTGAAATATATTTTGTATATTTGATCCTTGAAACATCAATCTGATCTTGATTCGTCACCTGTCTCGCACAAACACGGTTTCTTTTTGGTGAATTTAAGGTTATACTTGTTTTTTATTTTTTGAGATATTTTAGTGACCGTGTCCGTACTAATATTCAGTGGAGCTGCAACGCGCAAAAAATATTTTCAATAAAAAACGCGGCGATTTCAAATTTATTAAAACAAATCGTTAAAACAAAGTTTGCCGGTTTATAACTCATAATTATAAGATTTTGAAGAATTTTTAGACGTTTGGCAAACGTATAACTTTTGCAGGCTTATTCCGTTACATGTTCGAACTTCTCTAACAGCATTCTATCTCTTTTTAATAGAATAAAATGACAAGGATAAAATTGTCTGACTATAAAACGAATTTACAACTTTAGACAGACACATGTTGTCACTTGTGTCACTGCTGTTTTGATTTGACTATATATGTTGGCCTAGAATTTCTAAATTCTCTCCGCGAATTTCTGGGTTTGCCTTGTAGAATAAAATGAAGGAAGAGCTGAAGATGTCAGTTCTACCGCAACTAAAACCAAATATTATATTCTATTTTATATAATATTATTAGTCCTTTCAGAACCGTAAGCGGATAGAAGTCTGCAGTTTGAATCAATTATTACTGAGATTACGTTATTCGCTAATTTCATTTGCCATTATATGGATAGAGTAACTTTTTGTTTTTGTGACTTATACTATATTCATCGGATGAAAAGACATTTTTACTGATAAAAATAGAGTTATTTAAGTTGAAAATTAATCGCACAGAATGAGGCTACTTTCAAACTGCTAGTGTGTATACATTTATATCTGTATACTATTTTTTTAATAAAAAACAAATCAGCGTTTTTTTTTGGTCCGGCCTAAAACCAAGCCGTGTAATGCATGATGGATACCTGATCTCGGAGACTTGCCCTGGAGTGACAAGTTCGTGACAATACACTAAGTCGAAACCTGCGGGTTGCCACTGCTACTGAATTAAATTTGGGGATATCGCACTCGAGGGCAGCTGTTTTTGGGCACGAGGATCCGTCGAAAGAGCAAATAGTAAATCTAACTCTAGGTTTCCGAACTTGAGTTAACACACGACTGGATGCTGTCGTATGGGGGCAGAAGTTATGACTGCAGTGATGCATAAGGTCATTTCAGCTTGGAAAAAGGGGATATTATTGGCGATGCGGTGCTAAGCTCCCAGCATTATTTCTGACAAACCATGGAGCGTTTAAGATTCTCCTGAGGAGCTCATTTTGGAAAACTTGAAGTCCTTTCACCTAGTTGGGTGTAACATCCTTAAAGTAGGCGTTAGAATCGTAAAGGAGTACGGACCGAATTAACATATTGTAAAATAAGCGTTTGATGGGGATGGAAAGTCTACTAGAAGAGCAGATAAGAGAAGATAGTAATTTTGCTATCCCCGAACCTTTCTGGTATTGCCCTCTGGATTTGGGAATGCTAACCGAAACGTTGGTCATAGTGGAGAACTAGGTACGTGACGTTATGCAGCCATGGAATAGCTGCGGAGTCGATCTTAAGTTGTGCATCTTATGGAATATGATACATGGTTTGGATTTTCAGGGGGTTTATTTGCAACCCCCAGAATTCGATCGATCGATGTGCTTCTGTGAACGTCCTTGAGTGGTACCCTCGAGCCTCGAGGCCATGAAGAAAACAGTATCGTCAGCGTAAAACGCATCATCAATATGCTCTTTGCTCGGGCAGATCTAAAATAAAGTGTTTAAATAAGGCTGTGACCAGCGCGGAACCTTGAGATACGCCAGAGTCGATTAACAAATTACTAATAAGTTATTGATTATTTGATAATGTATTCTTGTAAAACTTAATTTTTAATATTCAATTGGTTTAAAATTAATTAAATTACTATAAATTAATTGATATTTATCTAAAGTTTTACGGAAGGTACCCGTTTGACTATCTATTTAACGACATATTTTCTACGAAGCTATTCGAAATAAACAAAATAAATCATAACTATGGATCGCAAAATAACAAAAGTTAGTTGGAGTGTAGTAATGATGAAATTTGAGCAATATATTACAAAAAATGTTCATTCTAGTAATTCTACGTGCAAAAATGCCGAAATTAGTATTATAAACAATAAATGTAATGCTCTATTACTATACATTACATTTTTTATTATGAAAGTTGTATTTGAATTTAAATAATTTAAAAACATAAAATTATCTCCCGTTAAAGAAGCTTTTAAAAATGAAAGACGACGTCATACTATTTCTGAACAATTGAAATCGTTGAAACGTTATTTACAAAACTGTAATTGCTACTTTAATGGTGTTTAATTAAATTACATTTATAGCGGCATTTTTATCAAAGAAGAAACAGCGTCTATGAGCTAATTATTGGATTCAAAGGAGAAATACAGAAACAATAGGATTAATTATCAGTCGAGATGCTATCTTTGTATTCGTCCGGTATCCGTAGAAGGGTCAAAATATTTTATATGATAAGTGAAAAATGCAAAGGAAGAAATATTGTGTTTCCACAACACAGTTTTTAGTAGGTTGAGTCATCTTCGTAGATGAAACACAAAACATAAGCTTTGTTTATGTATATTTTACCAACAATGGCATGGCTCTCCAAACCTGAGGATATATAATATTGTTCAAGTTTGATGGGCATCAGTTATTTAACTTTGTTCCTGCAAATTTAAACATATGTATCGGAAAGTCATTACCGGTTTTTGATAGGGATATCGTTAGGCTTAAGAATTAATTGTTATTATTGACACATATGTTCGAAGCTATATATGTTATATTTTAGGAAAATAACACCGTCATAGATTTATAGTCTTTTTGACAGAGGCGTTAAATGGTCGCAGAAATAATTAGAGACCAATTACAAGCAATGAGGAAAATGTAGAAGATAGAAAGTTGGTGCCACAGCAATAGAATGACAGGGAAATGAAAAATCGAAAAATTATTTGGAACATGCTGCTCCAAAGGCATGAAGGGAAGACATATCTGCATCGAATAGTGACGGGTTAAGAAAAGTGGTATTTTGAAAACCCTAAGTACAAAAAATCATGGTTATCATCTGGCGAAGATAGATAAGGCCGGCTTGGAGCCAAGTCGTTTTGGTCGCACGACAATGCTCTATGTTTGGTAGAATCAGAGCGACGTGGAAAATTACGAACCGTTGAAACCTAGTGAAACAGTTAATAGTGATCGATGTCGACAAGAAATTATCAATTTGAACGATGCATTGATCGAAAAACATCCAGAATGGGTCCGAAGACATGTTAAAGTAATTTTACAGCACAATAACGCGCCGCCTCATAAAGTAAAACCAGCCAAGGCAGCGTCGGATGGGACATATTATGATATCGACGGTACTCTTCAGATCTTGAAACCCCCCTTCCAACTATCAACTTTTCACGTTAATGGGACACGCGTTGCTGAGCAGCACTTCGCCAATTACGCATAACAGGCTAATTGAAAAATCCCTGGCCTGAGACATAGATGGCGCTACTAGAATTAAATCCATATGTTTTTTAATCAGCCCTAACCCTCAAAAGATGCGTATATAAATTTGAAAGCTGTCGGATCGTTAATTTGTGAATTATAACATTTTGAGTGAAACAGCTTTCGTTATTGTGAAAAGAATGGATAAAAATGAATTTCGCGTGTTTACAGAATATTGCTTTTTGAAGGCAAAAAACAGTTGAAGCAAAACCTTGGCTTGATGCCGAGTTTCCGGACACTGCCTCAGGAAAATCAACCATCAAGGATTGGTATGTTAAGTTTAGACGTGGCGGAATTAGCACCGAAGACGCAGTGGCCGCCCAAAATAGATTGTTACCGACAAAAACATTTTTAAAAAATTCACAAAATAATTTTGAATGACCCTAAATTGAAATTGAATGAAATAGCAGACACTCTAAAGATATTAAGTGAACGTGTACATTATATCATTCAGGAATATTTGGGTATGAGAAAGCTTTATGCAAACTGGGTGCCGCGCGACCTCACTTTTGACCAAAACAACGACAAGTTGATGATTCGGAGCAGTGTTTGAAGATGATCAACCGTAATAAACCCGAGTTTTTGCGTTGATATGTGACAATGGATGAAACATGTCTCCATCATTTCATTCCGAAGTCCAACCGACAGTCATCCGAGTGGACACACGATGAACCCGCTCCAACGCGTGGGAAAACGCAACTGTTGGCTAGCAAGGTTATGGCATCTGTATTTTGGGATGCGCATGGAATAATTTTCATTGACTACCTTGAAAAAGGAAGGACCATCAACAGCGACTATTACATAGCATTATTGGACCATTTGAAGGGCGAAATCGCCGAACAACGGCCGCATTTGAAGAAAAAGTAAGTGAAGAAAAAGAGGTGATCGCCGAAACTGAGGCCTATTTTGAAGCAAAGAACAAATCATACCACAAAAATGGAATCGAAAAGTTGGAAGGTCGCTATAATTAGTGTCACCCTTGAAAGGAATTATGATGAATAAAAAAAACTAATATTGCCAAAAAAATATGTTTTACTATGACAGCCTAAATGACTGGATCAATGGGTTTGCTCAAAGGACAAACAGTTACTGTGGGATAGCTTCCATAAATAGCCTCAAGGATACGGAAGACGTATAGAATAAAAATGCCAATACTTTGAATAAAATTAATTTTGCTATATTTTCGGAAATTACTTTCCTGTACATCTATAGCGTTTTATTTAGATTTAGATCAACTCAACATATCTAAGTTCTGGCGTGTCTATATATGTTTTTTTTTTCTGTTATTTTATATCGATTGACGTTAATATTAAATGACGTGGTCATGGATTTCTGATGTTATTTTCTATATATTCTTAGTCCATACTCGGACTTATCTTTTATGTACTCCTCCTACATTGTTTGTCTAAGCCTATCCATTTTCTGTCAGAAATGGACACCGAACGCGAGGGGAACGCAAGAGCACATACGCCGTCTCCTTAAAAACATATCGCTAGAAAAAGACAATTTAATATCTCCCCGACGGAACGTGTAGTAAAACTGCTGGATAAATTGCGCTGTGTTTTCTTCGGTTTATTCAAGTTTTATACGTTCGAATAAAGGCAAAAGAAATAAACGTTAAAACTGTAAAAGGAATATAACAGCAAGCCGAAAGGCAAACGCGGCGAATCGATTTTTTAAACGGCAATATACGAGAACCGAAGAATTAGCATATGCAATTTGAAACTTATATTTTTTGGAATTAGAAACGTGTTTTAAATTCACTTGACAATTGAAGATTTGAATTTTTTTATATATAGAAGTATTTATGGGACCTTAAGAAATTTACGTCTTCTAGTGTCATATGACAGTGAAATATTAATTTTAATTTCAGGATATCCATTAGTCAAGTTCATTCGTAAAGTTAATCCGAGAGGCGAAGAGAGGTCTTGATGGTCAGCGTGCGGTTAGTACTCAAACGCGTTTTTTGCGATTGAAGCAAATGTCTGAGTGTTAATTTGAGCATATAGTAAAATTTTCTTATAATCAAGTTAAAACAGCATTGAAGTAACGCGATCTGTCAAAGCGTCGCAATGTTACCGCAGAAACTCTGAGTTTTAGTACATTTTGGCTTTGATATTTAACAAAATTCTAATTTAAATAAAATAATAAAACAAAAATGTCAAGTGTTATAATTTATATTACCATTATAATACATTTAATGCATATATTATCGAAGAACTTAAAACTATAATTAATTATACAGCCACAATAGTTTACAGTTTAGAGTTGTTTTATTATTTACACTGAACTTTTTTCCACACTAGTATATGTAAAGTTCCAGGCGCGTTTTTTCATGTTCTGGTACCCTCTGAAGGCCTAATCCACGTAATTGTATATCTGAGTAATGTATTTTACTTTCATTAGAGAGCATATTTACCTCTTACGGTAAGTTCTTGTTCCCTTCGGTGCTATGTTTCCTTGTTAAGTCATTTTGATATTATTAGTTTGTTCTGTTACTACGTGTATACATCTTTCTTGATAAAACTGCATTTAATCACTGCATTCTCCTTAATGCATTTACCACATCTGCAAAACAGTTAGTATTATTTCTCTCCTCATACATTTTAACCAAACGTTCATGTGTATTCTGAACAGTAACACACATGTTCATGAAGTTTTCGCACTCTATAATACAATTTCCTACAGTTAAAATATGTTAATTATATACCGACCTTTAGTTGATTCCTCTTTCATCGTCCTATCTGTCTTGGTAATTGTCAGCACTGAATCATAATCCAACATTCATACAGGTTTATTCAATCACTGTCACTTTCAGAAATACTAATCAAGTGAATAACTAAGCTGTTTATTTCCAATCTAATAAAAAGTTGCTCACGATTCTATTATTTGTCAATTTTTTTTCAATGTGTGTGATCAAGCTCATCCACAAAGAAGGTGTTATATTCGACAATGTCTTTTTCCACAAACCCAGGCAGTTCTGGATTGAATATCCTCCTCGACCTGAATGTGTATTGTAATAATTCTTTGCAATTCCCCATATGAACTGAATTGCATTAAATTTACAGAGATAGGGAGGAAGACGTAATACACTGTGGCCATAACGGTTAGCAATCTGATCTATCATGCATCTTTTTTAAAGCTAATTTCTAAAAACTCAATTACACAAAATCCAATTATTAAATTAATATTTGGATTAACTAAATACTTCAATTACATTTTTAACTTTTTCATTTTTCGAAATATTTCATTTACTCATTACAATTTTTAAGATTTACTACACAATATTTTAAAACAGGATTTCGAAATAAATAACTTCTTGAAAATTATTCAGTGTTTCGCTAATTCTCTTAAAGCTCAAGTAATCGTAAACATTGCGTCGTTAAAATATAATTGGATAATATTTTTAGTAAACCTTTTACTTTTGATCCTATATAAAATCGCTTGAAATTTATGGGTAACTAGGATTGTATATTATCACAAGTAACCTGATATTTTAAACTGTAGGTAATATTTTTTAAATTCTATTTTGTTGTGCTAAATTATATATGTATTCAATACTCATTAAATTCACAATTTTGCAACACATACCGTCATTCTTCAGAATTTTTTTCTATGGTTGTTATTATATTTCCTTGTAAAACACTTTAAAGTAACACTTTCATTCTGTAGGCATATTTTTTTATTTAAAAAGGACATGCTATCTAGTAGTTTATTAGTATATAGTTTTCCATAATATTGCGCAAGTTATGATCTTTGTCAGCCAACACAAGTTTAACAACCAAACTACTCTATACTACCTAAACTAATTTAATACCCTTTGATGGATATACTCCCATGGTCTACTTAATGTAATTTTTTTATACATATCTTACAGCCGTTTTAACCTTCTGAGATAAAAACCTGGTAAGCTCACTGTTTTCGAGTAGTTCTGATATTCTGACATGTTTATGTACACGCATTTGCACTTCGTATTTTTATGGAAAACGGATAATTTCTTCACTGATTCTAGATATATATTTTCTTCATGTCTTTATTTCTAATTAGGGATGCCGAAAAAATATCGATATATGGATATATCGATATATTTTGGAAAATATATCGATGTTTTTGGCCGATATTTTTTTAACCGATATTTATTAATATTTGAAAAAAATTAAATATGTTTCTTAAACATTATTTAAAAAAATGATTTAATTATTTTTAATAAATTTTAAATTGGTACTTAGTTTTAGAGGTTTTGTATATTTTGGCATTTAATTGTAAAAAAATTAAGCAAAAAAATGTTTTTTTCTCCAATATATCTACATGCAGATATTATTTTGAAAATACCAAGAACGATATATCGATATATCGAAATATCGATATTTTTTTCGGTGGCCGACATTCCTATTTCTAATAAACCATAGAAGATCGACAACGCTCTGAATCCGAAGTCTATACTGGTTTCAAAATGTGTTTATACATTAACGATTTCTTGGGAAATAATAATTCAGAATGTTATCTTTGCACTGATATAGGAAATATTTCGATCTGTTCGCATATTAGTTTTATATTAATTACTTTGGAGCCATTTATCATACGCCAAGACAAGATTCAAAGAGCCAACATTTTTATTAATATGGAAAATCGTATTAAATCGTAGTATGGTATCAAACTATCAAAAAGGATTTATAATTAGAGTGCTATGCGTTATTTACGTGAAGTTATTCGTCTTAAGAGGCAGACACACAACTCCGATAAAAAATTCAGTTATAGTTGCATATCATACCCCAAGCGCCCCATTTATTTGATTTAACCCTTTAGAATATTTCGTAAATTCGATAATTATCACTATTGAATATAGTTCAAGACATATAAGAAAAAAATATTTAAAATAAGTGTATTTCGCTTTGGAAAAATAAATAATTTCTTTGGGTTTAATTTCAAGGGCATTAGTATATTTTGATATACAGATACAACATAAGAAACATTTCTATAATACACTCACTGTTAAAAATTTTTCTTCTTCGGAAGTATCACAGGATGTTGACATCTTTTTTGAAGTAAAAGAACAGAGACCACAAAAAGCAAAACATGATTCTCTCTAATGTACATTGTTGCAATACTCATATCATTTCATGGCCCGACGACTAACGGAAAACAAACCGACAACTTTAAATGGCGAGCGATACCATTTGAAGATTTAGAATTAAGAGGCTTTAAAATTTAGGGCCCACCATGTTAAAGGATTAAAGGGGCACGGTAGCATAAAGGATTTGAATTCGTATGTACATGGCCGAATTTTATGAGATGGAAAGACGTAATGAAAATAAAACGTAGCGGGAAGTAGATACATAAATATTGTTGGATCGACTGGCTCTCGGGTGTGTTCGTATCGTAAATTTTCTATTGTGAGAACTGTTCGAATTTCGACACCTGACAAAGCTGTAAACGACTAACGGGGGATGCTGTAACTTAATTCACGGGCAGAGATTTAATTTTATTATCAATTTATGGATAACGGCTATTATTTTGAGATCTTAATTAGAGCTAAACTGGGTTAGAATTAATCTAAAATATACTATAATATTATATAATGTTTTATCATAAATTTAAGTATATAAAACTGAAATGCTCTTGATGAAAAATATACATCAATCTTATATGGGTTTTGCTCATTGTCATATTTTGTAAATAATATTAACCTTTTAATGTTCTTTTTCATCTTTCATTGAATAAATACTGAATCAAACGCAAACTATAACTAATGAACAAAATTCTCTTAGAACATGTTTTTGGAAGTTGAATTCTGGACTAGACTTTCGTGTATTCATTCGTCTACTCATTTATAGAAACATAAAGGCTTAAATACCATTTATATGCTCACAACTTATCCAATACTAATCCATCGGAAAACCTATAATACAAACTTACGAAGGTTTCTTAATAATTAGCAATCTCTAGATATCAACCCTGAAATACATGGTATGGTGTATTATAAGTTGCTAAAATCGAATAAAACTGTTACTGTATCTACTGATGTCCCCCTAAATGACGCAGAAAAGGCCAGCAAGAACGATTAAAAGACGCAAAGATATCCTCTAGAATATTCACACTAGGCCACGCGTTTCAAAAATTTTGAAGAATACATTCTACACCCCGTGTATTAATAAAAAATAGCGCCTTGTGATTATGTGGTAATTCGCTCAAATAGATGCAACATCACTTAGTTAGGTCATGGGTTTGAAATGCAGAACAAGTGAAAAAATAGGCCGATGATTGAACATATTTTGATTAATAACAGGTCAATTTAAAAGTCCCCGGCCTTCCATTATCAGTAAAACACATGTTTTTGGCAAAATTAGTTTTTTATTCAACATAATTCCCTTCAAGGTATTCAAAGATTGATACATTGATTACATACATTACATACATTGATTACATGATTAGATACATTGATTATAGCGACCCTTCAACTTTCGATACCATTTTTATAGTACGATTGGTCTTTTGCTTCAAAATAGGCCTAATTGATGGATTTTTGCCATCATTTTCACTGACTGACACGGTGCATTGTGTTGGTGAAACACAACTTTGTCACATATCGACGCAAAAACTCGGATTTATTACGCTTGATCATCTTCAAACACTGCTCCGAATCGTCAACTTGTCGTTGTTTTTGGTCCAAAGTGAGTTCGTTGATAGTTGATATATTTAGTGTGTCTGCTATTTCATTCAGTTTAATTTTACGGTCATTCAAAATCACTTTGTGGATTTTTTAAATGTTTTCGTCGGTATCAATCCTTGATGGTTGATTTTAGCAGTGGGGCAGTGTGCGGAAACACGGCATCAAACCAAGTTTTTGCTTGAACTGTATTTTTTTCCCTTCAAAAAGCAATATTTTATCAACAGGCGAAATTCTTTTTAACCATTTATTCACAATAACAAAAGTTGCTTTACTCAAATGCTATAATTCACAAACTAATGATCCGACAGCTGTCAAATTTGTACACGCATCGTTTGAGGATTAGGGCTAATTAACAAACATATGGATCTAATTCTAGTAGCGCCATGTATGTTTCAGGCCGGGGACTTTTCAATTAGCCTGTTATGCGTAACTGGCGAAGTGCTGCTCAGCAACGCGTGTCCGATTAAGGTGAAAAGTTGATAGTTGGAGGGGGAGTTTCAAGATCTGAAGAGTACCGCCGGTATCATAATATGTCATGTTAAATATTGCACTCATTTTTTTATATCTGAAATGAACAATATGAAAAATATATAGTACATAACAAGCAGTTTAAGAGACAATATTACAAATTATTGCTTTAAAATTATAATTTTTTTGGCTGATTTAAAATTATGTTTAAAGTGGATTTTGCATATGTCTAGGTAATTTAAATACAGCTCTGGCATTTCGCAAAAATTAATTAATTAAAATTAATAATAATAAAAAAATAAAAATTGCTGAAGCTATGGATATTTTCATAAATAAATACTTTTCAGGAACTTCGTTTGCTCTTTATGTTAATTTTAAATTTGAATTTTCGAATTGAACATATTTAAAAATTAGGACTAAAATATTGTCCAAAATGCAAAAGTGTGGAATACCAGCATAATAGAAAACTGTAGTAGCTAGTAAAACTTTCAGAAATAATATCTAATAGATTATTATATCGGTGTAACTTACCATATGTAAGATATAAGAAGCTCGATATAATGTAAAATACAACATTTCTTGGAAACTTCTATCTTTTAGGTCGATCCAACACAAATAATTTTCCATACATTCTCCTATATCGTTTCATATAATCTGAAATTTATCGAAATTTGCACTTTTACAGCAACCAGTAACGTTACTGACCTGAACTCCGCGGAGACCCACAAACTTTTCAAGTTATTATTTGGAAACTTTCGCCGAAGTTTCTACCGGGCAGAGCCGGTCCCGTCTAAAATCTTTATTGCGTTGCGAATATTTATACAACCTCGGTCGCGTTTTTGAATTTTCTGCTTATTTTTTAAACTTCGCGACCGAAGTGGAAACCGGCATGAATAGCAAGTAGCCGAAAAACAGTTCGTTTTCTTCGTTTCTCCACTCTTTTTTTTAATAAATAGAATTTCCTATTTACATATCTTAGAGTAAACGTTCGAGGAGTCAATTAAAATGTTAATATTTTCGAGATTACGTTGGAATTTCCTTACTTTAACGGAAGTGAAATAAGTTTGTGTATGTTATAGACTTTTTGGAGCTCTATATACTTTAATAACCTTAAATTAGCTGAAATAAAATTTAATCTCTTTTAAAACTTTTTTATTGTTTTAAACATAGGAAACTTCTAAACTAGTTTTAGTAACGTAGGTGATATTTAATATTGGTGCCTCAAAACACAAAACTAGTATTCGTTTTGTTCAGTTTTTCTGTACTTTTATATTTTTTTTTCTTTTATATTTTAAAGCCCCTTTTTACCAACTAGGGGGTTGATCTGGACTGGCCCTACAGTTTAACAACGTGGGCTCCGAACCACTATCCTCAACATTAAGCCTACCGACTGGGTGACCAACTTTAGAAATCATCCCAGAAGACATCCGGTCTTACCCAACTTGGTTACTGACGTGAGTGGGATCATTTTCCTTGTCGGATTTTACACTCTTGCCGAGAAGAATTACATTTTTTAAACAATCACAAGCATAAATTTACCACCATGCCCCAGCAGGATTTAAACCCGCGGCTATCGCAACAGTAGGAGGACCGTCCTATCGCCTTTACCACTGCGCCACCAAGCCGGCTTTTATACTATTCTGTTTTTTACTATCAAGCGAAGCATTGAAATGTTTCATTCGACTGTTTCATTCATTATTAATTTAATTTGAGATTGATTTTCTCAAACGTTTTATTCGTTATTACTTTTATAATTATATGAATGCAATATAACTATATAGTATATGTTTTGTTTGTATTCTGACTTTCTATATTTCATTCTTAAGGATTATGTATTAGTATAATATCGTAAAAAAGCAAATTTTGATTGATAAATAATGTACTTTTGACTGAAAAACACTAGAAATAAATTATTAATATCATTATTGAAATAAAATAAATAAAATGATTTGGATTAAATTAATATAAACTGATATACAGTTTAATAAAATATAATATCGATGTTTAGTCGATAATGTTTATCTATAAGCAGATGAAGACGGTTTTTATATTATATTGTCAACTATTAGGTAAATGCTGTTTATAATTAAGCCTTATTTTCAGGATCTTTCGATGTTTCTTCAAACCTTTCACATGTTAAAACTTCTCTCATTGAACCTTATAATTTTAGTATCATGCAATATTTTGTTCTATATATATATATTCTTTAAAATTTTAATATATTGCATTATATCCCTCATTAGTTCTCTTTAAATGTTATTAATACATGATAAAAATATTTGGGACCACTATTCCATAACCTCTACAAATTCAAATTAACACTAAAATTTAAAATTATTGGGACTATAAATAATTTTTAAAGGATTCATTGTAATTTGGAACTTTATTGTAAAAAATCGTTACAATGTATTTTATTCAAGTATTGTCAAACGATAGCCGCAATTTTTAATTTATCAAAAAAGAAACAAAATCAATCTAGAGAGAACGATGTATTTTTGTTCATAAAAAGTGAGGCCTTGCTCAGAGATGTCATAACTCATATCTCGGAACAAATAATAATCAAGTATCAAGTATCAAGGCCTGGAGAGTACGGCAAGTAGGGTTACTTCCCATCTTAATATTTCTAAGTATGCTTTTACCGGTTTTTCAACATATGGTCGAGCATCTTCATGCTGAACAATAACATTGTTGTGTCTTTGGTCGAAAAGGTGTATGTCGTAACGTGCTACAACTCAGTTAATCCTCAATAATTGTTTCATCGAGTAATATCTTAAAATCTTAGCTTTCAATTTTTTAGCTGCCTAGAGCGCTCTCTGCCATGGGTCTTAATATCATCACTTTTAAATCGTCGAAACCAGCATTCGCATGTTGAGATCGATGGACAATTGTTGCCAAATATTTCACACAGCATTCAGTGACTTCCAGCTGGCTTTTCATTCAATCTAGTGATTGCCTTGTGATGGAAATGTATTACCTTAATCATGTGTCTCTCGTAATAGAGTAAAGGACTAATTTAAAACTGATAAGTTACTGAAACTTTTTTTGGCAGTTTTTTTTCAATATAAGACCAGAATTTATTTGATATATAACACTAACTAAAATAATAGACTGTATATTAAGGCTCATAATTCAGTATGATTTCATTCATATAAGAAGTATTTTTCATCCATTCATAATAATTATTTATTAACAATATTAAAACTCATTAAAATATATGTACACTATCGCAAGAACTAACACTCACTAACATTTTTAAATTGCATTTAATTATATCTAATTTCTATTCACTTTCAATAATCGACATTACTACGCCATTGAACCTATAACAGAGTATCATAAGTAAGATTATTTTTAGAACTGTAACAACTGCAGAGTATCAAATATAAGTATATATGATCTTTCTTTACTTTTATGTTATAAACAATAGTTTTTTAAACGACTTAAGAAACAGTAAACTATCTATTATTGATCCTTAATTTATAGGCTTGATAATATTTCAGTGCCGTTATCTAAGTTACAATTACTTAAGGTGAAACGATCTTTAACAACATAAAGAACCCAAGAATTATTTCTTTCCTCTCCATACATCTTTTATTTGAATGTTTTCATTCAAGAGTTGAATTCATCAATTAAGTTGAATTTGGCACTTTTATATATGATTGATATTAACATATATTTCCTACATATTTTATTAAAATAAATTAACTAGATATAATACTGATAATTGTATATATTTTTCTCACAAATGTTGTAAAAAACGAACTATAGATTACAATTGTAGAAAAATTATGGATCAGGTAGGTTGAGGTGCATATACTTTATCAAGACTAAATTTGCCACTAAGAGCCCTGAAAATGAATATTTATACATTGATAACCACAGTATATATTTTATATTTTAAAAAATATATAGAAATAAGACCAATTTTTTATTCTAATAATTTTGTCTTTAATGATATTGTCAAAAGTTTACATATTTAAACCAAATAGTAGAAATGCTCTAAGCTAGACTAGTAGTAGAGGGAAGTATTGTGAATTATTGGTGGAAATGATATATATTGCAGGCAGTAAAAAATAAATGCAGTGGTTTAAATAGTATTAACTGAACCTTGATCCCATATTTTTAAAATTTTATTAATTAATAATAAAATTATTATGGATGGATGGAAAACACTTCTTATATGAATGAAATTATACTGAATTATGAATCTCTGGAACTCAAAAGCTAGCATGAAAAAATGTAATGCTTTGCAATAATTAATTGTAGGGAAAGATTATACATTATTGTATAAAATGTTTAATAAATACATTAATAGTATGCTGTACTTGTTAATTTTATTTTTTTAATTGTTAATTAATCTAAACTACAGAATAAAAAGGTTTATACGAGTTTCATTTTAAATATACTATCGTTTGGGATTTTGATTATCCCTACTTCTTTTATTCTAGAGAAACGTTTTAACCAGACTGAAGCGCAATTCAAGTACCGGTTTCCCCCTCGTCGATCTCCTAAAGAAATAAATTATTCACCATCAGGATTCCGAGACTCAAGAACAGGCAACATCGCCGAAACCGCAGGTCCTTGTATTATTCAAATTCTGCAACACTACCGTGGGACACCACAATTTTAAAACAATTCATACCTAGCATTTATTCTTAACGGTTCGTATAATCCATAAATAAATTGAGGATTGTTAATTTATCGCTATAAATATTATATTAATCTTTCACTATTTTGGTGAAAATGTGTCAGAATTCATTCGGTAATGATTGAATAATACATAGCCCTTGATTGACGTGTCCGTAGGATTAAACACATTATCTTTTCAATATATTTCTTATTATTTATGTATAATATTAAGCAGCATAACGTATTAGAACGAATAAGAGTTTTAAAATTAGAACTAGGGAAGAACATTCTTTCTAGTGTTTTGTTTGGTGTGCTGCTTAATAAACAAAAAGTAAACATTACATTTTTGCCACATCTACCAAAATTTAGACCTTTGAGGCATCTAATAGTTGATTCAATTTTGATTATGATAAGCAGCGTATCAAAACCTCCTATTCAGCCCGGCCGTGGGTAATTGATTATTAAAAGTAATTAGAATATGGAACAGACTTCTTCTTTAAGCAACTCCAAGTATGTTTCATTGTTCAAGAATTTTATACAGAAATACATCTCCATAAATATTCAGAAACTATTTCTGTATATTTTCATTGTTAACATTTTAGAGCAAAACATTTTCTGTGAAATTAGCTTGATTTGTGTTCTGTGTTTTCCTCTGCTCATTATATAAGATAGTTTTTTGGCAAAATGCTTGTTTATTCTAGCCACTGAAACATATATTATCCTAGGGTAAGATTAATTTCTAATAATTTCAATCAATTTCAAAGAATTACACAACTTAGAAGTGCCAGATTATTTTTTTATTTAGTCTTTTAGATTATAATTATCTTCTAAATAATTTTTCGTATATTGATTTCGATTATATATCGCTGATGAACATTTCGCTAGTTTCAACTTATTTTTTATATTAAGAAAACTCAAATTGTGAAGTGATCTACATATGTTTCTAATTATCTTAAAGAGTATAGGCCGCAGAACATAACTGCTGTCACAATAAATTCTTTAAAATACTCTCTGCCTCTACTGTTTTCTTTGCTGAGATATTCGCAGTACAGGAGACTTTAAAGCTTATAATCTTCTTCATTGTCGATTCTCAAATGGCTTGTGAGACCATTCACAATACCTGTACTTCTTGATGTCATGGAGATGACTTAGCTGATACACTCGCTAAAGATGATATTACAAATGATCAACTAATCACAAATGTATTACATTACGAATATGCTTTTCCATTTATAGATTATAACACAATCTAGTACGACTTGAGTGGGACCTGCTGGAACAACAGAAAACTAGTATATTTTGTTTAAATTTCTGTTAGTATTTCTTATACATGACATGAGCATTAGGCAACACCTTGCCACGTATTCTAGAAAATAACAAATATTATTTAATATATTTAATGTAATGTTGTAAATATATATATAAATATATTATATACATGCTACCGTTATAAATATATTCATAAATTATATATATATATATATATATATATATTTATATATATATATATATATATATATATATATATATATATATATATATATATATATATAATATAATCGATCGCTTGTAATTATTCCTTTGCTAACTTCAATTTTCGAAATACCTTCCTGTTTAATAAAGAAAGTTCGAAAGATAAACCTAATCTTCTGGATTGTATATCTGCGGAGTAAAGCTATAATCAAGAAGTTGGGACCAATTAGTCAAACAGAATTAATTGAATTTAAGCTACTTTAAAGCGAAAACGTCCTTTGCTATGAAGCATTTTAAAACTTTCCGTATTTATTTACCTCCGTCCGGAATTTTAGAAGGTGTGTTGGCTGACGATATTGCTAATTCCACTTATTCCTTGGTCTCTTCAATTTTGTCTTTATTGCAAAAATAACTGGGGTTTTACAGTGTTCCGCTGAAGAGTTTTAATGTTATGGTGTTCTTTTACTACTAGCTAAAAGTTTCTTTCTGCAGATTAATTATTATAAAAATATCAGTTTATTCTCTATACTAGTGAAACTTATATACATGTCACTTATACCTGAAATGTGCTGTAATATCATGTCAACTAAAAAGTTTTTGTTTGTATAATCGATTCAGTTGTATAATGAAACAATATATTATAAATACTTTTTTTTAATTCATTTTATTTTTGTTCAACTTTATGTTACTTTTCGTTAGGCCTATTTAACTACCCATTATTCACAAGTTATTACTGTTGTAGGAATGTTCGTCGGGTCGTCAGAACACTTACTACTATTTTTGAAAGGAATTTGCACGTGGTCGAGGGGAGAATTGACAGGATATTAGATTAGGTAGAGGAAGTACGGTAGCGCTGTGGAAGTGGTATTATTACAAGGGGATAGAGAAAAGAAAAGAGAATAAGACGTCGTCGTGATGGTCTTTTATAGCCTGGAACTTCATGGTACCAATCCACCGGCGTTACCAACCTTTGTAGTTGTTGTTGGTGAATTCGTGGTGGCCTAAAGGGTCGTGGCGGTCGCTACATAACTCCCCTCCTAGTGGAACTGCCGTGGAACGTACCTCTATGTGGTGCAGGTTCCGGAGTGCACCCGCAACCACGCAAACAAACGCCCAGGGATAGCTGATGAGATGGGGATCCCAACCTGAGCGAAGAGTTTTACGGGATCAGCTGCCATCGGAGTTGTAGCAGGACGTCGTTCGTCTTGGGACGCTTAGCTTTGTTTGAGGGTACCTATAAGTGTGTTATGTGTCCCATTTCGTGATGCGAAGGTGTTCATGTATTGATGGTAAACATGATGGGCTTCTGTGGTTTTCGTCCATCAGGCTCATGGGATGTCGTCGACCATGTGATGTTGATGGGTTCCGTTCCTCGTGCTATCCTTCCATGCACGTGTCAAGCACCTGTCGAGTGACTTATGTTGAGTTGATTTACCTGTTAGGCACTTTGATCACGTCGGGGTCACCAATTGTAGGAATGTTCGTCGGGTCGGTGAGTCGGTCGAAATGTGTGGCTGCGGCTGCGATTATTTGTCAGAACACTCACTACTATTTTTGGAAGGAATTTGCACGAGAACTGAAAACATTGGTTGAAGAAATACTGTTTATTTTAATATTAAATTATACATGTGGTCGACGGGAGAATTGACAGGATATTAGGTTAGGTAGAGGAAGTACGGTAGCGCTGTGGAAGTGGTACTATTACAAGGGGATAGAGAAAATAAAAGAGAACGAGACGTCGTCGTGATGGTCTTTTATAGCCTGGAACTTCATGGTACCAATCCACCGGCCTTACCAACCTTTGTAGTTGTTGTTGGTGAATTCGTGGTGGCCTAAAGGGTCGTGGCGGTGGCCACACTGTTATAGAATTATGCAATCTAATGAAACAAGTTAAGTTAATCAGTTTTTTGTAAAGTTTATTGGATTTTTGGGACGGTATCAATATTTTGTCAATTGAATATATAGAATATTCACTATTTACTTTCAGTAGTATTCAGTTTTCTATTCTGATGATTTTGTTAACTAAATATCCGATTGTAGAACTATGTTTGGATAGATTTTTTATTTTTAAACAATGTCTTGTTTCTAATCTACAAATATTCCAGTATCTGAAATTGGAAAATGCAGTTAACAATTGAATAAAATTCAATATAGCGTGTGTTAACGTCTTAATATTAATTTATTAACATGATGTACTCTTACAAATTTTCTACATAGACTTTTTACACATCCATTGATTACTAAAATGGCTCTGTTTTCTCTTTACATTTATTCTTAGATTTTATTTAGTTTTTATTAGTATATTAAATATTAGACTATTATTAATATATTGGTACGGGAGCTAGCAATGTAGAGGAAATAAGAATTTCAGGTAAGCTAATCTTTTGACATTTGATGTTTTTTACTATCTCAGTCAGCACCCAGTCCATGTGGCGTATATCAGCAGCGTTTACCAGTGCGCATCGTATCAGTACGTGTAAAAATATTCAATTTTTAAATTAGTAAAGATTGGATAATTTTTCTGAATTAAAATATTTAAATAATTGCCACACATTTTTATGTTTGCTTATAATGTGCCAGACGCTACTTTTTATTTATAAAATACAAATTCAAATTATTTCAGTATGGCTGTAATATTTAAAAGATATTATTTATGTCTCAGAGTACGTAAAATTAACTTGCTAGACAAGAATTGTATTGATAAATATTAATAATAAGGAACACTGATTAAGTCCGAGAAATAAAATAGGTATGTTACATATGTTATATAAAAAGAGTGCTGTCAGTAGGGGTGTCGAGCGCCAAGAAAAGCATGGGTTTTAAAAAAAAATATATCGATTTATCGGGAAAAAAAATATTGATATTTTTTTGCAATATATATGGATATTTTTAATGAAACTTTACAATTAAGTACCAAAATTACAGCAAACTTTAACAATTAAGTACCAATTTAAAGTTTATTAAAAATAATTATATGATTTTTATAATGCTAAAGAGGTGTATTTAATTTTTTTCAAAAATTATCAAAAATATCCATTAAAAATATCGATATATATCGATGTTCGTCAAAAGTCATTAATAACATAATCATTCCGCAGTCAGATGTCAGATGGTGAGGCTGCAGATCGAGAAAGTGAAAGAATTGATATGTAAAAAAATTAGCTTGCCAGAAATTCTCTTTCAAAAACGTAGCTATCACTTAAACTGCATTGCTTTAATGCTTTAGTTTAGTTAAGAAATGTAAGAAATCTTAACATTTGGTATCAATTGTTATATACTTACATATCAATGCATGCCAGATAAAGTTAAATATTTTCATGCTTTTGACATTTTCTCAAATATGTCAAATATCAATCTACTCTTTAAATATTATATTTATTCCTATTTGTTATATTATATGATGTCCCATTAAATAAGACAAATATCGCACAACTTTTCTTTTTTTACAACCATTTTCATGGTCAAAATACACATTAAATAAAATTAATCTTTATTTACTTAGATTAACAGAATAGTTATAGCATAATTGTAATTAAATATGCAGAAGAGATGAATTAGTTACTTAAATAAAAGATTAGTATTACGATCAACATATCAAGAATATTAGCAATATAATAGTCAGTTCTGGAATGTTTCTTGGTTATTAAACTTGCTCTTTTGGAAAAGTCGCTTAAATGCGAGGTATATTTACTGTAATTGGGAGTTCGTATGTTAAATTATGTTAAAGCATCAAATAGTGAATATAAATAACAAAGGTGTTAAGTATAAAAAGAAATAATAATTTATGTTATACACCCGAAAACAATATTCCTGATCAAAAAGCCAAGAAAAATTATATCAAGATCATTGGTACCCTTAATGAATAATTCTTTTAATAAACCTCATTTATTATACTAAATCCTTATTTATTTATATTGTTTTGGTGAACGTATTTGCGTTGTGGTCTAATAAACGTATATGTATCGCCTATGAATAATATCTACATAATTAGAGGGAGGAAATGAAAGGACCTAAAAAGGGACCTTGTCCTGATTAAACAGACGGTTCATGACGTTGCATTTAATAGAACATGCCTAGTTTAATTCGCCTGATACAATACGTGGTAAAACAATTAAGACTACTTTAACTACAACAAATATAATTATTTTGATATGCCTTATTTTGATATATTTTGGGAGCAACGAAAAGTCTGTTGTGTTTGAAAATTATATAAATATATTTAATTTTATTAGATTTATTAAACATTACTTAATAAAGTATGCTAATATGTCTATCTACATTTATCTGAATATATGTTTAGGGTAAATAATGTGGCTCAGTGAATGGAGGTAAAACGAAATGAAACAGTGGTGTTTACATTGTTTGACCGTTATTTGTTGAAGTAATATGAAAATTTAGAAAATACAAAATAGATAAAACTATGGTGGCACGTCTAAATTGAACGGTGGTCAGATACTGAATGAATGGAAATAACTTTCAATAACATACCAGATAAACGTCTCGGGGTTGCCAGCTCGTTATCGGATTCTAGTTGGCGCTGATGGCACCCCTCCCGTGTTCAACATCTGGGATTATATTTCTGGGTATTTTGTAGGACGTTATTCCACTATGTAAAATTCGACATGCCTCAAGCTCACTACAATACTCCCCTGCCAGAATTTTACATACAATTATATTAAACAAATAAAAATACAAAAAGTATGAAAAAAAAATCAAATACAAAATACTGATATACCAAACAAAATGTGCTGCATGAAAAGGGCTTTGAAACATATGATAAATCGAAACGGTTGTGGTTGGTACGGTTGCGATCTGGTACGGCTGTTGATATCTTCCGGTCCTACAGATACCGTTGCTTCATCGTCGCTTTGGCACTTGAGTGTGGTCCATCGACGACGTTGAAAACAAGCTATTTTTCTTCGATGACGAGATGTTGGCAATTCTAGTACCTCGGCGAAAACATGACGAGTCTACGGTGACTGCAATCGGTACCTAGCTTCTGGAGCTGCTCTGTCTCATAGTTATCCGTAGTCACATACGTAATTCAGAAAAAAACAATAACGGCGGTATCCGACCGAAGCTGCCCAAAGCCTTTCAAATCAAAATGTCTGCCATTATGACGGAGATGGCGAGCGAAGGAAGACATTATGATTTAAACATAGCGCCGAAAGAAATGTTTAGTCGAGACGTTGATGATTAAATAGTGATGTAAAAATCTGTAAGAGTTCAAAACATTCTGAAAGAAATAAAATTTGGAAAAAAAATTAAAAAAAAATGAATTGGAAATAATGAAATGAAAATTAAGGTTCATTGTTCCAGCACTAAAACAAAATTTAATGAGGAGCAAATGTTTGAATGAATGTAATGTTGAAGGAATAACGGTAAAATCGAAAACGAATCGAATAAAAAATATAACGGCCACGTAAAATTCACCATGTTGCCCGTACCCTCCATTCACGAGCCCAAACCCAATTTTGCGAAAGATCACGTCGGGGTCACCACTTTGGAATAAATTGATATGGCGGTGAATGGAGGTAAAATGAAATGAAACAGTGATGTTTACATGATGTGACCATTATTTATTGAAGTAATATAAAAATGTGGAAAATACAAAATAGATAAAACGGGTGGCAGCGGTGTTACCTGGAGAAGAGGCTTGGGCAGTCGATGGTGGCACGTCGAAACTGAACGGTGGTCAGATACTGAATGAATGGAAATACCCTTCAATAACATACCAGATAAACGTCTCGGAGATGCCAGATATTCGTTGTCGGATTCTAGTTAGTGCTGCTGGCACCCCGCCTGTGTTCAACATCTGGGATTATATTTCTGGGTATTTTGTAGACTGTTATTCCACTATATAAAATTTGATATAGCTTGTTTGATTTACCTTCAACGTTTCATAACAAACACTTTTCAATAAAAATGTTTAATGTACCGATGTTAAAATATAATATAGAAAAATATGTTTAGGTATAATAAGGCACCAAACTTGGCCATCTAAAAATATAATCTTTGAATAATGTTCACAACATATTGTTTTAAAAGTTTTGGATAGTCTTGGAAACAATCCTTGAGATATATTTTTATATTATGTGCCCTTTGGTCAAAAATAAACATTAGTATAAAATAGAGATTAAGAGTGTGCCCTTATAAAACGAATATTTTGAAAAGCTAATTTTATTAATATAGTTTCTACTAATTGATATTAGTCCGGTAATAATTTATGTTAATAGTTTCTGTTATTGCTTTGAAGAAGTAATTAGTAAGAGTGCATTTTATTACTCAAAATGTTATACTACGATTAAGTGATTTCAATGGTTGATTTTTATATTAATTAATATATTTATAACTTAATTGTGATATCAAACAATTTAGGATCAAAATAAATTTTGAATTGATAGGTTAAAAATCAAATTATATCTAACAAATGACTAGACATGCATGGTATTTTTTTAAGTTTCTATTTTTTATTTGGCTAACTTCAGTGGTAATAGTTTGTTTATATGTAACTATCGTTGGAAATGTTTGCATCACACATATCATGCTGTAAAAACTTAATAAAATTATATTGTTCGATCAAATATGTGTCCCTTAACCTGAACAAAAACAAATATGTTATGTAGCTTTTTGTAGTCAAAAGATGCCGGAATTTAAATGGCACTTGTTGAAGGCTTGTATTTAATCAATATTTTTCCTTGTATATTGAGAGTATGTGGTCGCTCAGTAATGAATGTTCAATGAGTCCAATTTGAAGTCTATTTTATTTGGTCTGGTTGGCCATTTTAAACCCATCAAATTATATAGAATAGAATTTTCCATATAGTTTAGTAATAGAGACAAGAAAAAATTTATTAGAGACTCATATACACTATAAGCAAAATAAATGAGACCTAATTTCACATTTTAGCAATAATGTTGTTTACCGGGATAATACGATTATCAAAATTTGTAATAGCATTAAGCCTGCCGACTGGCGAATGACTAACTTTGGAGATCATCCCAGAAGACGTCTGGTATTATCCAGCCTGGTTACTGACGTGACTGGGATCTTGCATAAAGACAATTATAAATGTTAAACAATCATATATATAACGATCATGCCCTAGTAGGATTCGAACACCCGACTATCGCAACAGGAGGAGGACCATTCTATCTACAACAAATGGCAAATGTTCTATACCAGCTGGTTTGCGCCTTGTAAGATGTAGCCACATTTCTCTTACATTTTCCGTCTCAGAACGAAAACACATTATTGATTCACATGGCAGTACCTAATTGTAACACAAAATTTTTAGAGTGATATACAAATAACATTCAGTGCAGATTTGGACGGTTCTCGCTCGAATTGAAAGCCAAAATACTATTTCAATTTTAATAAACTATTTAATTAAGTAATTTTCAAATTCAATATATTGCAGAAATAATTTTTATTTCGTGTAAAGTAAATATGTAGTATACTTGGAATAAAGTAGTTTATAGTAGTAAAACTAGCCATCATTCCTATTCTGCTGACTATTTATAGTACCTTCTAATTAGCATCTCTTCAGATCGAAGTAGATTTGCTTTGCTCATACATTGCCATTGAATTGACAAACCAAAACAATTCTTTGGATACGGTATCGCCATGTCATCAGAAAGGTGAGAAAAAGTTATAGAAATAATAAACGAAATACATGCCAATATAACATAAAAAAACCAATAAGGCAATTTCCAATAGCGAATTATTTTTTATTGCTATTACGAATTAGCAATTATTATTTTTTAAAAAAATATTTTAAAGTCTATTTTTTACTAACGAGGAGCTAGAGTGGACCTACAGTTTAACGTGGGCTCCGAACTACGGTCCTCGTTATTCAGTCTACCGACTGGCGGATGACTAACTTGGAGAAGATCGTCGGATTTTGCACTATTGCGTATAAAGACACACAATTAAAATCACAAACATAAAGTAAATAAAAGCGCCAGCAGGATTTCGAACGAACCCGCGGCTGTTGCAACATTGGGAGACCCGACCTGTCGCGTTGACCACTGCACCAACGAAGCCAGCAATCAGTGGTATTAATTATTATGCTAATTATTTAGTTAAATGCCCATTCTAAGCCTATCCATGTTCATATTTTTTTGGATTGATTATGATTTTTGAACGATTTAATAATAACGACCATTGTACTGATTATGGAATACCAAAAGAGAAAATCATATAAAACATTAATATGTAGATATTAAAGTAAAATTGTGCCGAACTGCAGAATGAGCAAAATAACCGAAAGTCCAAATCCGAATTTATTATCGATTGGTAGAGCGGCACGTTTGTTGACGCGGACGCAGTTGTTTAAACAAAAATTGTAATTCCGTTTGCTTTGCAAAAATTTCTTCGGCACAGGCCAATTTATTAAACTTTCCGAAATTACGTACATTTTCTGCTCGACGGGAGCAAATGTTTTAAGGAAAATTTTCGGTATGCGATTGAGGCGAATTTAATTTTCTTCTTTTAAGACGAGTGGAAAAATTAAGGAGAGAGGGAGAAGGAAGCCTGCCAGGTCCTCGACGCACAGTTTATCCACCTGGAAGGGGCCTGGCAACTTTTTTTTTATTTGATTAAGTGTAAAGACGATTATGTTTAAATATAAAAATGTCGGATTAAATGATAAGCAGCTTTTATAAATGAGCCGTGGATCATCGAGAAACGTCTTTGATGGTGAAATTATATCACAATATTACTTCAAGCTAAATTACGCTTTTCAAAATTGCCGTAATAAAAATTTGAGTTATTTAGCATATTTCGTTCGTTACTATATACTCTTCCAATCAAAAGTTTAGAAACAATGAGTTAACAACAATATAACACAGAGGGAAGTTAACACAGTTAAAATTATGATTTATTACACTCAAACCTTAATCAAAATTTTAGTTAAAGACCACCATGCAGTTAAGGCATTGGTTCAATACATATTTTTTAATAGACATGTTTTAGTAGCAGTTAAAAAAGAACGAAATAAACTAGAAATAAAAAAAATGAATATATAATTTTTCTCATCAAAATAGTCACTCCTATTGTTAATTACTTATTCACAAATTACTTGTTCTTTTTCTTATCATTTTTGAGTATTCGGAGGGTAGTGTCTTCCATCCACTTTGTAGGTATTTCCACAAATGAACTATATATTTCTATCATATTCATGATAATTTATCGTTATCATTCATCATTCATTCATTAATTTATCAATTCATCATTCATACATAATTGTTACGAATGTGTAGGATCTGATCTGTGTAGGTTGTATCTTGTTGAAAAGAAAATTCCAAGAAAAGACAATTCTTTTCCAAGAAAATTTTCTTGGAATAATTTCAGATAACCTTCTTTTTTTAACTTTCCATTCTTTTTAAACATATATCCCACATTATTGATACCAAAGCATACCTAAACCAACAAATCCATCCCAAATCTAAGAAAGCTATTTTTCATATCATAAATATTAAAGTATGTATATGTGACCATTCCAGTAAGAAAATATAACAAACAATCTATTGTCATAATTGATATTCATATATATTCAACTATATTTAATAAAATTAAAATGTTCTTAGTTAATTTAACCAAAAAATAATTATTAAAATTCGCCAATTTCAATGGCCTAAACCTGAAACACTTGTGTTATGTCCAGTTTGGCGGGTCTCCCACACGTGGGCTCGTTATCTTGATTAGTTTGCACATATAGTCTTTAAAGTTAGCGATGCGTAGCTTTCTCAGCTCATTTCAAGATTTTGAGAGGGTTTTTTTAATTTTTGTACAGCTTTTGTAACTGTGAGTGCCTATATATTTCATGTAGTTTGATATGGCTTTACAGTTTCTTAAACTGTGATCGAGGATAGGGCAGCTCTAGACTTAGACTACTCTGAGGTATGATCTCCAGGCCTCTACACTCACTTTATGGCGGAGCATTTGTTTGTGTGTCGGTATATTCTTGTAAGTGATCTTTGGGCCAGTAACAGTTTTCCAGTTAAATTTTTCTATCGTTCTGTGTGAACAGTATAGAAATGTAGTATAGTATGTTTCACGACATCATGTTTGTTATTTTACGTTAACCATCGTCATGTTTTGGAATGACGATGATATTATTTTTTCAATCGTAAGACAAATTGTTATAATAAGTACTGCAAAATATGCTAATAATTGTTCAAATTTATATGAAATATCAGTATATCTAAGACGTTTTTAGAAGGTGTAACCTTCATATTTACAATACATTTTTGGTTACCACTAGTTTGGGATATTTTAAAATTAGCATTGGAAACTATCACTTGAAAAAACCCAAAATGGCCGAACTAGTCGATAGCAAAAAAGCTAGCAGCTGAAAATTGTAATTCCTATTTCAGTCAAATACATACTTGGACTGTTTTTCCACTCAGTGATAACAGACGATGATAGACGAATTTCTTCCCATACTAATTTTGAGAAAACATGTTTTTAAATAATGTTGGAAGTGGCAATGTGAAAAAAGGAATAGAATAATGAACCCAAATATATTAAATCAATCGTATTTTAATATTCAAACAGTAACAATCACATAAAATAATAAAAGTAATTGATTTATTTCTATTTCATTTCAACGTGCGATTACTGTTTTCTTAACCGTGCCATAAGTGAGACAGAGATGTACATATTTCTTTTCGAATTTTCTTCCGGAAAGAAAATTAGAGAGATAATTGTAATTTTTTATCTTCAAAATAATAGTTTCATTTTGAATTATGTAAAATTAATTTTATATTTTATATATTTACTTGATTGTAAAGAGGAATGGAGTAATGATCACTAAATATTTCTACCATACTTTTCCAATCATTTTTATCAACTATTTTATCATCCCATCCTTTTTAAAAACAATAATAATTTTATTTATATATTGTTAATAAGAATTTTTTTTCTATTTATATTTAGCAATCCAAATGTTGTTTTATTTCCCTTATTATATAAATAAATACTGTTGAGGAATAAAGTCACAAAATGGTGCTATATTAATTAACAATATATTGTTATTTACTATATATTGTATTAAATATAAATCTATATAGGCATAAATTTGGTACATTATTTTCAAGGTTAGAACATTTATAGGATGTTAAAAATCTGTTGAATGAAAGTAGTAGATCCGAAAATAGTAACTGAAAGTACACGACTGAAACAGTTGATCAATTACTGAAACCGCCGGCTTGGTTGGCGCAGTAGTAAAGGCGACAGGACAGTCCTCCTACTTTGCGACAGTCGGGTTCGAATTCTGCTGGGGCATGCTCGTAAATTTATGTTTGGAATTGTTTAATATTTGTGATTGTCCTGGGCAATAGTGCAAAATCCGACACGGAAAATGATACCCGTCACGCCAATAACCAGGCTGGGTAAGGCTGGATGTCATCTGGGATGACTTCTAAGTTGGTCACTCGCCAGTTGGTAGGCTTAATGTCGAGGACCGTGGTTCGGGGCCCACGTCAAACTGTAGGTTCAGTCTAGATAAACCCTTGTTGGTAAAAAGAAGAATTTAAAATCTTTTAAAAAAATTAAACATTATTGTGAATTACTTACAATTGAAAATATTATAAGTCAAAGTTATATATTGGAACCTGTAGCGCCTTTGGTAATAGAGAAACGACAGTCTGTAGACTTGATTAAAACATTATTTTTTGTAAAGTATTATATATTTTATATAATATAATATAATATTTAAAGTATTTATTATGAAATAAAATAGGTTCATGTTAGGACAGATACTTCAGTTTGTAGAATGTTTACTACATAGCTAATTTATTTTATTTTATTGTCAAATATTTTAATTTATAATAGCAATATAATAGTTGCTTATAAACATTTATTTAGACAACCAAAATGGTCAGTTCGTCGATTGTCGCTGAATTAGGTGTAGTTCTTGGGTAATACTTCGTTTCACCTTTGATTGTCAGATACGTATCCGAAAATATATTTGTAAAAATTGATAATCTGCATATGATAGGTGTAACAGCGCTCTTAGTTAGTTATAATATAATCTGTCCTAGTGTAAGTAATTCAAAATAATTTGTGTTGCAACACTTTTCAAATGGGAATTATATTGAATAGTTTCCCATCTCAGGAAATAATGGCCATAATATGTGATGGAAAAGCCAATTGTGGCAATTTTACTTTTTCATCGACACTCCATAACCCAGTATTAACCTACCATTTCCCTAACTGCAACTGATTTGTTGGCACAATAATCTATATTCAGATCTTAATGAGATGCTGCTATTTCGTGTATTACAGGAGCATTGAGTCTGCGAAACTGATATCTTGTGACGTCTCACTATTGTTGTGTTTGATGTACAAAAACTCAACTTTTCATTTTCTGTCTCGCTGGTCGCCAATGCGATTAGCACTCAGTACTCAAGTTTTTTATTCACAAAAAACATGTTTTCGAAGGCACCCATACATTTATGACAAATAACAATAATATCCGTTCTTTGTGACAGTGACACTTTATATGGGACATAATATTGTTTTTTTTATTATTTTTTATATTAAATTATATTAATTTACATTTTTATTACATTTGTAAAACTAACCAACAGCATTTAATTTTCATATTCATAGATTAACTGAAAAGATATACGAAGAGAGCACATTCAGTGTAGGTTTCTTTTTTTCTTATGCCTTTCCTTATGTTCCGAACGTGTTCCCTGTGTTAAATTAAATGATATCGGTTATAAGATATCCGGGCCCGGAATGCGTGCCATCCACAAATCATTAAATCAAATTGGATTCTGTTCTAGCATCAAAACGAGGCCGACAACAGAAGGAGACACGCGTGAGTCTCAGAACAAGGTAGCTTCCACGTCAAGTATCTGAAACAAGGGACGAACAAGGGCGTTAATATTATTACGTAATGCCCCGAGGTTATAAAGTGCGAGATAAGGGCAAAACGGAGTAAATTTTCAGAGTTTTGAACCGCGAGACGTTTCAACTTGATTGGCGTGTGGGGAACAGAAGATAATTTTATTGGTTTATTATGACCCGAGGTCTAGGGGGGAAAGGCGGCTCGTATGGTTCGTCGGGGACTCGTATTCCTTCCAAAGTGGATCTTTAAGTGTTCGATTTAGTTAAAACTACAAGACGCGATTTTTATGGTTCTCCGTTCCGAATTAAATTATTGTACACGAATATATGTCAGACTATTGCTAGTTAGTATTTTTACTTATACTTTCGAATACTTATATTAAATGAATACGAAGTGATCCAAGATTTCGTTTTAAACGTAGAAAAAGGTTGCCAAATCATAGCAAGGATGTTAAAGTTACCGGATAACACACAGGAAATCAGTGAAAAGATTGAAGTGAACAAAACCACATGAACTTGTTTAGTGTATAAGTGTGGTTATATTTTAATTCGGGAGATACGTACTGATGTATTAATACCGTAGTCGCCTGTGTATTACAAGTACAACAGTAAGGTTTTTGTTTATTTTTATTAGTTATTACAACGATTATTATGTACATATTTTATTTTAAAACGTTTCCTTTTCTGTTAAAGTCTAAGTTTAATTATTTTTCACTTTTTAGTGGGTTCCTTATTTATTTTTTGAAGTCGGTTCAATTTTTTTGTTAAAAATATTGTTGTTGTATCATTCTAAAATAAAAGTGGTTTCAGTGAGTATATAAGACATCGATTAGAATAACAAAATGCAATTTAAGCAGAAATACTGAGTTTGAAGAGGAAACATATGATTTTCTGAGTTTAGGATTATCATAGGAAACCCAATTTCTATTGGCAAAGATAATGTGTTGAATTAAGTATAATTTTTATACGTCTTCAGCGTTCAGAGCAAGGTATATTCCATATAAATTATCCTTGAATGAGGGGCGCTCTAAAACGCGTTTTTATAGATACGAGTTAAATAGATAAGTTAAAAGTCGGGCTAAGAAAATATGAATTCTCTATTACTTAGATCTAATTCAAGTATACAGGGTATAAAGTATACTCGTTGCTGTTAATATTTTAAAATGAAAATTAAAATGACACTAATTTGATATAAAAATACTTAAATATTTTTACATGCATCGATATAATGTGAAAAATGTTTCTTTTAATTTTGTATATCAGCAAATCAACATAATTCTTTTCCCATTATAAAGAAATAAGTACATATTTTAAAATATCTGTATTTTTGTAGATGTATTTTTGACTGTTTGTGATACTAATTACCATGAGTATCTTTCTGAGATCTAATGTGTTTTTAAAGATAATAATTTTGTTTCGAAAGTAAATAATCAGTTTCCATTCCATTCGTGTTATTTCAGAATATGTTATTGTGACGTAAATTTAGATTGGAAGCCAATTTAAATGGGTATACTACAACGAACCCATATTGTTATTTACTTTATACCAATGGTATCCCTATATATGAAGGAGTACTACGGCCATATTTGCTGATGATACTCGCTACAAGTAACAATATTGAGACAACTGTAAGTAGAGTACATATATCCGTCAATAATATTACTGGCTAAACTAAGAAATTGCGAATAAAATTGCATGTTATGAACTCTACACATGTGGATTTCGCATGTAAAATTATAGAATACCTATCAGAAAAAAATTGTTCTAGAGTAATAGCATTACTCTTTGTGAAAACAGAAAAATACTTGGGTGTGTCACTGAATGCCAAGCTCAAGGGGAAAGAACGTGATAAAAAGAAATGAGCAGAACCTTGAATTAGTCTCAAGAAACTATAGTTGGTTGGATGACAATCCGAATTGTCACTCAAATCACACATCACTCTATCAGAACAAATTGTTATTATATAAATAAATGTTGAAGCCAGTGTGGACTTACGGTATGCAGCTATGGAGTTTCAAATTTACCATAACAAAACAAAGTTCTTCATAGAATTGCTAACGCCCGATGGGATATTAGAAACGAAGATATCCACAAAGTGTTAATGGTATCAATGGTCAACGAAGTAATGAAATGGTTTGCTGAATAACATCTAGGGAGATTCCATGAACACCCAAACGTCGAAGTAGTAACTATCAAAAGGAACAAAAACTCTTTGAACTAACTAAGTGTAGGTGTGAAATCTTAAATCTGGATTTTTAAAAGCTAAAAAAATTAAATTTAAAAAAATAAATAAAATGTAAAATAAAAAAATATAAAAAAGCAAAAAATTTTAATATGAAGGAATATACCTTCATAATGATGATATATACCTTAATGATAATATACCTTATTCCTTCATATTACTTTACTAGTTGGTTGTAGTCAACAATTACTTGTAATATATGCGCCATGTGCTTTTTAAATAAGAAAAAAACTGATAATGCATATCATAGGAATATATTTGGCTAATAAAACAAATATTTAAATTTACCTTAATTTCGCAGTATTTCACATAAACAAATATTTAGACTCATTCTGCTTCCATCACACTCATTATATTATGTTTCATAATGTTGAATTATGTTGATTGATACACATGTTTGATTGGTATACTGTTAAATTTAAAGTTTTCTATTTATATATTACAAAGCATGATTATATAATGTAACTTCTTGAAGAAGATTATGGTTAAAAATATCGAACTTTAATATATATATATATATATATATATATATATATATATATATATATATATATAGCAAAAGTTTGATATGTCATATTCATAAATCTAAAAATATAAAATGTTTTCCTCATTTTCGGAAAGAATTTAGATAAGTTGATTCATCATGTTTATGTGCTGCCTTTTATCCTTTAAAAATTATAAAACTTTATCATAACAGAAGTAAATGCACGAACTTAATCGTCACATTGGCTAGAAGTAAAGTTCGGTTCTTGATTGTTCTAAAGATTGCATCCATCCCGACAATGGAAAATAAAGTAAAACCATGGCGAACGTCGCACTATAGATTGAGCATCAATAACTAGGTTAATTTCAAATTCCAATACCTATGGCGCTTGTTTGGTTTGTGGAACATCCGTCGATAACGGTCCCAGTTGGGGAAAACTTCTTGTTATTAGTCTACGTGTTCAACGTCCGAAAAGATCCGTAACAGAATAGAACAGCATTTCAATGTCGATGTAAGATTCCCAACGGAACTCTCCATCTGACAATCATTTTGTTCCTTTTTCTTTGTTTCACTGATATAATCTCAAAAGTTAAATTATCAGTGCTATGTATAAAGATTGTGAATCAGTTTTAACTTTTATGTGAAAAAATGTTATTTTTATCGTTATTTTACCATCTTTCGAACATTATATATGGGAGAGACAGTGTTTAATAAATATGCGGTCAAGCATTTTGAGAAATCACTTGATATTAGCTATTACTTTTTATTATTTCTATTTTATTTCAATATTCATTTAACACGCTTCGCTTGCAGTTGAAAACATTCTTCTATTATTAGTTACACTTCCAATTCTGTATTTCCGAATTTTTCTACTTGATTGTTTGGTCTGATGAGTTGTAATGATAGAAGATGTTCAGTATCTGTTTGCATCAGATAGAGTTTGCTTTTAGAATTGCTTTTAAATAATTCGATTCATATATAATTACTAAGATGTTTGGATGTGGTGATTGATTAGTTATGAAGAATTTAAATATATTGAAGCTTAGAGGAGATACTACTCGTGAAAATGGAAATCAAAGTAGAAGCTCTCTAGATATATAGATAAGACATGTGCGAATGTAATTTTTTTCTGAAACATTATTATTTAAAGTTGATATAAATGTTTTATTTGTGTTTAAATTGATTTTATTAATATTTATTCATACATTTTGTTTTAGAGAATTCTTTTATTTTATTATTAATAATGTCAAGGAAAAGATAATTTGACTAATTCAAGTTCGTGAATATCAAACACAACAGCGAGCGTGACACAGTCAAACTGTATAACGGGCAGCATTCCACTACGATTCGGTAATAGATTATGGTGCCAATAAATTAGTTACAATTGGGGACATTATAATCATTTCTTAATATTGTAAGGCATTAGAAAACTGCGGTGAATATACTGAATTATGTTGTAAGTGTGAAAAAGTAAAATTGCTACATTTGGTCTCACTATTAGGTCCATTACGCTTATTAATTTCTGGAAATTATTTTAAACATTTCTTGGTCAACAATGAAAAATATAAGAGTTTATCCCAAATGACGTTGTTTGACACAAAGCATATTGCTCATGTTAATTTCGTTATGTATATTAAAATTGTACCATAAACGTTTTTCGGTAACATTCAAATTTGTATCACCAATTCTTACTAATTTATTTTATGAACGGTGAATCTCTATGCGAAAATTGGCAGGCACTCTGCTCACAATCCGCTTACACTTCATCATCAGAACAACGATTTAGTCAAAATGTTCAAAATAGTATTGGAGTTGATGCCATAATGACGTAGATGTAAAATTTACCAGAGAGGTATATTCACTGGGTCGTCCAGTCCTTAAATAAAATAAAGAACCAAATACTTTAAAAAATGATTTTTGTGATATAAAATATTATTTACTCTTCAAAATTTAATCTGTAGATATTGTTATCTTTAAATCTACTGTAACGATTGTGTTTTTTATTTACAGAACGACTAAAATGTGCGAGAGCGCCTACAACTCGCCGTTACCAACAAGAAGACTGACCGAGTCCTGTTGCAGCAGTCCCGCACGAAGCATAAGGAGTCACAATATTGACATTCTTTCAGACTCTGACAATGAAGGCGACATTGATTTAGCCACTGAAGTTCCAGGTACTCCGGATCAAACTGTTATTTCAGGATGGTTAAAGTTTCGGGACAATAAGAAGGTAAGCTCTTAATGTATCGCCATTAATTTTAAGTTATGATAAATGATAAGTATGTTCAGGACCTTTTTATGATTACTAAATGTAGTTTATAAAAAATATCAATTTAAATATGGTCTACAAATTATTGATTTTTTAAAAGTATTGTCCATCGATAGCCGCTACTTTTTCCCATCTTTCAAACTATTTACGGACTCCACCTCGATTAAACGATCTAGTAATAATTAGAAGGAGCAACGTCTGTACTACGGCAGATGGAGTATTCCCATTTTATTATTTCTCAGTATGTTTCTAATGGCACATCGGCCATTTTTCGAGCAGTGTTCGGTGCAAACGCATCAATTGTAGTTGATAACGGTCCAGTTTGCGGCTTCATCAAATAATGTTTTTCATTCTTGTCATTTTTTGGCATTCCAGAACGGTATTCGTCTACGGCGTCAAAATCACCAAGTTTAAAATGTTGGAACCAATATTCAAATGTTGAAAGTAACATTTCGTGCAACTGCGATTTCTTCAGCGAAAACACAACTTTTTTGTTCACACTTCATAACGAAATAATATATATTAAAAAATAAGTGGAGCCTGTCACTTTTGGGGTGGGTTATGATATTGTAAATATACCATATTATTTAGTACACCGTAAGTTCTAAATCCGTTAAAATTAATTTATAGGCACTAAATTGAAAAACAGTTAAGTGTTTAAAAATAAACCGTTCGTAATTATCTATATTTGATCGGTAATTTTTTTAAAGTTCGCTTATAGTTCTTGTCTTTATACAGTGGTCCCACAGGATATGTTAAAGCGATTCATCTTTTGTTACAGATTTACAGTTAAGGTTTATTATTTACAGGGTTACAGACCCGCTTTGACTTAAAAAATCTGGCTTACTCTCTAGTTATCCTAAAGGACTGCGTTGATAATTTTTTTTATAAAAATTTGTATATGAAATATTTCCTAAAATAGGTGTCATATCATCATAATCATTAATCATCATAGGTGTAAATAAGTCTTTCCGGTAATTTGTTTTGTTGTACTACTTGGATTCAATATCTTGCAGTTTTTTATGTCGTTCTTGTATCTATCATTTCTCATTACATTAATTTTTACTGTAATGCAGTTATTTATTGTATAACGTTGCTAAATTCGTGTTTTCTCCCTGGTTTTTCCTTGCTAATGTGAGTTTTGCCTTGAGGGCGCACTAGTAAGCACTACAATATTTTTTCTTCTGGCACCTAGGGGTTTTTAAAAACACTCTTAACATATATGAGATATTTAATTAGAAACAGTTCACTCATGACATCTAACAACTATATTAAACATACCACTCTTTAAATAACCAATGCCATATCAGTCGAGTTGTATAACACATTGCTCCTAAATTAATCAAAAGGATGTACGTGATCGCTATCCCGTCATGATAACTTCCAGTTCAATTGTTTGTGAATATGGGTTGTTCGTTCACCAGTTAATGAACTCATGAGTGGAAGTCTTTTTTAACCGAATTTCTATGATAGAGCTTGTATAGAATGGTTTTCCATGTTTTCGTATCTCTAAATTTTAATAGACCTTTATAGCAACCTCAATCTATATTTGTTGGCCTTATAGTCTGAACTAAGTACTTTTGCGAGGAATTCATACACTAGGGGTGTTTATCAAGTCATGGATATTTTTTGATGCTAATTGCTTATGGCAATGGACTTCGATTATTTTCAACCCACCTTTGAACTCTGAACAATGAACTTTGAACTATGTCAAGGTATGCTTGAATCTAACGTAAACTTGTTTTCTTTTGAGTTGAAATCAGTTGTGGTTCAAAGGAGAATAAAAGTACATAAAAGAGAACAACCTAGTCTCCGAAATTCTGCGCAACCAATCTTATATATATATATATATATATATATATATATATATATATATATATATATATTGTAAAATCTTTAATTCTCAACACTTCTCGAAACTATACTGTACTAAACATACTGTTTTTTATCAAGCAATCTGACAAAATATATAATGACTTTAGTTTATAATAATGATGAATAGATCTAGAGATGATTAAATACTGAAAATTATATTCGGTTTGATTGCATTGATAGCAATATCTTAATTATTGCGATGGTTTCCGAATTATTAATTAAATATATGGTATTGCCACGCAATCCGACGTTCCAAGAAAATAAAGTGGGGGTAGAATTTACAGAAATCTTATTTTT